>NC_048225.1:105554326-105628280 GCF_002007445.2 Ailuropoda melanoleuca
GAAACCCGGGCCGCTCAGCTTCGCGGCTACCGGCGCTGTGGGGACCGCGGCTGCCCCTAGTGGCATGGCCGGGGACTGAAGCAGGGTGGGCGGGGCCTGGGGAAGGCGGAGCGGATTCCCGCTCCGTCGCGCTCCCTCTGCTCGGCTCTGCGCCTGTGCGAGTTGCTGGCGCGTGCAGATCTCTATTGACCAGGCAGTGGCAACCTGGACTTATTTCGTTAATGTTCACTCCATCAGTGTTAGGTTCTGTTCGGTGGGAACTGTGCCAGCTCGTGTTCCATTCAGTTTAGTTCAATTTCCACAAAATTAATTGAACTCTTGTGTTTCATTACTTTTGCAGTCCTCTCAAATATTTTCTTAAGGGCTTTTGTTAAAGTCTTTCCTTTTTATTGTATGCTAGAGGTCTCAGGATATTCTCCTAGTTTTCTAATTTACGTGGAATGATAATAATAGTAACAGAGAATCCACCCTTGTCCCAGGTTTGCCCCGCATGTTATGAGGAGAAAACAAAAGATCTTCAAATCTATTTTAAAATATTTTGGCCGCTTCTGGGTAAATTCTTCAAAGCGTTATTGTGTTTTGCGTTCAGGTGTTATTTTGGGAGGGGAGGTTGTTTCCAAAACTAATGAAATAACCTTGCTTATAAAAAAAAAATCTGTGAGACAGATTAGGTTCAAATTATGATTTGGCTTCTCCCGGTCACTGTGATCATGTGGCAACAGCTTATTCTTTCTGAAACTCTTGCATTCTCTGAAAGATGTGGATGTAATACCTACCTCACAGAGTTTCCATTAGAAACGATTGGGATAATGTATGTGACATGCTACACAGTGCATTGCAAATTTCCAGTAATATATTTAAAAATTCTCTCACAGGGGTGAGAGATTGGGTTTCCCTGAGACGGACTGCTGTGCACATCTGGGGTTCTGGCCCCTACTAAATTAAATTTTGCTAATGAAAAGTTAAGGTCAGAGTGTCTATCCACCAAGAAAAAAAATCCTAATTGTTTGATTGGATGACACAGTTACACAGGAAAAATTCCACATTGGCTGTCCAAAGATGAGGCCTTCCACAGTGTGTGCCTCCACGACCATTCTTGGAGAGGCTCCTATTCCCACCTAGGACGCCCCCCCCACCAAGGTGGGCTCCTCATACATTTTTATTTTTAAGATTTTATTTATTTATTTGACCGAGAGAGAGACAGCCAGAGAGAGAGGGAACACAAGTAGGGGGAGTGGGAGAGGAAGAAGCAGGCTCCCAGCAGAGGAACCTGATATGGTGCTCGATCCCAGGACTCTGGGATCATGCCCTGAGCTGAAGGCAGACGCTTAATGACTGAGCCACCCAGGCGCCCCATCCTCCTACATTTCTGACCCACTAGACCTTTATTCTGTAGCCACAAGGCCAAAGTCAGAGGAGGCCAGAGGAGGACAGTGTCACAGAACCTTCTCCCTTTGGACCCCGACCCCAGTGACACTTAGGAGGCTGGCTGTGATGCCAGACTGTGTTGTGGACTAGGTGGGTTGTAGCACAGCTACTGAGGCAGCTTCTGCCCAGGGAGCTGAGGAAGGTTATTCAAGGGAATATTAGAAATAGATACCATAAATAAATAAATAATAAATATGAAAATAGCAAGGTACAGATAAATGTGTAAAATAATCTCCCTTCTCTATTAAAAGGAGATTAATGAACACTGGAAGGATGTCAGAAACTAATAAAAATATAACTTTATTAAATGAGGGAAGAATTACGGTGGAAGCAAGACTACTCTGCATACTTCTCATATTTCTTTGACTTTTGAAGCATGTAGGTTTTTGGGGCACCTGGGTGGCTCAGTTGGTTAAATGCCTGCCTCTTGGTTTTCAGCTCAGGTCATGACCTCAGAGTGGTCAGATCGAGCCCCACATCGGGATCATGCTCAGCTCGGAGTTAGCTTGAGTTTCACTTTCTCTCCCTGTGCCCCTCCCTCCTCTCTCTCTCTCTCTGAAATAAATAAATAAAATATTTTTAAAAATCTAGGTGTTTTTCATATTTTTAAAAAAGTTTAGCTTAAAAGAGGACGAAGCGAAATCTAAATTGAAAAAAATACTAATGCAAATAAGTGTAAAACTATTAATTTGGTAAGAGAGCCAATCAGAGGTAACGATTATTTCAAATCGTTTTTGAAGAGATTATTTACACTCACAGCCAATTATCCCAGGACAAAATAAATGCAAAGCCATTTTGACTTTCATCCAGTAGTTTAACTGCTAATAGTCATGTTTACATTACACTTTTAATATTATTTTAAAAATATTGAAATTAAGAATATATGAATAAAGAGAAAGGACAGAAAATGTATTTAAAAGTTTCTTAGCCTTGTATTATTTATAACACTGAACTGTTAGATCCAATAGGAGCCAATGAATTTTAAATTTCATTTCTATTTCAGATTTCTGACAAGGAAAAAGACATTTAAGAATTTCAACATTTCAACAATATCGAACATTCCCATCTACTACCAATAACACAATTCTTGTGTTCTAAATACCATTGCCCAATAAAAAGGATCAGACCTTTTTGGAAAGCTGTATGATTATGGGTGTTGGTCAGGGAAGTATACAGCGAGCCTGGAGCATGGTGTTGTGCTGAAAAGAAATGAAACACTCAAAGACTGGTGGGTATACAAAGCAATCAGGAGCCAGTTTCAAGAGGTACTCACTAGCCAAATTTGGGATAATTTGAGCTTTAAAGAATAATGAGTATAATTGTTTGTGACAAATTGAGTAAATAAAAATTCATGAATCCATGCTGATAGAATGCTAAAAAAAAAAAAGGAAAAAGAAAAAAATCTTTAAAGCTATCACAGGTCAGTATCAAGTCCTTATTCCAAAAATTGGAAATTAAAAAGCAAAAATAACGATTTACCAAATCTTTTTAGGTTAAAGTTTTAAGGAGTTGGCACATCAACACTCATCTTCACACAAGAATGACAATTAATGAGTGCAGAAAAAGAATAGAATTCGTCTTAAAAATCACTATGCCAACAATGAAAATGATTAGTTATAAGCTATATTGATTACAGGTTAAGTATCATAAATAGATTCCACAAGCATTAGGTGAAAGGTTTTGGAAAAATAGTGTATATACCAATATTAACAGCAAAGATAACTTGCCAATTATAACAATGTCGTTTAAACGTGAGAAAACTGGCTGTCACCTATGACTCAGATTTAGCTAAATTGACTCCATTAGAGACAGCCAGGTTTCTCATTCGAAGAATGCCACTTGATTTGATGCAAAATGAAGTAACAAGGTATCACCTTAAAATATTTTTACCTTAATTATATCTTTATTTTCGTCTTCAAGTTTTCATGTTTTTGTAGAAGTTAAAAATGTTTATGGTCAACTGATTAAAACTAATTACGTTGTTTGAAATGTATGAACATAAAAATCATATTTCAGACTCTCGTGGTTGAATGTTTCCAAAACCCTCCATAGCAGCAAAATCATGATGTCATTAGATTTGAAGATCATTACCAAAGAGGCCCTCATAATTCTCAACATGTATCGTCTTACTTTTAATGTATCTTTTTATTTATTTTATTTTACTTTATTTTTAAAAACTTTTATTTACATATTTAAGTAATCTCTACAGCCAACGTGGGGCTTGAACTCACGACCCGGAGATTGCGAGCACACTCCACTGGCTGAGCCAGCCAGGCACCCCATTAAAATAACCACCTTTATTGTGGTTCAAAGGTGATACATATTAAAGATAGAAAACATGGAAAATACAGGTGAGCATTAAGGACTTAACCACCAACCCTTACCCCTAGCATCTCTAAATTCAACTGTAGTTATAAATATTTCATTGTACTTCCTGACAATCTCTGTTCTATAAACATTTATGCCATGATCAAAGCATACTCTGTGTGTGTGTGTATTGTGTGCGTGTGTGTGTTTATACTTGATATCGGATTTTTTGGTCACTTTTCATGTTATATTGTGACAGTGACGTACCCAGTTAGATTCTAATTTCTCTTTATGATTTGTTTGAATTTTTATGTGTGATGTGTGCTAGATAGCCATCTTGTAGAAGATCTTGCATTTCATCATTTGGTAGATAAGCAAAAGTAAATAATAACTACTTACATCTTATTATTAACATAAATATGACAGAGTTAGGTTTTTATGTATTTTTGAAGTAAAATTATCTTAAAGATGGAGAAAAGCATTTCTCCCATTTCCTCTGAAATGGAGAGTCTCAGGCAGCCCCAGAAGTTACAGAAGGAGCTTTGAGAAAGTCAGAGGGAAAGATGGATACAAGTAGGTACTGTAGGGATTGAATCTAATTTCTTGCCGTAGATATTTTATAAGTAGGACACAAAGCATATTGGTTTGCCAAGTTTTAATGAGATGCTTTTAAGAAGTGATTTATTCATCTCTCTGATTATAATTACACCATCCACATAATTATTAATACAAATTCTGATTTATGAATATAAATGAGTTACACAATACTTGACAAAATAAACTGAGAATTGAATTGATAATGAAAAGTTCTGAGTAAATGTACGTATTTTAATTTTAGGACTGTATCTTTACCATTGTTTTATGCACAAACAGGATACGTCAGTTTCCCTTCCCGACAGGTGACTCGGAATGTATGCTGTGGGCTCTTTTTACGATATCCATACCTACAAACAAATTCAATGATATCCTGTGATCTAGAATAAATTTTTTTCTCATAAGACCATCGTAATCGTATATTATGTGCTTTCATGATGTCTTCTGATACTGTACAGGCCTCTGAATATAAAAAAAAAAGAACATAAAACATTGAAAACAGGATTTCAGACTTTTAAGTAGAATCTTCAACATTGATCCAGGACTTTGTTTTCAAAATCTTTTCCAAACCAATTCATTGAAAATCCATCGTGTCGATTTAAATCACTTCAAATGATTAGTCATGTAAAATGAGGGACTATGTTTAAGGTGTGATAATTAAATGTTATAATCAAAGATTCATAATGTCAATTTTAATATGAAGAAATTGAGTCCTTTCATTAAAGGATCTTTTGCTTGAACAAGAGTTTTTTTTTTCCAACTTTATTTCTTCACACATTAGTATTTGGTAGTGAGCATTCAACAAGTGTTTGTTAATCCATGAAAATTCTATTAATAACAGCAAAACATCTATTATACTGCTTTTGCCAAGATCCATGAGAATATTGANGAGAATATTGAATATTTACCTAAGCATTTTGGTGGTGATGACCACTGTCCATCTCTGCATGTTATGGTCCTTTGTCCCTCAAGTACGTAGAAGGCCTGGCATTTGTACTCTACTGTTGATCCTGGAGCATATACTGGTAATGGGAATGAGGTAATGTCTCCGTTGTCAATAGGTGGAGGAGGTCCACATTTTCCTTTAGAATCTAAAAAAAAATATTTATTTGATTTATTGAAAGACCAAAGAAAAACAGGTTGAAATAAAATGACTAAAAATATAGCACAATTTGCAATATCAAGACCTGTGATTCCTGCTGAAAGAAATGATTCTTTGAAGAAATTTTATTTCATTTTATTATTTTTTAAAAGATTTTATTTGGGATGCCTGGGTGGCTCAGTAGGTTAAGCATCTGCCTTCTGCTTGGGTCGTGATCCCGGGGTCCTGGGATTGAGACCCACTTCAGGTTGCTCAGCAAGGAGCCTGCTTCTCCCTCTGCCTGCATCTCCCCCTACTTGTGCTCTCTCTCTGACAAATAAATACTGAACGGATGGATAGCTAATAGAAACAAAGAAACTTTCTTGTTACATACAACATACTGCAGTGTCTACTGGATCTTTAATCATTATTTATTGATTTTCATTTTTATTACAAAAGGAACATCAACTTCTTTAAAGCCAAAGAATTACACATTTGTATAATGGGAAAGGGAATTGCTGGCTTCCTGTTCTGGACATGATGGGGTAGAAATATTTCTGCTTATTCCTTCTGCTCAATATCACTAAAAATCCTGAACATCTTACAAAAACCAACAAAAAAGATTGTGAAAGATGTAGAGAAGACATTGATCTGATCAGAGGTCTTGGTTTTCAAGGACTTATACTGCAGTGAGTTGTTTGGATTTTCATGTTGCCTCCTATGGATCCTGGACTGGGCACTGAAGAAGACTGGAACCCAGAAATGATATCAAGCGGGGGGGGGGGGGAAAGTCCCAAGAATTGCCTGTTCTCTTTAGCCAAAGGCTCAAGAAAGGAGTATTCTAGCAAGACATAAATATGTATATATTTTTTTACAATACTTGAACTACTCCTGAAAGACATCATTGAAGAAACCTTGACCAACCCTCTCCCCATGCTGATCAGAGACCAACAGTGATCAACAGAGGTCAAGTGAGGAGCCTAGACTCCTACCCACAGTGAGGGAACAAGACATCTCTTTACTTTCCATGGCGTCAGTGGAGGCCAAGTGGGAAGCCTGGAGTTGCACTCTACTGTAATTGAGGTCTGATAGATAAGAGACTTCAGCAAAATCCAGAGTCTTAAAACGCAACACCTGAAATACAATTGAATATCACTCTTCATACCAAAGACCAGGAAACTCTCAAAAGAGAAAAGATAATCAACAGACCACAACACTGAGATGACACAGATATTGGAATTATTTGACAATGGTTTTTAAAAATCCAGTGGGAATTATAGAATTGAAAAATCTAATAATGAAATTTAAAAAAAACCTCACTGGCTGGGCTCAATCATGGATTACAGAATACAGAAGGATAAATAAACTTGAATATAGAATATAAACTATTCACTTTGAAAATAGACTGAAAACTAAACCAAAAAAACTTCCAAAAATACTGACTGAAAATTTCACAAATTGTGCAGAAGGCATAAACATTCATATTGAAAAAGCCAAACAGGACAAACCCGAAGAAATTCATGCCAAGATATGTCACAATCAAACTGAGGAAAACTAAAGAAAAAGAAAAAAAGTCTCAAAAGCAGCTACATAGAAATTATGCAAACCTATAAGGGAAAAAGGAATCAAATGTCATTGGGCTTCTCATCTGTGACTATCAAGCCAGAAAGAAGTGACATTTTTCAAGTGCTAGAAGATAAGAACTGTCAGCCCTGAATGTTATATCCCGTGATTTTATCCTTTAGGGTTTTAGGGAGAAAAGAGATATCCTGAGACAAAGGAAAGTAGAGCATTTATCTCCAGCAGATCTGTCTTTAAAGAATTGCTAAAGGAATTTTTCAAATATCAGGGAAAAGGTAAGAGCGAGGACTGAAACTTCATGAAGGAATTAAAAACAATGGACTGGGAAAGTAAGGGTAAATATAATGGACTCTCTTTTTCCTAAGGACTTTGTTAGGTTTGATGTTTGTGCAACATTGTATCATTTGATATGGTGCTCCATATATGTAGAAGAAATAGTTAAGACATTTATGTTTGAAATGTGGGGAAGGTAGCGGTGCCTGGGTGGCTCAGTGAGTTGGTTAAGCGTCCACTCTTGACTTTAGCTCAGGTCATGATCTCAGGGTTGTGAGCCTGAGCCCTCTGTCAGGCTCTGAGCTTGGCACAGAGTCTGCTTAAGATCTTTTCTTTCCCTCTCGCTCTGCCACTCCCCCCCTTCTCTGTCAGTATATAAATAAAATAAAATAAAATAAAATAAAATAATAAAATGTGGAGAGGGTGAATGGACCTAAGCGGAAGTAAGGTTTCCTCATTTCACTTGAAGTGGTAAAATGTCAAAACCAGGGTGGGGAGGAGGGAGTGACAAGCTATACATGTGCATTTTAGTCCCTTGAGCAAGCACGGATAAAGCTATACAAAGAGATATACTCCCAAACAATAAAGACATATCAAAATAAAATTATTTTGAAATGTTCCAAAAATCTACAGAAATGGCAAAATAAAAAAAATTGGAGTGAGAAACAAGAGGAAAAAAAGCAATGCAAGACAAATAATCAAATGGCTGACACAGACCCTAATCTATCAATAATTACTTTAAGTATAAATGGCTTAAATACTTCAGTTAAAAGACTGAAAATGACAGAGTGGACACATAAACAAGAGCCGACTATGTGTGACAACTAAAAGAAACTAACTTCAACATGAAAACATAGATGGGCTGAAAGTTAAAGACTGGAAAATACCTATGCCAGGCAAAAGTTGATTTGAAAAACAAGTGGCTATAATAGTTCTTCTTTTGGCTCCTCTTGAACACTAAATACTGGAGTGTCCTATGACCAAGTTCTCAGACTTTTTTTCTGTATACACTGATTCCCTGGTTGAGCTCAGCTAGTAACTTCCCTTTATATAATCCACATGCTGAAGAAGCCCAAATTTATATTACGTTCCATGAACATGCCGCAGCTGCTCATTGTGCGTCTCAAAGTGAAATTTCATAGGGCTGTCCAATGTCCTCAACATATCATTTTTTAAAAAAGATTTATTTACTTGAGAGAGAGATAGAGTGGGGGGAGGACCAGAGGAAGGACAAGCAGACTCCTTATGAGTGTGGAACCCAAAACAGGACCCTGAGATCATGACCTGACCCGAAATCAAGAGTTTGATGCTCAACTGGCTGAGCCACCCAGCCCCCACCCCAACAAATCTTTAATACATTTATTCCTCAGGAAATAACTGAGTGTCTTAATGCTTAAGATAGAGAATTTTCTGGGTGGTTCAGTTGATTAAGCGTCCGACTCTTGATTTCCACTCAGGTCATGCTCTCAGGGTCCTGAGATCGAGTCCCACATTGGGCTCCATGCTCAGCATGGAGTCTGCTAAAGATTCTCTCTCTCCCTCCCCTCTGCTCCTCCCTGCACTGCTTACACTCATGTTCTCCCTCTCTCTCTAAAAAAAGAAAAATGAGAGAGAGAGAATTTTCCATGATTCCAACTGTCCTAATCCGGCCAAATCTTTCACAAAGTAAATATATAATATCACTATGCAATCCACAAGAAGAAAAAATTGGATTTTAAGCACCACCATTTTATTTGAGATAAAAAAAAGATTCCATAAGAACTATACCAGTATATATTTGTACTGACATATTTTGTCCCTAATATATTCTCTATAACCTGAGGGGAAATAAGATACTTTACCTGCACACTTAGGTGGTTCCGTCCAGGTCCCATTTAAACATGTCACTTCTACTTCCCCAAACAAGTCAAAAGGTTTGTTGCATTCATAACGTGCAGTCTGACCAGGTAGATAACTAAGCTTCTCACTTAGTATGATAGCATTTTTCACTTTGGGTGGTTTCTCACAGGAACTATCTGAATAGAAAGAAAAAAGTAGCATCTGTAATGTAATGATCATTTTGAGTAGCAAATCAAGGAACAGGATTCCAAATATATCCCAAGGGGGATTTAAAATCAACAGTTAACCTGTCATGAAGGAGTGCCAATTTTAAGAAATTTACATATAAAATTGAAGAAAAGGAGATAAAGCAAAATCTTTGACAAGATTTACGCTTCTATGAAAATGAGAGTTTTTCTGGATGTTTCCCTTTTTTAGTAAAATCAACATTACAAATTATGTAAATTCAAAATGAATTTATAAACCACAAGAAAATTATAATAAAAAGATTATTGATGTCAGAAATTGGCTTGCAATGTAATTTTAGGCCCTTAGAGAAATAAACACAGTAGGCACTTCCTTAGAGAATAAATGAAGAGTTAACATACTTCGAAGCAGACTATAGTTGAAGGAAAGATGATTAACTGAGGATCCAAACAGGAGATGTGGAAAAATAACAGAAAAATAAATGTATAATTTATAAAAGCACTCTTTAATATGTGTATATATATCTATATTCGTACATACATACTTATATATATACACATGCACACATACACACACACATATATATATTTTGCAAATGCTTAAGGACATTTGAAGGAGTAATGTGCAATTCACCAGTGAGATTCAGGTGAATGTAAAGTATAATAGGCTATAGCTATGGTTCCTAAACGGGAGTATAGCTTGAATGTCTTGGGAATTGTTAAGACACTTTCAGGGTAGTAGCCCCAGAGTTTTTGACTCCACAGGTCTGAGTGAGCCAGTGAATTTGCATTTGCATTTCTAACAATTTCCCAGAAGGCGCTGATGCTGCTATTCCAGACACCATAGTTTGAGAACCACTGGGCTTAAAGATTAACCAGTGAGTACACAATTTCATCCCTTTATGTTAAAGCATAAACCTTCTTTGACCTGGCCCCCAAAATTATCTATGTCCATTGTTTAAATGATGTTAGAGGAAATTCTGTATTGTATTACTTAAGGCATTTTGATGAATACATTCTAATATTTTATTGAAGTACCTTTGCATATTGGCTTTCCTATCCATTGGCTCTTAATACACTGTATAAAATTGGGTCCATCCAATTCGTAATATTTTGGACATGTATAAGTCACTTTTTCTTCTGACCTATATGATTCCTTCATCAGGCCTATGGGTATGGCATTACCAAAGTCAGGTAAGCCAAAACAGTCCGTTTCTGAAAGAAAAAGAATACGTACTTGCTTGGTAAATCTTTTAAAATACATAATGACCAATAACTATAATGTAGAATAACAGGTACACATCAATGAATGAGCACTGTACACAATTTTTCTTATAAGTTGAAAAAATGTGTTAGAAGTCTTTTGATGTAATTATATTGAAAAGTCCTGTGTTTATCAAGCGTAAAACATGGGGATGATTATATGGGAAACCTGAAAAGATAGGGATACATGTACTGCTTGATGTCACACTTCTTCCTTTCAATTTCTTTTTCCCATACAAGTCACCTACATTACGTATGTATTTGTATTTTGTGCTTCTGTCAAAATCTGTTACTTTTATTTATGTCAGCTATCTTAGAAAACTATATACTCATTAAGGAGATAACTGATAAACTAACAGTAAATTGAATAATGATGAGATTGCTGAGCAGGGACCAGCTGTGATCTGGGAATAGAGATGAGGCATCTGAGGACATGTATCAGAGGATGTCAAATGTGCACACAAAGCAACGTGAAAGTGAAATAATTTGGCTTCTGCTGTCACACTTTATTACTACTAGGGTTATTAATTCTCTAGCAGACTCCACAACTTTCCAGAGATATCTTGTTAAATTCTAGAATTACTGCCTAGTTTCATATTTGTACCATTTATGCTCTAAATTAAGAATACTGATTAACCTTAGAGTAAAATTAAATACAATATACTTATGCATTTTGGTGGATGGGACCATTTTCCTCCTAAACATTTTATAGATGCAGATCCATTAATCCCAAAACCTTCCACACATTCGTACACTATTTCTTCTCCATACTGGTAAGTGTCTGACTTGCGAGGTGGAATACTATGTGGAACCACATATTCTGGTGGTGCACAAGGGAGCCCTAAAAAAAAAAAAATGAAAGCATGACTCCATGTTTCATTAACTCTAAAATTTAATTTTATGTACTGGTTGCCATATTTGGCAGTATTATTTGAAAAGAAATTATAACACAGGAGCTACAATCATAACTCAGAGAAGGTGCACAAATGCTTCCTAAAACCACCATTCTGAGGTGTGTCCAGCTGGCAACCTGAGCAAAAACTTGAAACTAAAAATCTCAATATATTATCAGGTGTAGCAACTTCCCTCTAGATATGTCTCCTGAGGCAAGGGAAACAAAAGCATAAATAAATTATTGGGACTACATCAAAATAAAAAGCTTCTACACAGAGAAGGAAACAATCAACAAAACTAAAAGGTAGCCTATGAAACGGGAGCAGATATTTGCAAATGACATATCTGATAAAGGGTTAGTATCCAAAATATAGAAAGAACTTATAAAACTCAGCACCTGAAAAATGAATAATCCAGTTAAAAATGGGCAGAAGACATGAACAGATATTTTTCCGAAGAAGACTACAGATGGCCAACACACATGAAAAGATACCCATCACTCATCATTAGGGAAATACAAATTAAAACATCAATGAGATACCACCTCACACTTGTCAGAATGGCTAAAATAAAAAAAAAAAAAAAAGAAACCCACAAGAAACAACAGGTGCTGGTAAGTATGCAGAGAAAGGGGAACCCTCTTTCACTGTTGGTGGGAATGCAAACTGGAACAGACACTCTCAAGAACAGTGTGGAGGTTCCTCAAAAAGTTAAAAGTAGAGCAACTTAATGAACCAGCAATTGCACCACTGGGTATTTACCGAAACCATACAAAAATACTAATTCAAAGGGATACATGTACCCTGATGTTTATAGCAGCATTATTTACCATAGCCAAGATATGGAAGCAGCCCAAATGTCCATTGATAGATGAATGGATAAAGAAAAGGTAGTAAGCCAATTCTCAGCCATAAAAAAGGAATGAAATCTTGCCAGTTGCAATGACATGGATGGAGCTAGAGAGTATAATGCTAAGCCAAATTAATCAGAGGAAGACAAATGCTACATGATCTCACTCATGTGGAATTCAAGAAACAAAGTAAATGAGCAAAAAAAGAGAGAGAGAGAGAGCAAATCAAGAAATAGACTCTTAACAGAGAGAACAAATTGATGGTTACCAGAGGGGAGGTGGGTGGGAGAATGGGTGAAATAGGTGAAAGGGATTAATGGGGGCACTTGTGATGAGCACCTGGTGTTGTATGGAAGCGATGAATCACTACATTGTACACCTGAAACTAATATAATAAAAATATAATAAAAATTAAAAAATAAAAATGTCAATATAGTTATGAAAAGACTATCAGTGCTTCTTAAACCAATATAATAAATAATAAAAAGAAGAACATTGAGAATCACTTGAGATAAGGACCATATATTATAAGAAATCAGGAAGGACATTATAGGAAAAACAAACAAACAAAAATTGTAAAAACCCAGTGGCAATATAAACAGTACAACTTATATAAATAGGTAGGAATATGAACAGGCATACCTATATAAATAGGTAGGTTCAATTGTACTACACATCTAGTTTAATTAAACAACTGCCACAATTAAAAGTGATTCTATAATGAATCAAAAATAACAAAAATGGGATAGATTTGATTATGTGAAAATTGTTTGGTAAAGTAGGTAATTACGTAAATGATTTTAGATATTTAGATATAAATGATTGTAGATATTTAGAAACCTAAAGGATTCTTTCCCATGACTTTGATGACAATTATATTTAATGGATTGTATTAAAAATGGAAACTAGAATTTTAGTTTGCATACTGTCCTCACCTATACACCAGGGTAGAGAACTCCACTTTCCCATCTGGCACGTTATCTCATCGTTTTCAGATATCCTGAAACCTTCCTCACAAGTGTAACTTAATTTGCTGCCATGTGGGTAAAGCTTAGGTTTCAATGTCTCTTCTACGTCTGATGAGTTAACGGTTCCATGTTCTATATGAGGTGGTTGAAGACACCGGAGTTTTTCTGTATGAAGGACAGAGATCAAAGGGTCAAGTACAGTTAATGTTTAGATTGAAAAATGCAATCAAATACCACTTGGGATTTTAAAATAAGGATACCTTGAACAAATTGAATTACTGAAAAACTGAAAAACATTTGAAATTTGCAAGCTTATGTGTTTACATAAAATCTGTGCTATTTTCTACTTCTTCACTATGTCCCTTCAGTCTTGTCCTGTTCATCATGAGGAGTAAAATAGGCGTAAACAGAAATTTTCTTGGTATTTGCACAATAATCCAAAGTTTTTGTCTGTTCATTTCACAGTAGAAGTGAAAGAATGCTGACTGATTTGTATACTTAGTTTGTAATTTACCGTTTCAGGGTAAAGTGAAAAAGATACAGAGAAAGGTCTTCATTTTGTTCCTTTACACAAAGCACAGGTGAGTATTAACCTCATTTGAAAGAATGTTATAAAGCAAGGTATGTGCTACTGACCAACACAGCGTGGTATTGACTGCCATCTTCCATCTTTGCACACAATTTCTTCTGCATCCTGAATTATGTAATTGTCTTGACAGACAACAGATACTTTTTCTCCATCCTGATAATTCACCGTCGTTGTCATGTTTTGAGCATTGGGAATCTGAGGTGGAGGGGGGCATGACTGTGTTCTAACTTCTAAAAATATTAAAATTAAATTTCTTGATTAAAAATCATAAGTTAAACATATTAAAAAGATAATAAACAGAAAACTCAATAATAATGTCTCATTAATAATCAAATAATGACATTACGTTCTATACTTAATATGTTATACTCTTCAGCTTGTAGACCACTTTAATATATCACACGTGGTTTATGTTCACACCATCTAACTTGTAGTATCTTCTTCTTTCTGTGATAAATCTTGCATAATCTATGTAAAATTTATTTTTAATTATTTCTAACCATTAGGATGTTCTAACTGAATTGTCCACTCAGTAAGAGGCACTAAATAAATACTGATGTCAGGATCTTGTTGACAGATATCTATAATCAAATGTATTGTGATTGGATTAAAACCCTCACAAGATGTGGAATGGGAGCTAATTAGCCAGAGGAAGAATTACATGTAGTTAATGATCAATTATTTGATACAGAATCTTGGCTAAGATAAGAATTACATATGGTCACTAATGATTTATAGTGTGTTGTTTAAAGTTCAAAACTCTGTGGAGGTACTGTTTACTAGCTTGCCTACACTGCTAAGAGATAGGTTAATGAAATGCACCCTGTTGAACAGATTAGAGAGCCTGGCTGCCGTTGCATGACCAGCATGACCTTGCAAAGATGCAAGATTCCCCTGTAAACTTGTGTTTGAGCTACCGGAGAACTGAGGTACCTCACGTGTATCGTGGCAGCTCATAATCTGAAGACAAAGCATGTCCTGTTCAACTGAGGAAGACTCTGGATGGCTATATCTGGAGGCTATTGGACCTCTCTATGATTCCCTGATTATGCTTTCTCCTGTCGTGCTTTTATTTCATTAAAGGCCTTACGTGAGTGTATGCTGGAAAGTCTTATAAGTCCTTTCAGTTACCCAAGATTTTGTAGTCAATTCAAAGAAATATTTCACTGAATACAATTCATTCATGCTTACTAATATTTTCTACTTCTATCTCATATATTCTATTTCTCATATTTTCAATTTCTAAGTGTAGAAGTATTTTATATTTGATCAAAAAATATTTCTTATTTGTTCTAAATATCTTGGCATTTTTTTTCAGTGCATTGACAAGGTTTGAGTTTCCTCTGTATCTGATGTTTAATCATTTTTGCCCTAATAATCTTAATTTATACTTCCTCTGATACACTTTGCCAGAGGTTGGTCTAGCAACTAAATTTCCCTAAAAAGGCAGAATTACTATTCTGCAAGTCATCTGTTAATGCTTTTAAAAAAAAGCTTCTTTATATTTTTGTGTTTATATTAATTATTTGTATTTTATTTCTATGTCTTAAAAGTTATTCTGTATTTTTTTGTTGTTGCTGTTCTTTGTATAGCAATCATACCACAAAAAATCTGATAAAAGAGAATGAATCTATTTAGGAAAAAATAAATATTTGGAAATTAAGCAACAAAATTCTAAATAACTGACAGGTTAAAGAAGAAATCACAAGGAATATTAGAAAACATTCACATAGATTCAAATGAAAATGAAATGTATATAAAAATTTTGAGACTGCTACAGCAGTACTTAGAAGGAAAAATGGAGTTTTAGATTGACATTATACTTGTGGTAAAATGTTGAATACCCTCCCCCAGTGATCAGGAATAGGACAAAGATGTATGTTCTCATCACTTCCTTTCAACAGTTTACCGGAGTTCCTAGTCAGTGTGATAAGATTAAAAAATAAAAATAAAAATGGATCGGCAAAAATAAAATCTTGTATTTTCACTGATACAATTGTTTACAGAAAATTGCAACAGATCTTCAAAACAGTACCTAAAATGGATAGTGCAACTTAGTACAGTGTCAGAGTATAGAATCAATATGCACAAATCGAGTGCGAGGACAAATGTATAGGAAGAAACTGACCTCATCAGAGGTCACACAGGTACATATGGAATACTTTCCTCTGAAAAAGACCCGAAAACTTAGCTGAATAGCTCCTTCACAGCAAACAGTAAAAGGGCCACATGGAGATGGGTAGGAGAGTCAGAGACCCAGGATGGACAAAATCCCACCCCCGGTAGGGTAGGGTTACACACAATCAGGTGGGATCTCCCAAATCCAGAGCTTCTCCTTGAGGAGAGAGAGGATTGTGTCCCAGATCAACACCCAGAACTCTGGGACCTGCAAAAGAAAGATGAGCCCCCAAAACATCTGGCTTTGAAAACCAACGGGTCTCACAACCAGGAGACCCACTGGGCTATAGAGAACAGAGATACTTTTTTTAAAAAAAGATTTTATTTATTTGACAGAGAGAGAGAGAGAGCACAAGCAAGGGGAGCAGCAGGCAGAGAGAGAGGGAGAAGCAGACTCCCTGTTCAGCAGAAAGCCTGATGTGGGGCTCAATCTCAGGACCCTGGGATCTTGACCTGAGCCGAAGGCAGACCCTTAACTGACTGAGCCACCCTGAGATACTTTCCTTAAAGAGCTGGCACCCAGACTCACTACCCCCGGGGGCCAATATGAAAGGAACAGTTTGAGAAACACTTAGATGTGTGAGAAGGAGATTCATTTGCTAATCTTAAAGCATCTACCTGAGGGGCAGAGGTCTGTTGGGACTCTTTCCATGATGGAGCTGATGGCAGGTGCCGTTTTTACACTTTCTCTTCACCTTGATATCACCTGCGGGGGCACTCCAGCCCAGTGCTCTCCTGTGGCCCCAATCAAAGCCAGCGGGCGTGCTCCAGCCCTGCCTTCTCCTGCTGCCTTGCTAAAGCTGGCAAGCATGCTCAGTCCACATAGGGGACGCTCCTTGATCTCCTGGCTCTAGTGGCCAGAGGGGCTTGTCTTTCTGGGTCCCACAGGACTGTAACAATGGGAGAGGTAATTCTTGGCAAGCTACTGCCTCCAGGGCATTACACAGACAGCAGACTGAAACATACCACCCGGTCTTGCTGTGAAAAAGGCTTATTTCCTTGTCCTGGAACTTTAGCTTCAGGGGCAGAATTCAGATTTGCCGCACATCTGGAGGCTACAGATGTGCTTCTCAGGGACAGAAACCAGGGCGATGCCAGCTTTGTGCTCTCTTGAGCCTCAAAGAAAACAAAACACTAATTCTTAAAGATACCTGACCAGTTGTTAACTCAAGGCCACCAAGTTTCTGGGTGTTTTGTTTTATAGTGGACCAATGCACTGATGCGATTAGTATTCAGAAACAGTGTTTTAGTTACTTTTTAAATTTCCTTCCAGCTTGAAAATTAGTAGTAATACATAGATAAAATTTTTTAAAAGATGCAAAGATACTACTTTTACAAGTTAGGAAGAAATAGAATAAGTTTTTGAAAATATTATAAACAAGCGCTTACCTGCGCAGCTTAGTTCGGGATCCCATCGTCCATTTATGCATACTGAGTATTTCTGCTTTAATGTTTCTCTGCATTTGTAACTTATTTTGGCATTATGGTCAAATATAGTCTTACTTAATGGATTTGCCTCTTGTCTAGTCAAGCTGTATTCACACTTCTTAAGTTTATCTGTTGCTGTAAAATGAAAATATTCCCTTGAAAAGACTAATTATAAGAATCAAAGCAACTACTACAAAAAAATAGCTTAGAGTCAATAGTATAATGAAATTAGAATTTGAGTCCATAACTCCCATCAACCAATTTATTGGTTGAGATGGGCTCTTATGTATGAACCTAAGTCTCTTTTTTTTTAAATATTTTATTTATTTGACAGAGAGACAGGCAGCCAGCAAGAGAGGGAACACAAGCAGGGGGAGTGGAAGAGGAAGAAGCAGGCTCTCTGCAGAGGAGCCTAATGCGGGCTCGATCCCAGAACGCTGGGATCACGCCCTGAGCTGAAGGCAGATGCATAACAACTGAGCCACCCAGGTGCCCCTATGAACATAAGTCTTGTGTCCAGTCTTTGAAACTTCAGAGAAAATGTCCATCATAAATACATTCTGCACTTTGGGAATAGGAAAGTGGAAGAGGCTCACTGTTTTGGATGATCTACAGACTGAACAGTCGTCACCTGACTACATACGGTCCCATATTTATCTGTGGAAATAGAATATATGAACTTGCTAGTTTAAATATATTTTTTTCATTAGAGGTTATGCAATAAAATAAGAAAAGTACATCTAAGATGTATTATACAGAATGTGATTGCTTAACTAGATCTTTTGCATGATGACTAAAAAATAGAAACAGATTCTTGGAATAAGAAGTTGGGCTCTTAAAGCCAGAACCTGTTTCCTGCTTATACTCTCACAATCTTTGAAGAACTATTTTATATTCCAGATCACCCAATAATTCAATAATATCATAATGTGATATTTACAAGTTTTTACTGACTCTGAGTTAAATATAACAACCTTTTATATACCTACATATTTCAAAAATTCAATACAGATTAAAGTACTTTTTGGATTTGATAAAATAATGAGTTGATGTAGGCCTTTGTTAAATGATTTGTTAATGATTAGCCAAAGAAGTAATGATTTTGTAATACAATAAAAAATAAACAAAGGAGACTAATTCAAAACATGCTAGAGGCTGAGAATTAGTCCTGTTTTTAGGGCTTTTCCACAGTGTTGAGGGAGACAAAACACCGTGTTCAGGTGATGGTAACTGAAGGACAAGTAAAAAGGAGTGGAGGTGGTTGTTGTCATTGTCCTATGATTGATTGGTTTCTGAAAGAATTTGTTTGTTTATTAGGAGAAGATAAACATTCGGAGAAGAGTGAATAGCTAGACTGGTTGGAGGTACAAAATAAACATTGAACGGAGAAAATTGGAGTAAGGTCTATGATAACTATAAGGGGATTATGTTAAGTTGAATATAGGTAGAAAATTAACCTTTGGAAGGCAAACTCTGAGGTCAGAAAAGAGTAATAATCGAAGCAGATATTTTAGAATAAGAGTGAAAAGTTGAGAGTTTTCATGCCTGTTATAACTTTGGGTTTTTCCTCCATAAGAAATAAGGGGAGGTCATTTGTGGAGATAGAAGAGGACAAAGATGAAGTTTGGTCTTGAAGGACTGACAATACTTCTAATGGGAATGTGTTCCAGCAAAAATGTAAGGATTAATAAGCAACAAAACTTATGATTCATTCAACAAACTCCTAGGTAATGTCTGCTGTATGTCCGCCAGTCTTTTGGGTATTGGGAATACATCATGAACAAAACAGGGTAAATCTCTGCTCTCACGGAGCGTGCGCCTAAGCCCTACCTTCTCCTTGGAACAATTAATGCCTAGAAATCTGATGAATAAGTAAGACTGGACATCCAGGGCTCTCTTTGAATGTAGGACCTAGGAAAACTCTAGGGGAGAACTCATTCTAAGGGAAAAATGAAAAGGGCCCCCAATATTTTCCCGGTTAGTCATAAAAGACTTGGTCATCCAAAGGTCAGGATGATTCACATACATCAATCAGAGTGAAGTCCACCCGTCAGATTTGTTTCCTGGCCTAACCCTGACTGCCTCCTTTGACTGAGTTCTACCACTGACTGAGAGGGCCTGCAGCCCCCCATCCTTCAGCACATTAACTTGTTGTTGCATTTGAAACAGATTGGGAAATTGTTAGGAACTTTGACACAGGCAAGATTCCTAAAGGAATGTAGCAAGTAGGTATTAACTTTTTTTGTTTTCCAGGGCCTGAAATCAAGAGTGCTACATAAAATCAAAGGTGGTATTTATGTAAATATAGTTCTATTTTGGCAATTAGTACTCATATTTAAATCATAAGAATAACTAGAAGTAAAATTTAGCTTCACACTTATAAACAGTGTTAATATCAGGGACAGAAAGCTTGATAAGATTCTATTGCTAATTTGTGGACACATAATGAACTATAAGCAATGTCTCCCTGTTGATCAGGGAGTCTGATGTGGGGGCTCAATTGCCCCCTGAGATCATGACCTGAGAGGAAGGCAGATGCTTAACCTACTGAGCCAGCAAGATGCACCTAAGACCCAACATTTTCAAGAATATACCTAAATTTCAAAAATATGTTTGCAAATATAGTTTTTACAATAAAAATATTAAATTTCATTGACTGTCAATTTGAGAAGTGTCTTCTCACCGATGCACTGAGGAAGTGGGGTCCACATTCCATTAATACATGTAATTGACTTGTGTCCAATCATTGTAAATTCTTCTTCGCAACTGAACTGTACTGAATCTCCATGGTGATAGGGAGGGACAGAAGACTCAACAATAGAGCCATAATCAAGTTCAGGTATATCTCCACATGTACTCCTCACCTCTGTGAATATTTCACAAAAATATATTTATTTGCAAAATGCAATTTATGAGTTTATATGAATATAGTGTTGATTTATGTTTACATATTAATATTTTATATACATTACCAATACACTTAGGCAAGTCTGTCCATTGGCCATCAACACATTGAATTTTATTACAACCTTTCATCAGAAATCTAGTGTCACAAACATATTCCACCAAATCATTGTGTTCATAGATTTCTTTATGTGTTTCTTTAATTTCCCCATTGAGGAGTTGAGGAGGTGGAGTGCACTGTCTTGTTTGCTCTACAAGAGAAATACTGTGTAAATTATGGTTAAATTATCTATTTTACAACTTAAAAATCCATAAAATAGAGAGGTTTTAAAAATTAATTTATATAATTTATTATAGCCTTCTTAAACAATGGTGTTTACACCAGAAACATATTTCCCAGTTCTATTACTTACACTGAATGAGTGTATTGGAAGTATACTTAAACCCAGAAAATATGTTTAATAATCTATATATTCTAAAATTATATGCAAACCAATTAATAAATGCAGTTGTGTAAATTAGAGCAATATTCATAATCTATGGAAACATTTTATCAAAACTGAAAAAATGCCATCATTCGAGGCAAGCATTTGATCAAGATGTTATAACTTTGATTAAGCCACCCGTGTTATTGAATTGACTGTAAGTTGCTTGAATGGTGTTTAGACACTCAATGAAACTTGAGGTAAGGCCCCTGCTATACAAAGTGTCCGATATTATTGGTGGGTCTGTAGGCAAAAGGAGAAATAACAAAAGAAGTGTGAGACATCATAAATATATATCTATGGATACTTCCACTACATATTTCAAGAAACAATTGGAGATTAATTGCTTAAATAAGGAAGTCTGATGTATCTACCCCTCAACACATGCCCTGGCTTAATGCACTAGATTATAGACATGCTCAAAGCCAACAGAAAATTAGGAGGGAAAAAAAAAGGGTTGATACCCAAATCCTAATTCTTGTTTTAATGATTGTAAGATAGATATTTACCTTTACATGTTGGAAGTTTAGGAGACCATCCGAAGTGGTAACACTGAACTGAATCTGGTCCAACTCTCTTAAGTCTTTGTCTGCAAGAGAATTTCAACACATCTCCAACATTATATTTGTCATTTCTGGGCTCAGGAACTAAGTATTCTTCTACTTCTGGAACCTTGCATTCTATTTCTATAAAAAAAGGTCAAATAATTTAGTGAGTATATATAATTAATCATCACCAAAGGAAACTGTATATGTGTCCTGTAAAAATGAGGTGCTAGGTACTGCATATACAGAGGGGCATGAGATAAATCCTCCTCCTTGAAAAATATTACATATTAGGTTTCACACACCTTCTAAATTCACAGGGGACTCAGAAATATTAAGGCATTGAATAGCAATATATGTATCCTGAAAACGTGTTTGTAAGGTCAACTTGCTTATGCTGGATCTGATTTTATAAGTGACATTTATTTATAAATATAATGTGATATTGTTTTGTACTCTCAAAACATAAAAGTATTCTCTTGCATTAAAAAAAGTGATGCTACAATTTTAAAATTGCACTCAAATAAGAATTGGTATTTTTGTTTAATGTAAATATAACTGGAGAACCAGAACACACACAAGGCATTTCTAATGTGGTTTAAAGAAACTATCAAAATTGCTTAATTTATATCATATTAATTCTATTAGTAAAGAAATCAAACTGAATTATAAAATGAAACATGAAACAAAATAAAGAAACATGTTCAAGGCCACATAACTAGGCATATTCTAGGTGTCTTGAATATTTATATAATATACAACTATCTATTCTTATTAAATCTAAAATTTATACCATGTATTAATAAATTGTTGATCATTCTGATTCAAATTAGGAATATGTAAAATTATCCCTCCAAATTTGTCAAGTTTGTGACATTCGTCACATTCCTAAATATTATAAAAAATACATTTTTCTTATTTGGAACCCTCCTATCTTGCTAATTAATTTATAAAATTAAAAACTGGAATTTAAGTATTAGAATCATACTAAAAAGAAAAACAATCCTTTGACATATTAGAGCATTTGTAATTATTAAAACATTTTGCACATGAGGAAGAGTGAACAAGCTTCAAATAAGCTTGGCTGTTGCCCTAAGATACATGTTTAGTCAATGATGAAATTTAGTAAATGATGGAATTGGAATTGACCAGGCTGACTCCACAGGATTCACTTATACTTCCTTATCCTTTCATCATTTTCTTCTCTCCACATCTATGAGAACAGTCATTCCAAAATGTTTTCTTCTTCCGGTTCTCTGGGTCCTCATTTTCTCCATCTACTTTGCCACTTACTCTTCTTCTGCCCAACATCTAAACGTTGGAATGCTTCAGGGCTCAGTCTTGAGCTCTCTTCTCTTTTTATTCTGTATTCTTTTCCAGTTTGATATCATCATTTATTTGGGTGATAATTCCAAATATGTATCTCTTAGCTAGACGTATATATTTAACTCTGTAGTTCACATGAACAATTTTGATTGTCCACAGGCAGCTCAACCATAATGTGGTCAAGTCAAAAGTTGTGATGTTCCTCCCAAAGTTCTCTTTGCTCTGTCAGCACCACCTTACAAAAAGGCATTGCCACTTAACTGCTTGCTTATGAAAAAATTTAAAACAAGCATGTGAATCCCTTGATTATTACTCCCTCTTGCATTCAATAATATATTAGTAAACATCAGCTGTGTTTTCTACCAACAAACTAGATCTTGAATGTGGTCTGCTTTGCATCTTGTCGGCCATCACCCTATCCCAATCCCCGCACTTACTCACCCTGCATAAACTCCTGAATCTTTTCCACACCACAAGCACAACATATGGAAAAAAAAAAAACTTTTCAAAAAATCTAAATAACTTATATTCTTTTTTTTTAAAAGATTTTATTTATTTATTTGACAGAGAGAGACAGCCAGCGAGAGAGGGAACACAAGCAGGGAGAGTGGGAGAGGAAGACGCAGGGTCCCAGCAGAGAAGCCCAATGTGGGGCTCGATCCCAGAATGCAGGAATCACGCCCTGAGCCAAAGGCAGATGCTTAACGACTGAGCCACCCAGGCGCCCCTATATTCTTTCTTTCCTTAAGACTGCCTTATGGGATTTTCTCAATCATTAAATTAATCTAAAGGCTGACATGCCTTGAAAATAAGCTGAATAATCCTTTCTTTGCCTCCTATCCAGCATCAGTTCATAAAATTCTCCCACATCTGAAAAAACAGCACTTACCATAACATCCTGGTTTATGAGACCAACCGTCCTCACCACACACTATGGAACCTGTGCGGCCATCTTTGCTTTCAAATCTGTCAAGGCATTCATAGTCCAACTTGTCATTGAGCTTAAACCATGTGCCATTACTTTTGATTCTGGCATTCTCCAATACTGGCCTGTCACAAAATTCTAATGCATAATAGAATTTAAGGTTTCATTTCTAATATTACTTAATGGACAACATAATCAAGTCTCATCTTAAGGTGGTAAAAATAGCTTTATCAATTAGTATGAGCTAATAAATTAAATATCATATTAAAAGAATCTAAGAATACCTGTGCTAAATCATTGTCCTGAAAAAATTACTCAAAATGAAAAAAAAAGTTTCTACATAGTGTTTTCTTATCACTTAAACACTGAAAAATTTATTCTAAGAACACTTTTCTCAATCAATGATACTTATGTTTATCCCATGCTTGTAATAAAATAGGCCATTACAGATGTATCATATTTTTCTAGCAAAGCAGAATAGCATTTTGTGAATTAAGATGCCAAACTCATTAGCAGTGTGACAAACATGCCAGATTAGTTGAATGACTCTTCAACAATGCAAGTAAATTTTTAAGTTTTCTATAAAACTCTACTTTACAGCATAATAATTTCTAAAGCTCACATGCTGATTTTCTTTCCCAAATATATTCCTGTGGCTGTGTATTCTTTTAAACTTACCAAGATTGAATAGAGAGATAACTCTATTGTTTATAATTTGTTATAAGGAAGTAAAGTGTTAAAAGTCTCAAATTTTGTTAACACTATACTAGAACGATGTTAATAAAGGTTTAAATAATTCATCTCAAATGTTATACTGTGGTATGTAGCCAGCTACCTAATGTTTTAAAAAACAAAGCAAAACTATGCTAGCAAAAAAAAAAAAAAAAGAGAGAGAGAGAGAAATTTTCTCTTCCATAATAAGAGTGATCACAATTTAGTATAAAAAGAGTTCAATATGGGACAACTGTTATCATTTTTTTCTGTGGCTAGTGCCCACAGTAAGCATGAAAATTAAAAAAAATAAGGAAGTGAAAACAATAGAAATGGATATTCAAATACCCACTTAAAGTGGATATGCTAAATATCTGTTCAAAATATCACTGTGTAGCTTTGGAGTATAAGATAAACTGAGCAAAGTGTTCTTAGAAAATCTCCATAAATATCTAGGGACAGGGAAATCTTTCTACACTGCTGCATTTGGTACTACCTAGAAGCATTTCTGTCTCCACTAACTAGATATTTATGAAGATTTCCCAAGGGAGAGGACTTTATAGAAGTGGACCTACCCTGGATTACTAAGCATGTAAATTCTACAGACTAAATTAAAATTACGCACTATGGACCCAGATCATCACTTAAAAACATAACTTTTATGTCTAGGAGCAAAGACTCTGACACAAAAGTTTAATGACCTAAAAACAGGTATGATAGGCACAAAGATGTCAACCAAAAATAAATGAGTTTATAGAGAATACACATAAGTCTCCTTATTTAGTTTCCAAATCACAGAATTTTTTATTTTATTATTTATTTATTTATCTATTTATTTATTTAATCACAGGATGTTTTGAAGTGGAAGAAAACTTGAACTGAAAGGTGGACTGATATTCCAGCCTACAAGTGATTAATCTTAATAGTAAAAGAAATTATATATTTTTTAATTTATCTTCAAATGGGAACCACATCAGGACCTCCCCCCAGAAAAGAATTAAAGTTGAAGTAAACTTTTGTGCAACGATCATCAGGATAATGAATATGAACATGAAATTACTCACTAATACATGTGGGTTGAGGTGACCATCCACTTTCCAGACATGTAATTGATCCTGAAGTTTTACCATTTGGAGTTACGTATCCTGATTTACACTGATATTGTGTTTGTTTATTCAAGGGATATGCAAATTCATATTCAGAAAAAAATCCATTTTCAATTGTTGTCTCTGATTTTAAGCATCTTTCTGAAAGGGAGAAAGTATAAGGAAAAGATAAGCATATAAATAAACATTTTTATAAAGACTCAAATAACATAAGAATATAAAAAATCAGCAGTCATTTACAAATGAAAACCCAGAAAATCCAAATCACCCAAATTCTAGTGACAGAGAAAATAAGTTGTGAGTTTCCAAAGATATTAAATCAGGATAGTTCATTAAAATTTTTTTTTGGAATGAAGAGGCAATATTTTGAATACTCAGAATCCCTTCTAGGAAATTACTAGAAATTTGTTTGTCTAATGGATCCGGAATCCTACAGCATGCCAGAACTCTACTGGCAAAGGATCTTTTCCAGGCACCTGTTTTAAATATTGCGTACGTAGGATCTCTTTAGCAACACCAGCATTCAGTTAAGTAACTGGGGTAGCTCAGATCAGGTGATGATCTCAGAGCATCTGCCACCATAGCTACTACAACTCTGAGAATTTGAAATGTTTGTCATCATAACTGGGTGCTTTTCAAAGGAGAAAACATGAAGTATATATTTTTTCATAATTGGTAATTTTATTCCTTCACTTGGGGCACCTAGTAGACTGGACATGAGATACTTGGAATATTAAACACTCAGGATATGGAATTAAAGTATATAATATATATTTTTTAAAGACATTAAAGCAGCCCCTGGGTGGCTCAGTGGGTTGAGCATCTGACTCTTGTTCTCAGCTCAGGTCTTGATCTCAGGGCTGTGAGTTCAAGCCCTGTGTTGGGCTCCATGCTGGGCATAGAAAAAGAAAAGCAAAGAAAACCCAACATGCACATACATTTGAAAAAAAAAAAAAAAAAAACAACACCACCAGACTGTTGTTGGGGGAGATGGTGGAATAGGGTGTTTTATTATTCTCTATTTGATTTCTTTCTGCTCTAATCTTTATTACTTCCTCCCTTCTAACTTTGGGCTTGGTTTGTTTTTCTAGTTCCTTGAGGCATAAATTTAGGTTGTTTATATAGGATCTTCTATTTTAATGTAGGCGTTTGTCACTAAAAACTTCCCTCTTCCCACTGCTTTTGCAGCATCTGTAAATTTTGTTATATTGTGTTTTTGTTTTCATTTGTCTCAAGATATTTTTAAAGATTCTCTAGCACTTTCTTCTTTGACCCAATTGTTGTTTGAGAGTGTGCTGTTTTCTTTCCATGTATTTGTGATTTTTTCCCATTCTTTTGCTGTTAATGATTTCTAGTTTTACTCCATTGTGCTTGAAAAAGATACTGTATAGAATCTTTCATGTGTAGTTGAGAATGTACTCTTCCACTGTTGGGTGGAAAATTCCATATCTATCTATTAGATCCATTTTGTTTATACTGTTGTTCAGATCTAGAGCTTCTTTCTTGAATTTCTGTCTGGGTGTTCTATCCATTATTCAAAGTGGGGTATTGAAGTCTCCTTATATTATTGTCCTGCTCTCAATTTCTCCTCTTTAGATCTGTCAATATTTGCTTTATATATTTAGGAGTTCCAAAGTTGGATCCACTTATGTTGAAAATTGCTATATCTTCCTGTTAAATAGACTCTTTTATTATTATATAATGACCTTCTTAAGATGTCTCCAGAGACAGTTTTAGACATAAAGTCAATTTTTTTTCTGATAGAAGTATAGTCACTCCAGCATTCTTTCGTTACTATTCACATGAAATATCTTTTTCCATTTCTTCACTTTTAGCCTATTGTGTCTTTAAATCTAAAGTGAGTTCTTGGTTTTTACCTATTTAGGTACTGTATTCCTTTTAATAGGTAAGTTTAATTCATTTACATTTAAAGGAATTCTTGATAGGTGAACACTCACTAGTCACATTTGGCTAATTGTCTTCTGTTTTGCAATTGTTTTTTCAATCTCTTCCACTTTTGATGACTTCCTTTGCTATTTGATTATGTTTTATAGTTATTCACTTTGATTTTTATCTCCTTATATTTTGTGTGTCTATTATGTTTTTCTACCTCCTTTATTGAAGTATAATTGACAAAATTGTATATATAAAGTGTACAGTGAGATGACTTGTTGCACACATACATTTGGAAATGATTTTCAAAATCACGTTAATCACCTCACAACATTTTTTTGTAGCTAGAATGCCTAATATCTACTCTTTTAGCAAATTTCAGTTATACAACTGTATTGTATAACACAATATAATGTAACAATACATTATTATTAGCTATAGTTATCATGCTGTAAGTTAGATCTGCAGAATTATTCATCTTATAACTGAAGGCTTACAGCCTTGGACCAGCATCTTCTCATTCCCCTCATCTGCAAAACCTGATAATTACCATTCTACTCTCTGCTTTTATAAATTTGATCTTTTCTTTTTTTCTTTTTTGATCTTATATACAAGTTTAATCACAATGTATTTGCCTACCTCTGGCTTATTACATTTAACATAATGTCCTCTAGGTTCGAGCACGTTGTTGTAAATAGCGAGATTTTCTTTTTTCTCATGGTTGAATAATATTCCATTGTACATATATATATATGTATCACATCTTCCTTATCCATTCATACACCAGTGGACACTTAGGTTGTTTCTGTATGTTGGCTATTGTGAATAAAGCTATAATGGACATGAGGATGCAGATATTTCTTCAAGATACTGATTTCATTTCCTTCAGATATATACCCAGAAATGGGATTGCTGTATCATATGGTAGCTTTTTTTAACTTTTTGAGGAACTTCCATGCTGTTTTCCATATGCCTATAACAAATTACATTCCCACCCAAAGTATACAAGTGTTCCCTTTTCTCCACATTTTCACCAACACTTGTTATCTCGTCTTTTTAATAAAGGCCATTTTAACAGGCATGAGGTGATAGTTCATTGTGGTTTTGATTTGCATATGCTGATGATTAGTGATTTTTGAGTACCAATTGGCCATTTGCATGTATTCTTCAGAAAAATGTCTATTCAGATCTTTGCCCATTTTTTTAATTGGATTGGATTTTTTTTGCTATTGAGCTGTCAATACACACACACGCACACACACACACACACACACACACACCCTCCTCAGATCTATGGTTTGCAAATATTTTCTCCCATTCCATAGGTTGCCTTTTCACTTTGTTGATTTGCTGAGTAGAAGCTTTTTTATTTGATATAGTTTTATTTCAGCTTTTCTGTCTGTGCTTTGATGTCATATCCAAAAAATATCATTGCCAAGACCAATGTCAAGAAGATATTTCCCTATGTATCTTCTAGTACTTCTATAGTTTCAAGTCTTATTTATTTATTTATTTATTCATTTATTTTAAAGATTTTATTTATTTGACAGACATAGAGACAGCCAGTGAGAGAGGGAACACAAGCAGGGGGAGAGGGAGAGGAAGAAGCAGGCTCACAGCAGAGGAGCCCGACGTGGGGCTCGATCCCACTTAACTGCTGTGCCACCCAGGCGCCCCTCAAGTCATATTTAAGTCTTTAATTCGTCTAGAGTTACTTTTCATCAGTGGTTTAATATTGTGGTTTCCTTTTTTTTTTTTGCTTGTGGATATCCAGCTTTTCCAACACTATTCACTGAAGACACTACTTTCCTCATGTGTATTCTTGACACTGTTATCAAGTTTTAAATTAAGGATATATGTATGAGTTTATTTCTGGCTTCTATATTTACTCCATTGATCTGCCGATATGATATTGTTTTCATTTTAATCACTTTATGATATAGTTTGAAATCAGGAAGCATGATGCCTTCAGCTTTGTTCTTCTTTCTCAAGATTGCTTTGGCTCTTTGGGAGTCTTTGTGGTTCTGTGTAAATTTTAGGATTGTTTATTCTACTTTTGTGAAAAATGCCAGTGGGATCTTGACAGGAATTGTATCTATTGATCACTTTGGGTAGTGTGCACATCTTAACAATATTAATTCTTCCAATCCATGAACATAGATGTTTCCATTTATTTATATCTTCTTTAATTTATTTTAGCATTGTCTTATTGTTTTCAGAATACAAGTCTTTCATCTCCTTGGATAGATTTATTCCTAGGTATTCAATTATTTTTCATGCAATTGTAAATGGTATTGTTTTTTAAATTTCTCTGATAGTTCATTATTCATTACATAACAGATTGTGCATTACATAACAGATTTGTGTATTGATTTTGTATCCTGCAACTTTACTCACTTCATTTATTAATTCCAACAGGTTTTTGCGTGTGTGTGTGTTGTGTGGAGTCTTTAGGGTTTTCTCTATATATGTCATCTACAGAAATAATTTTACTTCTTTATTTTTTATTTGGGTACCTTTTATTTCCCTTTGTTCAGCAGTGGTTTGAAAGTATGTATCCTTGTCTTTTTCCCAATCCTTGAGGAAAAGCTTTCTGCTTTTCACCATTAAATATGATGTTAGCTATGGGCTTCATATTTTGGCCTTTATTATGTTGAGGTACATTTCCTCAATACCTAATTGTTGAGAGTTTTTATCATAAATGGATTGTGAATTGTGTCAAATGCTTTTTCTCTACTGGGATGATTATATGATTTTTACCCTTTGTATTGTTAATGGGGTTTATCACAGTACTGATTTGCATCTTGAGGCCCATCAAGAAACCCGACTTCATTATGGTGTATGAATCTTTTAATATGATGTTGAATTTAGTTTGCTAATATTTTGTTGAGCAGTTCTGTATCTATGTTTATCGGTGATACTGGCCTATAATTTTTTTTCCTTATAGTGTCCTCATCTAGCTTTGGTATTAAGTAATGCTGATCTTGCAAAGTAGTTTTGGAAGTGCTCCCTGCCCTCAAAGTTTTGGAATGATTTGAGAAGAATTGGTGTTAATTCTTCTTTAAATTACTATGAAAACTTCTGGTCCCAGACTTTTCTTTGCAGAGATATTTTAAATTAATGATTCAGTTTTGTTGCTTGTTTTTGGTTTGTTCAGATTTTCTATTTCTTGAATGATTTTGTTTTGGCAAGTTTTGTATTTCTAGGAATTTATCCATTTCTTCTAGGTTATCCAATTTGCTGGTGTGTAATTGTTTATGCTTATCTCTTATGAACATTTGTATTTCTGTGGCATCAGTTGAACGTCTCCACTTTCATTTCTCATTTTGTTTTATTTGATCTTTTCTCTTTTTTTTAATCAGCTCTAAGTTTGTCAATTTTGTTTATCTTTTCCAAAAGGTAAGTATTAATTTTGTTGATTTTGGGGGGCCTTTATTTCACATATTTCTTCTCTGATTTCTGTTATTTCATTGCTTCTGCTAATTTTAGGCTTAGTTTGTTCTTCTTTTTCTAGTTCGTTTTAATGTATAATTGGTTGTATATTTGAAATCATTTCTTTTTCTTAGTGTAGGCATTTGTCACTATAAACACCTCTCATAGAATTGCCTTTGTACATGAGGCATTTTCTTCTCTCTTGTTGCTTTTGAAATTCTCTCTTTGTCTTTGCAATGTGGTTACTAGGATATTTGTCCCTTGATGAATTCTGAGCCCTGATTGCTGTGCTCCAAGCTCTCCCCAGTCATGAAGATCACCTCATAATCTGGATGTGGTGAGAAAGAAATGGGCTTTTTGGTCAGAGACCCACACAGCATAGGAAGCCAGATATTAACTCACACACTCTTTCCCCCAGTGGAGAAGTTGCAGTCTGAGTGGGTTTCTCTTGGCATTGAATTGTGCCACTTTAGGGGAGGAATGACTCAGATAATTGAAACTGTTCCTTTCACCCACTTCAATGCACCCACTCTTGGATCTTTTCGCTCTAATGGTGTGCTAAAACTTCTGCTAGATTCCCAGACTTCCGCAAAGATGCTCTGGTCTGTGGGTGATTGTCAAAACTGGTGTTCTTTGCCAGAAAGAATAGAAACTTGTATTCTGGCATCTTGCTGGTGTCACTCTATTCTTTTCTAGATTGAATGTATATATGTATGTCTGTATGTATTTAAGTTTTTATTTTAAATCCAGTTGGTTAACATACGGTGTTATATTAGTTTCAGGTGTATGATATAGTGATTCCACAATTCCATACATCACCCAGTGCTTATCATGACAAGAGCAATGCTTAATCCCCATCACCTATTTCACCCATTCCCCCTGCCCACTGCCACCTCTCCCCCCTCTGGTAACTATCACATTGTTTTTACAGTTAGAGTTGGTTTTTGTTGTTGTTGTTGTTTTTGGTTCGTATCTCTCTCACTTTCCCCCCCTTTACTCACATTTTTTGTTTCTTAAATTCCACATATGAGTGAGATCATATGGTATTTATCTTTCTCTGACTTATTTCACTAAAATTATAATCTCTATCTAAATCCATGTTGTTGCAAATGGTAAGATTTCATTCTTTTTTATCGCTGAGTAATATTCCATTATATATATATATACCACCTCTTCTTTATCCATTCATCAATCAATAGACACTTGGGCTCCTTCCCTATCTTTGCTAGTCTACATAATGCTTCTATAAACACGGGGGTGCTTGGATCCCTTTGAATTAGTGTTTTTGTTCTTTGAGTAAATACCCAGTAGAATGATTGCTGGGTCATATGGAAATTCTATTTTTAACTTTTTGAGGAACCTCCATACTGTTTTCCAGAGTGGCCGCACCAGTTTGCATTCCCACCAACAGTGCAAGAGGGTTCTCCTTTCTCCACATCCTTGTCAACACCTGTTGTTTCCTGTGTTATTGATTTTAGCCATTCTGACAGGTGTAAGGTGATATCTCATTGCAGTTTTGATTTCCATTTCCCTGATAATAAGCGATGGTGAGTATCTTTTCATATGTCTGTTGGCCATCTGTGTGTCTTCTTCGGAGAAATGTCTGTTCATGTCTTTTGCCCATTTTTAAATTGGATTATTTTGTTTTTAGGCGTTGAGTTTTATAAGTTTGTTATATATTTTGGATACTAACCCCTTACTAGACATGTCATTTGGAAAAATCTTCTCCCAATCCAAAAACTGACTTTTAGTTTTGTAGATTGTTTCCCTTGCTGTGCAGAAGCTTTTTATTTTAATGAGNTTTTTTTTTTTAAAGATTTTATTTATTTATTTGACAGAGATAGAGACAGCCAGTGAGAGAGGGAACACAAGCAGGGGGAGTGAGAGAGGAAGAAGCAGGCTCATAGCGGAGGAGCCTGATGTGGGGCTCAATCCCACAACGCCGGGATCACGCCCTGAGCCGAAGGCAGACGCTTAACCGCTGTGCCACCCAGGCGCCCCGATCATATAGTTCTTATCCTTCTTTTTACTGATGTGATGTATCATATTGATTGATTTGTAAATATCGAACTACGCTTGAAACCCAGGAATAAATCCCACTTGATTGTGGTGAATATATTTTTAAAATATTGTTGGATTCAGTTTGTTAGTATCTTTATGAATTTTTGTGTTTATGTGTCATTTTTGTGTCTTTTGTGTCCTCAGAAATATTGACCTGTAATTCTCTTTTTTGTGGTGTCTTTATCTGGTTTTGATATCAGGATAATGCTGGCCTCATAAAATAGATTTGGAAGCTTTTCTTCCTTTTCTTTTTTTTTTTGGAATAGTTTGAGAAGAATAGGTATTAATACTTCCTTAAATGTTTGGCAGAGGGGTTCCTGTGTGGCTCAGTCAGTTAAGCATCGACTCTTGATTGACTCTTGATTTCAGCTCAGGTCGTGATCTCAGGGCCATGAGATCCAGCCCTAAGTGAGGCTCTGCACTCAGCAGGAAGTCTCCTTGGATTCTCTCTCTGCCCCTCCCTCTGCCCTTTCATCCCCACCCTCTCTCAAAATAAATAAATCTTTAAAAAAAATGTTTGGTAGAGTTCACCTGTGAAGCCATCTGATCTTCGACTTTTTTTTATTGGGGTTTTTTGATTACTGATTCTTTTTTTTTGCTGGTAGTTGGTCTGTTCAAATTTTCTGTTTCGTCCTGTTTCAGTTTTGCTGGTTTATGTTTCTAGGAATTTATCCATTACTTCTAGGTTGCCCAATTTGTTGGCATGCAGTTTTTCAGAATATTCTCTTATAATTGTGTTTTTTGTGGTTTTGGTTGTTATTTCTCCTCCCTCATTTGTGATTTTATTTATTTGTTTCCGTTTTCTTTTTGACAAATCTGACTAGGGGTTTATCAATTTTATCAATTTTTTCTGAACCAGCTCCTGGTTTCATTTATCTGTTATTGTTTTTCTAGTTTATCATTTATTTCTGCTCTCATCTTTATTATTTCCTTCCTTTTTCTGATTTTAGGTTTTGTTTCTTGTCATTTTTGTAGCTCCATTTGGTGTAAGGTTAAGTTATTTATTTGACATTTTTCTTGCTTCTTGAGCTAGGCTTGTATTGCTATAAACTTCCCCCTTGGAATCAGTTTTGCTGCATTCCAAAGGTTTTGAACTGTTGTGTTTTCATTTTCATTTGTTTCCATGTACTTTTTAATTACTTTTTTTTAATTTTCTCATGACCCATTCATTGTTTAGTGGCATATTACTTAACCTTCATGTATTTGTGGTCTTTCAGATTTTTTTCTTGTGGTTGACTTCTAGTTTTATAGTATTGTGGTCAGAAAAGATGCATGGTATGACCTTGATCTTTTTGAATCTGTTTAGTCTCATTTTGTGGCCTAATATGTGTTATAGTCTATGTGCATTTGAAAGGAGTGTGTATTCTGCTGTTTTAGGGTAGAATGTTCTGAATATATCTGTCAAATCCATCTGGTTCAGTGTGTCATTCAAAGCCGTTGTTTCCTTGTTGATTTTCTGTTTAGATGATCTGTCCATTGATGTAAGTGGGGTGTTAAAGTCCCCTACTATTATTGTATTATTATTGATTGGTTCCTTTATGTTTGTTATTAACAGTTTTATGTATTTGGGAGCTCCGATTGTGGGTGGATAAATATTTACCATTGTTACATCTTCTTGTAGGATTATTCCCTTAGTTATTAAACATTGTCCTTCTTTGTCTTTTGTTACAGTCTTTGTTTTACGTCTGTTTTGTCCAATATAAGCATTGATACCCCAGCATTCTTTTGACATCCATTTGCATGATAAATGTTCTCCATCCCCTAACTTTCAATCTGCAGGTGACTTTTGTTCCAAAATGAGTTTTGTAGGCAGCATATAGATGGGTCTTGTTTTATTCATTCTGTCAACTTATGTCTTTTGATTGGAGCATTTAGTCTGTTTCCATTCAAATAAATTATTGATAGGTATGTATTTATTGCAACAAAACAGGTTGTTTCTGAAGATTTTCTCTGATCCTTTCTTGTCTTTCTCTCTCTTATGGTTTGCTGGTTTTCTTTAGGGACATATTAGATTTCTTTCTCTTTATTCTTTGCTTATTTATTAGTGGTTTTTGATATGTGGTTACCATTAGGTTTGTATATAACATCTTCTGCATATAGCAGTCTATATTAAGTTGATGGTCATGTAAGTTTGAACCCATTCTTTACTCCTGTCTTCCCCCAGGTCTGTGGTGTCATATTTTACATCCTTTCATTTTGTGAATTCCTTGACTGATGTTTTTAAACAGAAATATTCATTTTTACTGCTTTGTGTTTCCTACCTTCATACTGTCACTTTTGGTTTCTTTTTCTAATAGTACCCTTTAATATTTCTTGCAGGGCTGCTTTTGTGGTCATGAACTCCATTAATGTTTGTCTGAGAAACTGTTTATCTTTCCTTCTATTCTTAATAATCGTCTTGCTGGATAGAATATTATTGGCTGCAGATTTTTCCCATTCAGTACTTTGAATTTATCATACCACTCTCTTCGACTTGGGAAATTTCTGCTGAAAATCCCTTGGTGGCCTTATGGGTTTTCCCACATACGTTACTGGAATTTTGTTTGTTTGTTTGTTTTGTTTTGTTTTTGTCTTTCTGCTTTTAAAATTTTTTCTATATCACTATGTTTTGCCAATTTAATTATAACATGCCTTGGTATGAGTCTGCTTTTGTTGATTTTTTGGGGTTCTTTATGCCTCCTGGATCTGGATATCTGTTTCCTCCCCCAGATTAGGGAAGTTTTCTGCTATTGTATCTTCAAATAATTTTTCTGCCCCCTTTTTCCTCTTTTTTTCCTGGGACTTCTATAATGTGAATGTTGTTGTGTTTGATGGAGTCACTGAGTTCCCTATGTCAATTCTCATTTTGCTTAATTCCTTTTTCTTGCTTTTGTTCAGCATGATTACTTTCCATTACTCTGTCTTATAGGTCATTAATTCATTCCTCCGCTTCTTCCAGCCTGCTGTTCATTCCATCAAGTGTGTTTCTCATTTTGTTTATTGAGCCCTTGATCTCTGCTATGTTACCCTTTATCTCTGTGTTAAAGTTCTCACTCATGGCTTTGACTTTTTTCTCCAGTCCAGTGAGTATCTTTATAATCATTACTTTGAATTATCTATCAGGCATCTTGCTAATATATATTTAACTGACATCTCTGGCTGTGGCCTTGTATTGTTCTTTCATTTGAGACAAATTCTTCTGTTTTCTCATTTTATCTAAATTTTTGTGCGTGGTTCTTTGTTCAGAAAGTCAGCAACTTCTCCTGTTCTTGAGGGTAATGGGCTTATGAAGAAGAGGTTCTATAGTGCTCTGTAGTGTTGTGACCTATTCCCCAGGGCCTGACACTTCAGGGAGTGTCTCCAATATGTGGTGTATGCACACTGCTGTTGTGTTCTGACTGCTTTATCCTTCAGGCCAGTCATCAGCAGAGGCCCTCCTTGCCGGTTATGGTCAGTATTTGGTCCCTGGCCTGACTGTGGTGAGTTTTAACTAGGTGTGCTCTGGTCTGTTTATGAAATGAGACATCTTACCACCGCTGCTGGAATCAAGGCTCACCAAAACTCCCAGGGTGGGAGATATGAGGGCTGTGGTTTGGGGTCTCCTGGGGGAGGAGGTTGGCTGCACTGGGACTAAGGCAAGCATGACTGGGAAGGGTGGTTCCACTGGAGCACAGGGAGGCGGGACTTGGTGCAAGAAAGTTAGGTAGTGAGTGCTGGCCCTGTGCTGGTTCCCACAGGTGGCTCCATGTTTATGCTGAAGAATGGGGGAGGGAAATGGCACCTGCCAGTTCCTTTGTTCCCACGGGGATCTCTCTGCGAAAACTGCTTTTTCTGCAACACACTCCTCAGTGTGAGCCCTGGGTTCTCTTCAGATTGCTCTTTCCAGTTGTATGTTCACAGACTGCTTGGCTTCCTTTTCTCCAAGCCCCAATGCCCATTTGAGCTGTCACAGAGGCAAGCACACTGACCTTTAAAACCCTAGGCTTTAAACCCCACTGGTTGTAAGAATTATGATATTTGGTCCCTCTCCCTTTGCAAGACAATTGTTATGGTGATTCATTTTTCCCATGTGCTCCCTTCTGTGTTGGTCTGTCTCTTGTCTGTCTCTGTGACCATGGCTCTCTCCCCACCTCAGTGGCCACAGTCCGTTTCTCTCAAACTGTGTCTCTGTACATCTTACTTCTTTGATGTGGCCTCTTCTCGAACTTTAGTTGTGGAATTTGTTCTGCCAGTCTTCAGGTCAATTTGTGGGGTATTTAGGATGATCTGATGGTTATCTAGGTGTATTCATTGGACGAGGCAAGCCTATGTTCCTCCTACTCCACTGCCATCTTCTTCCCTTCACTGCTGGTGTCACTCTATTATTACAGGTTTCTTTGTGTTTCTTTTACTGTTTTCTTAACTAATACCTACCAGTAGACATTTATTTTGCTATATGTGTATCAAGAAATTTGTATATCCACTCATACATACTTGGAAAAATAAAGCTAAGTATATCCATTGGCAGAAATAAGAAAGTTGATTTAACATTTTGCTACTGTTAATATAGATGAGGGTTAGAAAACCATAAATATACTGGGATTTCAGATCTTTTACTTACTGAGAGGAATGCATTCGGGAGGAGGGAACCAGTCATTCTCTGTACATGTCATTACAGTCTGCTCATTTTGAAGACTGTAACCAGAATTGCATTTAACTGGCACAGATTCACCTTGGAAATATGTTTGTCCTTGCCTCGGATAATCTCCATTTTTCAAATAATTGAAAATACATCGTCCTAAAAATCATAAAAATGATGAACAAAAATTTTTAGAAACCCATAAATCCAGTCAAAATGTAAATTAAACCTATTTGTACACTATTTAAACTATAATGCTTAAGTATCCAAAAATAACACGTAACTTGAGAAAAACTAAAACTACTACCAAATGTGTACAAAGAAAAGCATCATATTCAATATTATTTATCTTCAGTTTTTATAATTAAAATAGTAGGAATGTTTTAGGTATTTTTTGAAAAGCTTCTATCTTTAGCTCTAATGTGATTTTTATGAAGAGCTCCTCGTAAAAGGAAAAACCTATATTGGTCTTTTTGTTCATAAAAATTATCCGTTGGCCTTATTTTTGTCGTACAAGGCTTAATTGTACTCACTTATGTGTTTTCCCCCCACTATTTGAAGTGTTTACACATATACAATTATAAAAAGGTTTACTTACTCTGGCATGGTACTTTTGGGTTCCATCCTTCGTGTGTGCAAGTAATGTACTGCCAGTAACTTCGTGAAGGAGTCACAAAATTGGAATTACAGGAATAGTAATAATATTTCCCTATAGCTACTGGAAAGTATGGTCTATATCTATTTTCATCATACAAACGTCCATGTTTTATTTCTGGAAAATCACAAGGCTTCACTTGCAATACAAACAAAGAAACAAAAACAGTATAAATAAAGTTTTACCTTAATAAAAAAATAAAATTAGAAATGAATTGTTTCATTGGTGATTATATCCTTTTATTAGCATAATTTCACTCATTGCAACAGGGTTTCTAGGACAAGAAAAGTTATAAAATTCATATGACAGGGATATGTGATGAAATTATTGCTAATGAAGTTAAAATTGTATCTTGTGGGTCACATGATACATAAACTTGTACAAAAACTCTTGAGGAATAAAAGTGTACAGAACTATTTAACAAAGTCTCCTTGAGTTTGTATATCCTAGCCCTGGTTGATTAAATGAGCATCTTGGTTGAGAGATGAAAGTAATGATTTTATTGCTCAGATCATCTATTTTGTTTTCCTTTCTTTTCTGCTCTCAACAGAAATCAGAGCCCTGGGTTTTCTTCTCAAACCAACTCAATGTAGGGAGATAGTGGAATTTTTTGTAGATTAACATTCATTAATTTATTTTTCTATTTATTGTAAATAGTGTAAGAAATATAGAGAAACAAAAAATTTTTCCATTCACCACATTTTACAGAAAAATAATATTCTTATTAAAGCCTGAAACCAGTCATTGAGGCAAGTTTTCCTCTTTTTATTTAATCAGAGAAATGGACTAAGAATATTTCTTAATATCCAAATTAATTAAGATTATGGTAAACATTTGATTGTTATTACTAATTTTAATTGGAGAATGAGATATTTTAAAATATGTCATATATATGACATATATTAAGATTTAAAGNTGATTGTTATTACTAATTTTAATTGGAGAATGAGATATTTTAAAATATGTCATATATATGACATATATTATATAGATGAAGTATTTTTTTTTAAAGATTTTATTTATTTATTTGACAGAGAGAGACAGCCAGCGAGAGAGGGAACACAAGCAGGGGGAGTGGGAGAGGAAGAAGCAGGCTTATAGCAGAGGAGCCTGACGTGGGGCTCGATCCCATAACACCGGGATCACGCCCTGAGCCGAAGACAGATGCTTAACCGCTGTGTCACCCAGGCGCCCCTAGATGAAGTATTTTAAAATGTCATACATGTCATACTATATATTGTATATTTACACTTATATGACATATATATCATATATAATGTGACATTTATGTCATAGTATGTATATATCATGTACATTAGGTGTTTAAAAATATGTCATATTTACATAATATGTCATATATATCATATATAGGAATGCTTTCAACCATGTCATATAAGTCATAACATGTATATTTTAGAATAAAAGTGAAATTTGATGCCTTCATAGTTGATTATTTTTAAACACCAAAATGTCCTATTTTTATTGAGGTAAAATATAATTATATTTTTTGAGTTATTCTTATATATTGAATATTTTTGATATATATGTTTAAGACTTCTGTTGTTTAAACACATTTATATATAATATTTTCTAGAAAAACTTTCCCTTTCTGTTGGATGATTTAGAGAAAATCTAGTACTTTTAATACCAGACTAATATTAGGGTTTTTTTCATAAAATGATTCAATTGCAAGAAATCTTGTGCAACACATGAACAAAAGTTCCAAAACACACACCCAAGTATTCATTATCATCTTCATCTTATTTAAGTTCACTGATCCATTTTCCTTTTTGTTTGATTAGAGAAATTTTCCAGTAGTTTCTGCAGACTTGTTATATGGATTATACAACTTGAATCCTTGCATATAATAATGTTTTTCCTTAATAAAGATTGTTTAAAAAGATTTTACATATTTATTTGAGAGAGAAAACATGCACACAAGGTGGGGGAGGGACAGAGAGACAGTAGTCTCCCCGCTGAGCAGGACCCCAGGATCATGACCTAAGCCAAAGTCAGATGCTTAAACAACTGAGCCATCCAGGTGCCCCTTTAATAAAGATTTGTAAATGATACCTTCTCTAGGTATAAGTTCTTGGCCTACAGTTCATAGCTCTTATTGATAGATCCCCCCCCACTTTCTTTAATCTTCCAATGTTGAGATTAAAATGGTCATTTACTCTTATTCTTGTAAGTAACCTTCTAGGGTTTTTTTTCTCCTACTAATTTTTAAGATTCAAATTATTTTCTCCTTACCCTTGAATGAATTTCATCATGATACATCAAGTTGTGTGTCATTTAACAATAATTCTACCATAGACAAGCTTCAGTCTCTGGATTTGGCAAGAACCGAGTCTTAAACAACTCAATTAAATTGTGAAATTGTAAAGGAGAGATTTGAATCCTGGTGGTCTGATTTCAGAAGAACTATGGTTATCTACCTATTATGGTGTTTCAAAGGATATCAATGAAAGAAAACAGCCTACTACGATTTCTTTTCAAAAGGTATACAGGATAAAATTAAAAGTAGGTATTATTATTATGACAGGCTTGAAACTCTTTACTATCTTCCTGTTTTCTGGGCACATTTAAGTATGTTTTTATACTCTAACAAGATCATCTCTGAAGCAAATATAATATATCACATATAGTCTGATCAGCACTGAGATTGGGAAGATTTAGAACAGCATCATTCTACCTTACGCGTCTATCAATGTAGGTTGTTACTGGTGGTTCGGTCATAGTTTTGACTCAAACTAATCTCGAAATTGATTAAAATATTCACTAATTTTTTTAAAGTAGGCTCCACACCCAGTGTAGGGTCCAACATGGGGTTTGAACTCACAACCCTGAAATCAAGACCTGAGCTGAAATCAAGAGTCAGATGCTTAACCAAATGAGGCCCCCAGGCACCCCAAATATTCACTAATTTAAAAGAAATATTACTAATCTGTCTGTACTTGTACAGCTGATTCCTTTGACCTAAGTCCAGGATCTTACAGTTATCACTACTAAATGTCATGTTATTAGATTCAACTTAGCCCATAGGATTCTTTTTGAAGAATGAATCTGTGCTAATGCAGATTCACTATCATTATCCTGAGTAATTCCACTTGTGAATTTGTACTGTTTCCCCTAATCCAATGAAACTATATGACAACAGAAATGAGTAATGAAATAGGCCTAAGAACAAAGTCCTGAATCTGACACTTAGGTAAGGTTATTTAATGAAATACCAACTCTCTCATAAACCATCTAACTGGTCAATATCCCCATCTTGTCCACAAGAACTTCATAAGGTCTCTTGTGGTATAACCTTGCTGAGGTCCAGATATAGTTGGACTGATCTACCATTTCCATAAGCCAACCATAAACATGATTAAATATTTTTCTTATGGAAGTGATTCAAGATGGAGATATAGGAGATCCTGAACACACCTCTACCCTTAAACACACTGAAGTTACATGTGGAATAATTTTGACTGAACTGCCCTTCCCCCGCCAAACTAGCTGAGTGATTCCTATTGGTCTATCTTCATAACTGAGGCCTGAAAGGCAGGCTTCTAATTAAACTAAGGGCCAACTGTAATCCTCCCAGAAACTGTTAGAGGCCACAGCTCTCTCTTTGCTGCACTCCAGAGTGCTGGTACCTCCTAGAAGGGAGATCATACACACATCTGGTGCCCTGGCTTTTGTGATTGCTGCCCAGGTATTGGCCCTTGATTGCCTGCCCTTGGTGGCCAGCAGGGTTTGTATTCATGAACTCAAATAGATGGTGGCAGAGAAAGAAACAGTTCTTAACTGGCTATCACTCTATTGCTCAGTTCAGAAGGAGCAGACAGAAATGCCCATCTCCAAGTCTTCCCCTGAAAGAGGTATATATGCATACATTAAACATTGCTGCCTGAGGACCTGGCTTCCATTCAGCCTGAATGTAGGTGCTGGCTGAGATTCTGCCCTTTGGGACACTGGCCAGGTCTTGACCCACTCTCAGCTACTGGGAGCCACTAAAAATAAAGTAGTGTGATTGGACAATCACAAGGCTTGAGAGATAACCAAAAACCAGGGCAGGGCTAAACAATAATGGTCATCTCCTAAGTGAGGTCATTCCTTCAAGATTAGGAGTGGTGGCTGTTTTATCTAATGCACAGAAACCAACACAGAGAATCAAGGAAAATAAAGAAACAGAGGAATATATTCAAAATGAAAGAACAAGATAAAACTTCAGAAAAAGCCTTTGATAAAATGAAAATGAGTGATTTACCTGATAAAGAGTTCAAAATAATGGTTATAAAGATGCTCACTAAGCTTGGGAGAAGAATGGATAAATATAGTGAGAATTTCAACAAAGAGATAGAACATATAAGAAAGTACCAAGTAGAAATCACAGAGCTGAGGAATGCAATACTTGTACTGAAAAATTCAGTAAAAAGTTTCAATAGCAGACTAGATGAAGCAGAAGACAGGATCGGGAACAGGATAGTGGAAGACCAACTTTGATCCTTCCTGAAAGGATAGGGAAGAGAAGATAGTGGATGCAGCAAATCAAAGCAGCAAAAAGAAAAAGGAATACAAAAGAGTAAAGATAAGGACTGATGGGACAACATCAGCAGACCAACATTCACACTATAAGAGTCCCAGAAGAAGAGAGAAAGGGGCAGAAAACTTATTTGAAGAAATAGAGACTGAACATTTCCCTAATTTGGGGAAGGAAATAGACATACAGATCCAGAAAACCTACAGAGTTGCAAATAAGACAAACTCAAAGAAACCCACACCAATACACATTATAGTTAAACTATCAAAAGTTAAAGACAGGGAGAGAATCTCAAAAGCAGCAAGAGAAAGCCAACTTGCTACATAGAAAGATTAAAAAGTTTCCCAGACAAGCAAAGCTAAAGAAGTTAATCACCACTAGACCAGCATTATAAGAACTGTTATAGGGAATTCTTTAGGTTGAGGCAAAAGGGTGCTAATTATTAACAGGAAAACATATAAATGTATAAATCTCATTGGTAAAGACAAATATATGGTAAAATTAAGAATAATGTTGTAAGGGTTGATCACTTACAAAGTTAGTAAGAAGGTAAAAAGACAAAAGTAGTAAAAACAAGAATAACTATGATAATTTATTAAAGGATGGACAAAACATGTAAATTGTGACATCAAAAATATAAACATGGGGGAGTAAGATGTTAGAGCTTTAGAACACAATCAAACTTAAGTTCTTTTCAAGTTAAAGTAGACTACTGTAAATATAAGTTGTTTTATGTACGTTTTGTGGTAATCACAAAGTGAAAACATTTGGTAAATGTGCAGAAGTTTAAGACATAAAGCAAGAGAAGAAAGGACCAGAGGAATTACAAAACAGTGGGAAAACAAATAACAAAATGGTAATAAGCACACACCTATAAATAACTACTTTAAATGTAAATGTACTAAATACTCTAGTCAAAAGATAGAGCATGGCTGAATAGATTTAAAAAAAAAAAAAGACCCATTTGTATGCTGCCTATAAGAGGCTCAGTTCAGATGTAAGGACACACAGACTGAAAGTGAGGGGATAGAAAAAGATATTCCATGCAAACGAAAGCCAGAAAAAAAATAAATAAATAAAAAGAAAAAAAGAGAAAACACTAGTGTGCTATACTTATATCAGACAAAATAGACTTTAAAGCAAGGACAGTAATAAAAGACAAAAATGGTCATTACATTGAGGAGCTCATCCCACAAGAGGATATAATACTTGTAAATTTTAAGCAGTCAACATAAGAACACTTAAAATGTTAAGAAAATATTAACAGAAATAAAGGGAGAAATAGCAATACAATAATTCTTACTCTCTCTTTCATCAATCAATAGATCATTCAGACAGAAAATCAATCAGGAGATACTGACATGAAGTGACATGTTAGACCAAATGAACGTAACAGACATACACAGAACATCCATCTAGAACTATCAGAATACAAACTCTTATCAAGTACACATGGAACATTCTTCAGGATAGACGTATGTTATATCAAAGAACAAGTCTTAATAATATTAAGAAGTCTGAAATCACATCAAATATCTTTTCTGATTATATATAATCGTATATATCAGAAATGATTATATATCTATATATAATCAGAAGTGAAAGAGGAGACATACAATTGATATCTGAGAAATATAAAGGCTCATAAGAGACTACTATTAACAATTATACACCAATGAATTGGACAACATAGAATAGATAGATAAATTCCCAGAAATATACAACCTACCAAGACTGAATCGTGAAGAAATAAAAAATCTGAAAGACCAATTACTAGTCTGGAGATTAAATCAGTAATCAAAAACCTCCCAACAGAAAAAGTCTAAGACCAGATGACTTCACTGGTCAATTATACCAACATTTAAAGAAGGATTGATGTCAATCCTTTTCTAACTCTTCAAAAATATAGAAGAGGAGGGAACACTTCCATAGTCATTTTATGTGGCCAGAGTTACCCTGATACCAAAACCAGAGAAAGACACCACAGAGAAGAAAATTACAGGCCAATACCTGAAAAACATAGGTGTAAAAATCTTCAACAAAATATTAGCAAACTGAATTCAACAATACATTAAAAGGATAATATACTTTGATCAAGTAGGATTCATTTCAGGGATGCAAGGATGGTTCAACACCCACAAATCAATGTGATACACCACATTAACAAAACGAAGGATAAAAATCATATGATCATCTTAACAGATGCACAAAAAGCATTTGATAAAATTCAAGAACTTTTATGACGAAACTCTTAACAAAGTGGGTGTAGAGGGAACATATCTCAATGTATAAAGCCTATATATGACCAACACACACCAACTTTATATTCAATAGTGAAACGCTTGTTTGTTTAAGAGACAGTAATTTCAGAATTAAGAAGTCAAGATATGAATGGAACTTACAAGTACATCTTGGAGGAGGTTGCCAGCCTTTGCTAGTACATGTTGCAGTATTTACATGGGTTGCAGGATAATAGTCATTTCTACAGTAATATGTGATTTCATCTCCAGTTCTGTATTGGACGGCTTTAGGTCTGTAGTCACCATTTGGAATATAAGGAGAAGCACATGCTACTTCTGAAAAGAAAAAAAAAAGGACATGTGGATAATGTAGAAATCACTACCCATTAAAATAATCAAGTACATAAAAATAAAGGAACTGGATATTATTTTTTTTGTCCCTATCACAGCACAAAAATGAGATTAAAATGAGTATAGTCTCATATCTTCCCACCATATCATTCATGTCCCACCACTATTATCTCTCATATGATATATTTGTGCTCCCTGGACTCTAATCCTTTCTCCAAAGCTATCGCATACATCATGATATTCCATACATGGCAATAAATTCATGACATATTGCTTCAACTATTCTTTCCAACTATTCTTCAACTTCCTTGGCATCTGTGGTTCTCATTGGGACTGTTTACAAATATTCCAAGTCTCTTCTTTCCAGACACTTAGATTGCATATCCCTACCCATTTGAAGTAGACATAGCCCGACGATTTGCAGAGGACAATGAAATTAGTGTAAAGTAACATGTTTCCCTTCAGGGAGGAAATTTTAAAAGCCATTTTGTGATTTTTTATGTACTCTTCTCCATAGCTGCAGTGATTAAGGAAAGCCATGGAAAGATGATGTCTCTATCCCTTGATTCTTACAGTTAATATAATGAGCAGAGTCCCTTCAGACCTACATTGGAAGTGAGCATAAATAGGAAATAAACTTTAACTTTTGTCAAAGTAAAATTGAATTCAGATTCCGAAGTCTTACTTTGAAGTAGGTAACTTCATTGAAACCTGGAATGATGATTTATTCTAATGTTCATTGACACTTGGAATGATGATTTATTCTAATGTTTATATAGGACAAGGGGACTGATACAAAATAAGTGGTTTATAAGTTATATTTTGATGACTGGATGGATAACTTTATCTAAATATTCAAGTGGGGTTCTGGAAGTAAAACATATGGCAGAAGTTAATGCCAGAGGACTTGTGCACCCATGTTATGTAGGAACCATGAATGCCATGAAGACAAACAGTTGGACTCCACACACCATCAGCTGAACATGGATCTAATGCGAGTGATCATTGTTCTGTGTTCATTAACCTCTTTCTAAAATATTTTCTTAATAATGTCTGAAAGTGGAGGTCACTCAACTGTAGGAGGATATATTTTCCAAGGAGCTGTTTGTGGACTCAAACTTTTTTTGTTTTTGGCAGGGGAGAGGGTGCCTGGCTGGCTCAGTCGGCAGAGCATGTGACACTAGATATCAGGGCTGTGAGTTCAAGCCCCATGTTGGGTGTAGAGGTTACTTAAAATTTAAAAAAGTCAACTAAATTTTTTTAAAGAATAAAATTGACTCAAAAGCTAACTCTAGTTATTGTAAAAGAGGATCATTAAACAAGGTTTATACATGTAATTATGAATCACATATTAAAAGTTCAGAGGGCTCCTAAGAGTTCAACTCTTCTTACCATCTCCCCACCCACCATGGCCCACAGTATGACAATATCTGTAAAACTCACCCTTTGAGAAGGGCACTTGACCTCTGATTTCATGTATGTTAGCCCTTGTTGCTTGTTTCACTCACTGCTACTGCCCTCAACAGAAGCTGATTCACTCTTTTCCACAAATGGTTTGCAATTATCTCAACACAGTTATTACCATGCTATAGCTGTGATATGATTTCTTAAACTCAACTGTCTACATTCTCTCTTTTTGGCCATGATAGTTTGAAACCATCTCTCTAAGTAGAACACAATATTTCAGACATAATTTTGGTGGGCACCAAACACAGTTAAGATGGATTCTAGCTCTGTACAACATCCTCCCATTATGAAGTCTAAAAGAGTTTTGTTTTGTTTTTTTCCCCCAGCATCATCACTGTTGATTCATCTTAGGTCTGTGGTTAATGAAATCTCCAGTTACTCCCACTTAATTCCATTGTCAATGGAGGGTTTCCTCATCTGGTATTAATATAATTTACTTTTTATAGCTAAATGCTGGGCTTTATAAGAGCAATCTGGGAAGTGTAGATACCTGGGAATTAGGAAGCCTATTACAACCCTGGCTCTGCTCTAGACTTGCTTTTTGATCACAGACCAATTGTTTAATAAGTTATTGAATGCTTCTGGTTCTTTTATGTCTATTTTCAGAATGAGAGAAGTATACTAATTGATCTCAAAATGGGCCTTGCACACAAAATGTTAAGTATATTGTCTTTATAATAGTTGATTCTTGTAAACATTAATACTCTATTGTGAGAAAAAATAAACTGCTTAACTGTAAGGAGTATATGAATGAACCAATTTATAAAATATACAGCAAAATATATAGAAAAGAAATATAACATTACCTCTACATGAAGGAGTTGGAGTCCATCCAAATTTAGTACATATGGCATCTCCTCTATCAGCGTATTCATAACCCTTGTTACATTGATATTGAAGTCGTTCATTTTCCTTGTAAATTTGCTTCTGAGATGTAGGACGTCCATTTACAATTTTTGGCTCTTGGCAGGAAATTTCTAAATATAAGGGATTAAATTCCAAAATGTATGTTATATATTAGAGGGCCTTGTCTGAGACATAGTTATATTAAAGACACAAATTCTGTTTCCATTAGGTAAATCAGGCAACCAAACAAAAATTCTAACACAGTTGAAAAGAACTGACTTGTTTTTGCGGCATCACTATCCATTCAAATTATCTGTCTAAAACAAACAAACAAACAAACAAAAACTGGCCATCATCTTTGACCCCATCTTCTCTCAAACATTTCTCCCTGGGATTACAGCAACAATAACTAGTTTCCCAAATCCAATTCTCCCATCTTTCGAATCTGCTTTCCTGTTTGTAACTTCAGGGCCTTTTTTTTTTTTTGTCCCTTCATTGTTCCATTTAAAATCCTCCATCGATTCCCAATTCAGCCTGAATAAAAGCCAAATTCTTCAGCATGACATGTAGCACCTTAGAACTTTGTACTGGCTTATCTTCAACCTGTCACTGACTTGCGACCTTGTATTTGTACCTTCCTCTCCATGTCTTCCCGTGACTGGTATGCTTTCCCCCTCCTCAACTTCTTTTGAAAAATATGCATTAGTTATTCCACGAAAGTTTCACTAACCACAGAAATTTAGTCTTAAGAAGGAAACCCCATCTGTGAACCTCTAGAACATACAGTATTTGCTGTGCTGCATATAAATATGTTTACCATTACTGACTTGAGGAGCAAAATTTGTTAGAGTTTTTAAGAAGAGGAATGCTTTTCTCTGCATCTCACTGTTGGATAGACTAGACTGAAGAAAGTGAAAATAATCAAGAGATTTTAGATAATGTTAAAAAATATATATGGCAGAAATTTCTGTCGCACAAGTCTGGTAAAATGAAATATGGCACTTTTAAATAAATTGACCATAATGTTTCATTACAAAAGCCCCAATAATCAGACTGGTCATGATGTACTGGTTAGCAGTATTATAACTAAAGAAATTTTGACTTACAGTTTACTATAGAACTTTTTTTAAAATGCAAAAATTTATTTAGTGGATGCAGTTCAGTTCCACACACTTATCTAAACTCACAGTGTATATATAAAACAGGACCCTTTTCTAGAAGTATTATTCAAGCACAGAAGGTCATCATGATTCATCAGTGGAAATAAATAATGAATTTTTCATTTTTCAAGTTAAAAGAAAGCCTATTCTATAGGCCAACATTAAAACTTGCAGCAGAAATGCTATTTGATCCATGAAAACCAATCATAATTTAATTACAGTTAAGGCCATGGGCTTTGGTTTCAGGTACCAAGGTTTGAATCTTAACTCTAGCATTTATGCCATGATAATCTAGGTCATGAGACTTAACTTTTTTTTGCACCCCAGTTTCCTTGATTATAAAATAGAGCAGAAAATAGAGCATAAATCACAGACATTTTGAAGGTAAAATGGAATGATGCATGTAAAGAACTTGGATCAAATACTGGCAAATAGTAAGTGCTCAATAAATGTTAGTTATTAGTATTATTCATATTCTTTAGGAGGCACAGTATTTGAAAATGCATATTTTCATGAGAAAAAATAAAATCAACCAATCACATGAACAGTAAGTGTATCTTACCCACACATTTTGGTGTTTCTCCACTCCAAACACCATTTGTTGAGCAATGGATTTCTGCAGGCCCATCAAGCTTGAAGCCTGAATTACAATGAAACCGTACTACTTGTCCAAAAGTATAGTCTTGGTCTAGTTCCAACGCAGTACTGCTAAGTCTCCCATTCTCTGGTTCTGTCACTGGTAAACACTTAACAACTGAAAAAAAAAATAAATGTAACTTTTCCTAATAGAATTTGACAACTTTATTATGAAAATTATGTATACATTCACATATATGGATAAAATCATAAGCAAAGTTAGATTGGGGGAAATTACTTAATTTTTTAAAAGAAGCGTTTGATAAAACTGTTGGATATAAGGGCTAGTAAGTTAAAAAAAAAACAATAAGCTTATCTCTCATTCTTTTCCTATGAGAGTGGACAAAGAAAATGAGTGATCACATTTCTTCTTCCTCCTCCTTACCCTTTCCTCCTGTCCCCCTTCCTCTCCCCTCCTCCTTCACTTCCTCCTCTTCCCCCTCCTCCTCCTCCTTCCCCTTCTTCCTCTTCTTCTCCTCCTTCTCTTCCTCCTCATCCACCTCCTCCTTCTTCTTCTTTTCTCCTCCACTTCCTCCTCCTCCACCTTGTTCCTCTTCCTCCTCCTTCCTCTCTCTCTCTCTTCCACTGTCTCTCCTCCTTCCCTCTCCCTCTCTACTTTTTCCTCGTCATGGAACTAAGACTATTCTGATTTATCTCTCTTACTTCCATGATGACTAGAGATTGGGATTACTAGCTCAAAATCTGGAAACAGGGTCTACATTTTCTCATTCTTACTCTTTGCTTTATGGGTCAGTAAGAAAAAGTAGAGCTCTTCCTTACTTCCTGTCTCTTTTCAGTAAGACTAAGACCACAGGAAAATCTCCCTTGCCACACTAGAGGGCAGAAATGTCTAAATCATGTTCTTCACTTCAGCTGTTACTGGAGATCCTTGCACTTGGGTGATTATTGGGTGAGAATTTCTTCCTTTTTTTTTTAAATAACTTTTTATTATGTTATGTTTGTCACCACACAGTATATCCTTAGTTTTTGATGTAATGTTCCATGATTCATTATTTGCGTATAACGCGGTGAGAATATCTTCATTAATAAAGTTGAAATTCTGATACTTGTGTTTTTTCTAGTGGTTAGAACCCTTTCCTTTTGGGTTCTAATACCCTGAATACTTTGAATATTAGATCAGATGAACCTGTACTCATATTTGGTTAATGAAACACAAAATAATGCAGTAATAAAAAGTCTAGATATCCATTCTGTACTATATTAGAAGCCACAAAAATACTTTAAGTAAAAAATATTTAATTACAAATTTTAAAGAAACTTTGATGTAAGACATCTCAAAAAATCTTAGATATTTAAAATATTTGAATATGTTGGTAAATCAATTTTACATGTACCTTCACAAAGAGGAATATCATTGGTCCATCCCTCTGGTTCACACTCACGGAAATTAATCCTACCTAGCAATTGATACCTGAAAAACAAAAATAACAGAGTGATGAGCTAATATGTTTTCATATGCAATTTTGATAACATTCTGAAAGTCTCAAAACTCCATTTCAGAGAAAATTAACAGCATATGCATTTCCTTCCTTCCTTCCCTCCCTCCCTCCTTCCTTCTTTCCTTCCTTCCATCCCTCCCTCCTTCCTCCCTTCCATCTTCCCTCCCTCCTTTTCTTTCTTTTCTCTTTTTTCTTTCTTTCTCTTCTTTCTTTCTTTCTTTCTTTCTCTTTTTTCTTTCTTTTTTTTCTTCTTTCTTTTCTCTTTCTCTTTCTTTTTCTTAAATCTCTTTCTCTGTTTCTTAAATTTTTTTCATTCTTTCTTAAGCTTCTTTCTTACTTAAGAAAGAGCCTCAAGTCCTCAGGCACATGGACTTGGAATAGTCGTAAACCTTGGTTCACAACACAAACTCATTATGATTTTGTGCACAATATCCTTTTATCTTTTCATTGAGTCAGTCAGTTAGTTACATTTAACAATGTTATAACCTCCTTGAACCCAAACCAAAAACCAAAAAGATGGTAATAATCAAGAGCTAACAATATGTTACCGTTCCTCCAGTCTTGTTCCATACTCCTACCCTCCACAATTATATTTTTGGAACATTTTGGACTTTTTACATAATCAAGGATAGCAGTAGCCCAAATTTCTTAGCATGAGGTTAATTTTTTATTTTAAATTTTTTATTATTTTTAATTAATTATTTTTTCCAGAGTGCAGTCATCAAGTCAGGTCTGCATATATAACACATTCAATGTCAAATTTATCTAACTGTCATAACCCATCAAGCCCATCCTTAAAATCTAAAATGCTCTACTCAAAGACAGTTCCCTGGGACAGATGCAAAATGCGCAATCATTACCAGAGGCTTTAGATCAAGGCAAAGCATCCTTCTTAATATTAGAGTGAATGGCTAGAGGTAAAAAGCTTTTTCTCAAAAACAAAATAATGGGCAGCATTTTGATAACCACAAGAGAGATAATTTTGAAAACAGAACTTTCATAAACTTCTAAATAATGCTACTTAGACAAATATTTCCTTCATCTGCAAATAAGGATTATTTCACCATTACACAAGAAAAGAAAAACTTTCTCCCTCAAAAAATACTTTGTCTTTCTTTGAATGTTATGGATTTGTTCCTAATTATCTAAAAGAAGAAAACATTTCAATAGATTCAATGAGAGTCACAGAACTTGAAGTCAACATTTACTCTATGGCTCTGTCATATAAAGGAACAAAATAATTGGCTATTAAAATTCCTTCTCTGTCTCTTCTACTTGTACCCTTCCAACATAGAAAGTAGATTTCCTGGTTATCATTTTCCATCTATACCAGAAACCCACCCAATCCCCCAAAGCTCTTTCAGGAATTCTGCAAAATACCACACAAAACTCCTGAAGGCCACTATATATAGGGAAAGGGGGAAGAAAAAGAGATTGTCCAAATGTTGGTTGTTGGGGAAAAGTAACAGCTCACGTTTCTGCAACCCCAGCCAGGCAAAATACCAGAAATACTTTTTGCAGAGTGCTTCAGTATCCTGTAGGATACTGAAACAGGATATCCATATTGAATATCTTGATAAGTGGCTAGTATTCAGTTAAATTGGTATTCAGAAGAGGAAAAGTGGGTGGGGACAAGGAATCAAAAGAGGGGCGGTTGACTGGAAGAACCATGGGCACAGTAAGCCTATTCTACATTGATGCCACAACTGGGTCAAAAGAGTTACATTCCTTCAGATAGGTAAAATTATCCCTCAAAAAATTTAAAAATAGCATAAAATACTGATGCTTGCTTATTTTGCAAGGTCCAAGGACTTTTAATTCACTGATGAATATCTAGTCCTTTTTGGAGGCTCCAGCTGAGTGGTGGAGACAGTTATTCTTATAGAGTCTCTAGCAGAGTTTGCTCATAATTTATATAAGCAGAAGGAAGCAAAGATAAATTAAGCAGAGCCAGAGTCAGAAGTTAAGTATGCGGGAAATTTCTTCACCAAATTATAAATACTTTTTATTACTGAGATTTAGGGAATTTGGTGGAAGGAGTCTATGAGTTTCGATAACTTCTTTTTTTTTTTTTTAAAGATTTTATTTATTTATTTACAGAAAGAGAGAGTGAAAGAGAGACGGGGGGGAGAGAGAGAGCACAAGAGTACAAGCGGGGGTGGGGGGGTGGCAAGCAGAGGGAGAAGGAGGTTCCTTGCTGAGCAGGGAGCCTGATGTGGGACTCAATCCCGGGACCCTGGGACCATGACCCGAGCCAAAGGCATATGTGCTGGGGGAGGTTAAGATGGGGGAGGAGTAGGGGACCCCTTTTTCAGCCAGTCCCCTGAGTTGAGCTGGATAGGTACCAGACCAGCAGGAACACACGGAATCAGCCTGAGACACAGGAAGATACATCTGGATCTCTACAAATGAACACCTCCAGCGCTGAGTATCAAGGTATGAAGCGGGGAGCCGTGAAACCGCGCACAGATATCGGAAGCTAAACAGAAGGGGGAGGGAGCCGCTGTGTCAGGGCCCCGGGAAGCGGTAGCCACCTGCAAGGGGGAGCGGACAGACCGCGGACCCGCACGCTTGAGACAGCAGGCTGAGAAGGGAGCTCCGGNGGGAGCGCACGCGGGACGGCTGGCGGTTGGCGGGCCACCTGCACGGGGGAGCAGGCGGACTCGCGGACGGCACCCGCGAGACAGCAGACTTAGAACGCTAGCTCGAGGAGCGCGCGCAGGGCGGCTGGCGGGCCACCTGCACCGGGGAGCGGGCGGACCGTGGACCCGCACTCTGGAAACGGCAGACTGAGTCCGTGAGCCGGGAGCGTGCACCACCAAGCATCTCACGGAGCTCCGGAGCTCCGGTGTGCTCACTGGATCGAGGCTGAGACCGGGAGCTCCGGGAGCGTCCGCGGGGCGGCTGGCGGCTGGAGGGCCACCTGCACGGGGGAGCAGGCGGACTCGCGGTCAGCACCCGTGAGACACCAGACTGAGACGGGGAGCTCCGGGAGCCCGCGCGGGGCGGCTGGCGGCGGGCGGGGTTGGAAACACAAAGGACAGAGACGTGCCGGCCCTGGAAGTGAGGGCTGGGACGCCGGGTGTGGGGCGCACAGCCCGGGATGCTGCAGGGTTGAGCAGCACCAACAGAAACAGAGTTAAAGTGGCCAGAACATCAGTGGAGAACGATCCGCGATCCCTCTGTTCTGAGACAGAGGCTGAATTTCAGCCGCTGCTGCTCTCTCAGAAGAGGCATAGCAAACCGCCAGGGAAAGCCGCCAGAGAACAAAAGCCCGGAAANTGGCCTCGGCCACAGAATTAATACATATGGATGTATCCCAATTATCAGAAATGGAATTCAGAGCAACAATGGTCAAGATGATGAGTAAACTTGAAAAAAGCATCAGAGAAAGCGTTGCTGAGAATATAGAATCCCTAAGGGCAGAAATGAGAGCGAATCTGACAGAAATTAAAAACTCAGTGGGCCAAATACAGTCAAAACTAGAGGCTCTGACGGCCAGGGTCACCGAGGCAGAGGAACGCGTTAGCGAATTGGAGGATGGGTTAGTAGAAGAAAAAACGAAAATAGAAGCTGGTCTTAAAAAAATCCACGCCCACGAATGTAGATTACGGGAGATTACTGACTCTATGAAACGATCCAATGTCAGAATCATCGGCATCCCTGAAGGGGTGGAGAAAAACAGAGGTCTAGAAGAGATATTTGAACAAATTGTAGCTGAAAACTTCCCTAATCTAGCAAGGGAAACAAGCATTCGTGTCCAAGAGGCAGAGAGGACCCCATCCAAGCTCAACCAGGACAAACCTACGCCACGGCATGTCATAGTGCAATTCGCAAATATTAGATCCAAGGATACAGTATTGAAAGCGGCCAGGGCAAAGAAATTTCTCACGTACCAAGGCAAAGGTATCAGGATTACGTCAGACCTGTCTACAGAGACCTGGAATGAGAGAAAGGCTTGGGGGGGCATTTTTAAAGCTCTTTCAGAGAAAAACATGCAGCCAAGGATCCTTTATCCAGCAAAGCTGTCATTCAGAATTGATGGAGAAATAAAGACGTTCCAAAATCGCCAATCATTAACCAATTTCGTAACCACGAAACCAGCCCTACAGGAGATATTAAGGGGGGCTCTATAAAGGTAAAAAGGCCCCAAGAGTGATACAGAGCAGCAAGTCACAACCGATACAAAGACTTTAAAGAGAAATGGCATCATTAAAATCATATCTGTCAATAATCTCTATCAATCTAAATGGCTTAAACTCTCCCATAAAACGCCACAGGGTTGCAGATTGGATAAAAAGACATGACCCATCCATTTGCTGTCTACAAGAGACTCATTTTGAACCCAAAGATGCATTCAGACTTAGAGTAAGGGGATGGAGTACCATCTTCCACGCAAATGGACCTCAAAAGAAAGCTGGAGTAGCAATTCTCATATCAGATAGACTGGATTTTAAACTAGAGGCCATAGAGAGAGATACAGAAGGGCACTATATTATTCTTAAAGGAAGTATTCAACAAGTGGATATGACAATTATTAATATATATGCCCCCAACAGGGGAGCAGCAAGATACACAAGCCAACTCTTAACCAAAATAAAGAGACATATAGATAAGAACACAGTAATAGTAGGGGACCTCAACACCCCACTATCAGAAATAGACAGAACACCCTGGCAAAAACTAAGCAAAGAATCAAAGGCTTTGAATGCCATACTCGACGAGTTGGACCTCATAGATATATATAGAACACTACACCCCAGAACCAAAGAATACTCATTCTATTCAAATGCCCATGGAACATTCTCAAGAATAGATCATGCTCTGGGACACAAAACAGGTCTCAGCCAATACCAAAAGATTGAAATTATCCCCTGCATATTCTCAGACCACAACGCTCTGAAATTGGAACTCAACCACAAGGAAAAACCTGGAAGAAACTCAAACACTTGGAGGCTAAGAACCATCCTGCTCAAGAATGACTCGATAAACCAGGAAATCAAAAAACAAATTAAACAATTTATGGAGACCAACGAGAATGAATACACAACGGTCCAAAACCTATGGGATACTGCAAAGGCAGTCCTAAGGGGGAAATACATAGCCATCCAAGCCTCACTCAAAAGAATAGAAAAATCTAAAATGCAGTTTCTATATTCTCACCTCAAGAAACTGGAACAGCAACAGAGGGACAGGCCTAACCCACTGACAAGGAAGGAGTTGACCAAGATTAGAGCAGAAATCAATGAATTAGAGACCAGAACCACAGTAGAGCAGATCAACAGGACTAGAAGCTGGTTCTTTGAGAGAATCCATAAAATTGATAGACCACTGGCAAAACTTGTCCAAAAACAAAGAGAAAGGACTGAGATTATTAAAATTATGACTGAAAAGGGAGAGGTCACGACCAGCACCATTGAAATTGCAAGGATTATTAGAAACTTTTATCAACAGCTATATGCCAAAAAACTAAACAATCTGGAAGAGATGGAGGCCTTCCTGGAAACCTATAAACTACCAAGACTGAAACAGGAAGAAATAGATTTCTTAAATAGGCCAATTAACTATGAAGAAATTGAGTCAGTGATAAACAACCTTCCAAATAATAAAACTCCAGGCCCAGACGGTTTTCCTGGGGAATTCTACCAAACATTCAAAGAAGAAATAATACCTATTCTCCTAAAGCTATTTCAAAAAATAGAAACAGAAGGAAAGCTACCAAACTCATTCTATGAGGCTAATATTACCTTGATCCCCAAACCAGGCAAAGACCCCCTCAAAAAGGAGAATTACAGACCGATTTCTCTAATGAATATGGATGCCAAAATCCTCAACAAGATCCTTGCTAATAGAATCCAACAGTACATTAAAAGGATTATCCATCATGACCAAGTGGGATTCATACCTGGGATGCAAGCATGGTTCAACACTCGCAAATCAATCAATGTGATACATCATATCAACAAGAAAAGACTCAAGAACCATATGATCCTCTCAATTGATGCAGAAAAAGCATTTGACAAAATACAGCATCCTTTCCTGATTAAAACCCTTCAGAGTGTAGGAATAGAGGGTACATTTCTCAATCTCATAAAAGCCATCTATGAAAAGCCTACTGCAAGCATTATTCTCAATGGGGAAAAGCTGGAAGCCTTTCCCTTAAGATCAGGAACACGACAAGGATGCCCACTCTCGCCACTATTATTCAACATAGTACTAGAAGTCCTTGCAACAGCAATCAGAAGACAAAAAGGGATCAAAGGTATCCAAATCGGCAAAGAAGAAGTCAAACTGTCTCTCTTTGCAGATGACATGATACTCTATATGGAAAACCCAAAGGAATCCACTCCCAAACTATTAGAAGTTATAGAACAATTCAGTAAGGTGGCAGGATACAAAATCAATGCCCAGAAATCAGTTGCATTTCTATACACGAATAACGAGACTGAAGAAAGAGAAATTAGGGAATCCATCCCATTTACAATAACACCAAAAACCATGCGTTACCTTGGAATTAACTTAACCAGAGACGTAAAGGACCTATATGCTAGAAACTATAGATCACTTTTGAAAGATATTGAGGAAGACATAAAAAGATGGAAAAATATTCCATGCTCATGGATTGGAAGAATTAACATAGTTAAAATGTCCATACTACCCAGAGCAATCTACACTTTCAATGCTATCCCGATCAAAATACCGAGGACATTTTTCAAAGAACTGGAACAAATAGTCCTTAAATTTGTATGGAACCAGAAAAGGCCCCGAATCTCCAAGGAACTGTTGAAAAGGAAAAACAAAGCTGGGGGCATCACAATGCCGGATTTCGAGCTGTACTACAAAGCTGTGATCACAAAGACAGCATGGTACTGGCACAAAAACAGACACATCGACCAATGGAACAGAATAGAGAACCCAGAAATGGACCCTCGGCTCTTTGGGCAACTAATCTTTGATAAAGCAGGAAAAAACATCCGGTGGAAAAAAGACAGTCTCTTCAATAAATGGTGCTGGGAAAATTGGACAGCTACATGCAAAAGAATGAAACTTGACCACTCTCTCACACCATACACAAAAATAAACTCCAAATGGATGAAAGACCTCAATGTGAGACAGGAATCCATCAAAATTCTAGAGGAGAACATAGGCAACAACTTCTATGACATCGGCCAGAGCAACCTTTTTCACGACACATCTCCAAAGGCAAGAGAAATAAAAGATAAAATGAACTTATGGGACTTTATCAGGATAAAGAGCTTCTGCACAGCCAAGGAAACAGTCAAAAAAACTAAGAGACAGCCCACGGAATGGGAGAATATATTTGCAAAGGACACCACAGATAAAGGACTGGTATCCAAGATCTACAAAGAACTTCTCAAACTCAATACACGAGAAACAAATAAACAAATCATAAAATGGGCAGAAGATATGAACAGACACTTTTCCAATGAAGACATACAAATGGCTAACAGACACATGAAAAAATGTTCAAAATCATTAGCCATCAGGGAAATTCAAATCAAAACCACACTGAGATACCACCTTACGCCAGTTAGAATGGCAAAGATAGACAAGGCAAGAAACAACAATTGTTGGAGAGGATGTGGAGAAAGGGGATCCCTCCTACATTGTTGGTGGGAATGCAAGTTGGTACAGCCACTCTGGAAAACAGTGTGGAGGTCCCTTAAAAAGTTAAAAATTGAACTACCCTATGACCCAGCCATTGCACTACTGGGTGTTTACCCCAAAGATACAGACGTAGTAAAGAGAAGGGCCATATGCACCCCAATGTTCATAGCTGCATTGTCCACAATAGCCAAATCATGGAAGGAGCCGAGATGCCCTTCAACAGATGACTGGATTAAGAAGCTGTGGTCCATATATACAATGGAATATTACTCAGCTATCAGAAAGAACGAATTCTCAACATTTGCTGCAACATGGACGGCACTGGAGGAGATAATGCTAAGTGAAATAAGTCAAGCAGAGAAAGACAATTATCATATGATTTCTCTCATCTATGGAACATAAGAACTAGGATGATCGGTAGGGGAAGAAAGGGATAAAGAAAAGGGGGGTAATCAGAAGGGGGAATGAAACATGAGAGACTATGGACTATGAGAAACAAACTGAAGACTTCAGAGGGGAGGGGGTGGGGGAATGGGATAGACTGGTGATGGGTAGTAAGGAGGGCACGTATTGCATGGTGCACTGGGTGTTATATGCAACCTAATGAAGCATCAAACTTTACATCGGAATCGGGGGATGTACTGTATGGTGATTAACATAATATAATAAAATAAAATAAAAGAAAAAAAAAACCACAAAGGCAGATGTGCTTAACTGACTGAGCCACCCAGGTATCCCAAGTTTGATCCCTTTTGCCAGGTCAAATGTGGAACCTAAAGGGGCCAGACTAGCCTGGATTGAAAGGGATATTTCAGAGGTGAAGAGTGAGGCAATTAGAAAGTTTAGGCCCAGTTGGTCTTCATCTATTTGGTCATGTGTAATTAAAGTCATCAGTAATGATTGAAAGTTGGGCTAAAAATGTCTTTGAAATATCTCCCTCAGGTAGTGGCCAAAGAGAGCCTAAATTCATAAGAACTAAGACTTATTGGTGTCAATATCTTAGGAAATCTTCTAAGGGCTTCAGTGTGTGTCTTATTTATTTCTTCCACCAATCCTATGATGTATCTGCTGTGTTTCTATTTCTAGAATTGAGGAAATGGGAGTGAAGGGTTATTAAAATGATAATACAGTTATTGAGTTGTGGAGTTTTGGGATGCAGGCTTACTCCAAAGCCTCAACTTTAAAATATTGCATTGTATTGCCTCAAATAAAGAAATAATTGAGACAAGAATAATAATCAATTTGTAATTTATTTTTTTTAAAAAGATTATTTATTCATTTGAGAGAGAGTGAGAGGGGGGTTGCAGAGAGGGAAGGAGTAGCAGACTCCCCGTTGAGCAGGAAGCCCCCTCCGGGCTCCATCCCAGGACCCTGCAATCATGACCTGAGCAGCAGGTGGACACTTAACTGGCTAAGCCTCCCAGGAGCCCCCAGTTTGTAATTTCTTGATCCTATTTATATTTATGTGGCATAAAATTGAAATGACATTGGTTTTCTCATATATGAAACTTTCTTCAAAATAATTTTTTGACTTGGCTGGGAATAACAGAAATAAAGAACACTGAGGAGGTATCATAGTGTTAAGATTAGCCATGAAAATCCAGTATGTGGTTAGAGAACGAAGAGTCAATGATTATGAATGTGGTAGCATTTTTGGTCCACGTGATAAGAATAATTTGTAGACCACGGAAACTTAAAAAATGGTAGTTACTATTATTTCAGTATAAAATATTTGCTTCTCCTAAATTTTATAAGCTTTTATTAAAGGAGGTGCCGTAAGTAATCTGATTTTGTTACCATTCCCACTGTCCCTGACACACTGAACTCCCATATACTCTGCCCATAATAGAATGTAGTCAGAACTTGGAATAAACCCTTATTTATATGTATACTATTTTCCAGCCCTCCTATAACTACACTCTACCAGAGTAATTATAATTCATTTCAATTTTTCAGTGTCGAGGAGATAATTTGGTATCCAAATATCATCATTTCCATTATGGCTTAATTTTTCAGACTACTTGGATGGTACTTATAAAAATGCTCATAGAAAAATAAAGCAACCTTAAAAATACTAATTAGTACAGTTCCTATTTACTACCTAAATTATAACTGTCTCAATTATAAATCACTTTTAATATTGACTACATACCCCTCATCACATGTGTAAACAACCTTTGCACCATATACAAACTCATTTCCTCTTTCAAGCTGGAAAGAACCAAAAGGAGTATCTCCAGGATGTCCACAGGGCCTTTCTAAAATGCAAAAGAATGATATTATTATGTAACACAGGGAAACACATTTTATGTAGGAGTTCAAGGAAAATGACATTCGATATTATATCAGAGGACATAACTGAAGATGTGCAAAGGTGAAAAATGTCAATTATCCTTTTAAAATTAAACTTATCTGTATGGTTGGTTTTTTTTTTTTTTATATTACAACTCCTTATTAAGAATAGTGATGGGGGCGCCTGGGTGGCACAGCAGTTAAGCGTCTGCCTTTGGCTCAGGGCGTGCTCCCGGCGTTATGGGATCGAGCCCCACATCAGCCCTGTCCACTATGAGCCTGCTTCTTCCTCTCCAACTCCCCCTGCTTGTGTTCCCTCTCTCGCTGGCTGTCTCTATCTCTGTCAAATAAATAAATAAAATCTTTAAAAAAATTGAAGTTCTACATTAAAAAAAAGAATAGTGATGGCATATGATTTTGTATTTTAATCACAGTTGTGCTATAATTCAACTAATATTGCTACAATATCAAACATTCAGTATTTTCATAACTAAAGTTTTCACAAATTTCACAAATATATGAATTATTTACCCCGGCATATCCTCAATGGATTAAGAGACTCCCATTCTCCATTCTTGCATTCCATTATAATAGCTCCAAGAGTTCTAAATCCAGGTCGGCATTTATATGTGGCCCGAGTGCCCTCTGGATATGTTTGGTCAGGCCAGGCACCTGACAAAATTTCAGTTTGTTTTCTTGGAGGGGGTCCTTTGCAATCTATAAACAATAAAAACAAAGTTAGTGCTTTAAGTGCTTATTTAAATTGTTTTAAAATATAAAACAATATGCTTTGGTTATTTTTGCTTTTAAAAATACCTATGCTGTTACAGGTCCATCCAAAAGTATGTCTTAAAATATATAAAATATATTTTTTACCTTATAGAAATTGAATCAACATAAATTTATAAAAATAGCTTTCCATAGAAATAGTTTTCCTTTACTATATTTTTTAGCCAAAATAATGATTCTGTTTATTATTTTATCACTACATTAGACCTAAAAATAAATTGAGAAGCCATAAGTGCATGTCACTGCATGAAGATTATGGAACAACAGAGACATCATTGTAGAAAGCTGAAAGTTACTTATCCTTTGGGGATGTAAGTACAACACACACAAAAGTCATCAAAGGTGAGATTATTGACAATATCTGCCAGCTGAAATTTATGTACAAATGGAAAGTTTTAAAATGAACTAAGGGAACATTTGCTGTCTCTGACCTCTTAGCCAGGGAATATGGGGGACATATCATATCATTCTTAACTGCTGCACTGCATTCTGCTATTCACTCATTGATTTGGAAAATGCTTACTAGGCACTATTCTAAGTTCTATAGAAAAAACAAATTTTAAAAGAGACAAAGTTCCTGGTCTTAAGTATTTTTGCTCTACTAGGGAAGTTAGTTATTAAATAAGTAATTACACAGATGTATGATATGCATTACAGGTAGATAAATTCTATTTAGAAAAATAAAGCACGGCAAGATGACACAAACTTGAATGGGAACATCCCAAATATGATGCAATAAACAGAACATTCCTGCAGCAAATTGGAAAAACAACAAACTCGTGCGTGCATGCGTGTGTGTGTGTGTGTATGAAAGGAACTGGAAATTGTGAGGAGAAAAAGGATTAAATGAACTAAACCAAAGTGGGAAGGGCCTGTTTTATGCAAACATATAGTTTTTGGCCATTTCTTATCTGGTCGTGTTTGCCAACTCTGGGTATGGATTGAAGATCAGGCTTTGCCTGAGTGGAGGAATGTGATGAGGAAAAGAAAAATGAGACCAACTTTTGGAGGCATGTTTAACATGAAAAATTTGGTTGGAATCCCTTCAGAATGACGCTGTTCTGCTGAAGCCTAAGTAGTTTCTTAAGAGTGAAGTGAAAGTTCCTATAGTCTCATAGAAAAAGTCCCAATAAGAAAAAGGTCTTGCTTCAAATACACAACTGTATCCTCATCAAGACAGTTGACATATTTAAAAGTCACTTGGGGTAAGATTTAAGAGCAGAGGTCAAAACATCAGCAAAACAGGATAAATCTCTCCGAGTGTTCTGGGATGGAGGAAGAAGAGACCAACCAGGTACTTGATAAAAGGCCAAGAAGGTCTTTACATTGAGACTTTTGAAACCAGAAGTGGACTGACTCAAAATAGAAGTGCAACTCAGACCCATTTGAATTCGTTTCTTGATTAGATCAAGAAAGAGCAAACACTTGTCAATGGGAGGTAAATAATATAAACATTATCATACATTTATTTCATATGAAATGTATGGCTTTAGATAAAAAACTGGAAGACACATAAAGAAGCAAAAAAATGTGATCAAGAAGTGAAACAAAAATAAATGGCTCATAGAAGCAGACACTGAGATCCAGATGTTGGAATTAGTGTCAAGTTTCTTTAAAATAGCTGTTTTAAGTGTGTTAAAGGAAATATAGGAAACTAATAGATGAAATGAGTAAAAGACAAAGGTATTCAAAAGAAAATTGATGCTATAAAAATAATCATGTGTTTTGCTAAAATTACAAAATAAATATCCAAAATAAATCGCACTGGATGATTGAGTTGTGGAGTTAAGAGCCAAATGCAGATAGCAGAACACAAATGTATTAAATCTGAAGAAGATTGATGTACAAATATCCAAAATAAATACAGAAAGATAAAAGTGTAGAAAGCACCGTAACAAATAAAAGAGACTACATTTATAAATGTGTGGAGTCAAGTGATATATGTATGTCTAAATAAAGTTCCAAAACTAGAGAAGAGAAAAGACAGAAATATTTGAAGAAAGAATAGCTCAAAGGTTTCCAAAATTGATGACAGAAAATCAACTCTCAGATTCAAAAGCTCAAAAAACAAAACAAAACAAGAAAAACAAAAAGCAAAAAACCCACAACAAACCAAAAGGGTAAATACAAAGAAAAACTATACTTTGCTGAAAACCAAAGATAAAGGCAAAATCTTAAAAGCAGACAGAGAAAAGAACACACATTTCTTTTAGGAGAACAATGAAAATAACAGTATGTTTGTAACAGTTTCAACTGAGGCATGAAGACAATGTGCTGGCATTTCTAAAGTGCTGAAAAATAAATGGCAACAGAGAACTCTGAACCCAGAAAAACCATATTGCAAAATGAAGGAGAATAGAAACACATTCTCAAACAAATGAAAAGCAGAGAGAATTCAACAATGGCAGTCTGACACTTCGAAAAACCCCACTAAAGCTCTCAAGGCTGAAGAAAAATGATCCTGTATATAAACAAAAAACGGTAATATTAAATAAGTAGATCTGAAGAAAATAAATATATAGGCTAATAAAAAGACTACTGGAAAATAATAAATAACATGCTACATATATTTTAACAAAATTTTAAAAGGGATTGATTTAAAATCAATAACAATGACAAGGCAGGAAACAACAATTGTTGGAGAGGATGTGGAGAAAGGGGATCCCTCTTACATTGTTGGTGGGAATGCATTGGTACAGCCACTTTGGAAAACAGTGTGGAGGTCCCTTAAAAAGTTAAAAATTGAGCTACCCTATGATCCAGCCATTGCACTACTGGGTATTTACCCCAAAGATACAGACTTAGTGAAGAGAAGGGCCATATGCACCCTAATGTTCATAGCAGCATTGTCCACAATAGCTAAATCGTGGAAGGAGCCGAGATGCCCTTCAACAGATGACTGGATTAAGAAGATGTGGTCCGTATATACAATGGAATATTACTCAGCCATCAAAAAGAATGATTTCTCAACATTTGCTGCAACATGGACAGGACTGGAGGAGATAAGGCTAAGTGAAATAAGTCGAGCAGAGAAAGACAATTATCATATGGTTTCACTCATTTATGGAACATAAGAAGTAGGAAGATCGGTAGGAGAAGAAAGGGAAGAAGAAGGGGGGGTAAAGAGAAGGGGGAATGAAGCATGAGAGACTATGGACTCTGGGAAACAAACTGAGGGCTTCAGGGGGAGGGTGGTGGGAGAATGGGATAGGCTGGTGATGGGTAGTAAGGAGGGCACGTATTGCATGGTGCACTGGGTGTTATACGCAAGTAATGAATCATGGAACTTTACAGCAAAAACTAGGGATGTACTGTATGCTGACTAACATAATAAAAATATTATTTAAAAAATCAATAACAATGCCTTATAGTGCTTGCAAAAAATTCAGGAGTATAATACATAAAAATAACAAAAATGTCAAGAGATAACAAATGAAATTAAACTGTTTTAATGTTTAATAGTTTAGAATATAGTGAAAGTATTGATTAAGGGTAGACTGTAATAATTTGAGTATGCTTATTTGTAAAACATTAATATTGGAAGATATATAACTAATAGAAATGATATAGTAGATAGTAAAGAATATTTAATATTTTAAAAAGACAGGAAAGGAGGAATAGAAGAACAAAGAAGAGATGACACAAAAAGTAAATAGCAATATGTTAGACTTGAGCTTAACTGTGTCAGTAATTACAATAAATGAAAATGGATTTACCACTCCAATTAAAATATAAACACTGACTGGAGAAAAACAGAAAATAGGAGGAGGAGAAAAGATGGCAGAGTAGTAGGGGACCCCTTTTTCAGCTGATCCCCTGAATCGAGCTGGATAGCTACCAGACCATCCTGAACACCCATGAAATCAGCCCGAGATGCAGAAAGATACATCTGGATCTCTACAAACAAACATCTCCAGCACTGAGTATTGAGGTATGAAGTGGGGAGCCGTGAATCCGTGCACAGATATGGGAAGATAAACGAAAGTGGGAGGGAGCCGATGCGCTCAGGCGCCGGGAAGCAGTAGCCACCTGCACTGGGGAGCAGGCTGGACTCACAGACTGGTAGCCTCTGAGAAAGCAGACTGAAAACCGGAGCTCTGGAGCACGCCCAAACCAGACTGAAACAGGGAGCTCGGAAGTGCGTGCGAACCACACTGCAACCGGGAGCTTGGAAGCATGCGTGGGAACCAGGGAAGGATGGCGGTGGTAGAAGCACAAAGGGCAGAGATGTGTGGGCCCTGGAAGCGAGGAATGGGGGAGTGGCTGTGGGGCGCACAACCTGAGATGCTGTGGGGTTGTTAGCAGCACCGACAGAAACAGAGTTAAAGTGGCCAGGAGAGCTCAGTGGAGAGCAGACTGTGATCTTTCTGTTCTGAGACAGAGGCTAGGATACGGCCATTGCTGCTCTAACTCTCAGAAGAATCACAGAAAGTCACCAGGGAAAGCCACCAGAGAACAAAAGCCCAGAAATACCGGTTTGCGTTGTGCCCATCCCCATCTCCCCTCGCAGGGGACAGGGCAACTCTACCCAAACAGGGTTGCCTGAGTATCAGTGCAGCAGGACCCTCCCCCAGAAGGCAGGGTGAAGAAACAAGAAGCCCACATCCCTAAGGTCCCTATAAAACAAGTGCACACTGCCTGGGTCCTGGTCAATAATTTGGGCTCTGTGCATCCCTGCAACCACTTCTCATCAGAATGACAAGGAGGAGGAATCCCCAACAAAGGAAAGAAACAGAGACTGTGGCCTCTGCCACAGAACTGATGGATATGGATATAACCAAATGGTCAGAAATGGAGTTCATCTTGACAATGGTCAAGATGATGTGTAGGCTTGAAAAAAATATTAATGAAAATATTAATGAGAATATAGAATCTCTAAGGGCAGAAATGCGAGTGAATCTGGCAGAAATTAAGAATGGTATGAATCAAATGCAGTCTAAAGTGGATGCTCTGATGGCCAAGGTAAGTGAGGCAGAAGAAAGAATTAGTGAGTTGGAAGATGGGATAATAGAAAAGAAGGAAAAAGTGGGAACTTGGCTTTAAAAAAGTCCAATCTCAAGAATGTAGAATACGGGAGATTACTGACTTGATGAAACGTTCCAATGTCAGAATCATTGGCATCCCCGAGGGGGTGGAGAAAGAGAGAGGTCTATAAGAGATATTTGAACAAAGTGTAGCTGAGAACTTCCCTAATCTGGCGAAGGAAAAAAGCATTCGTGTCCAAGAGGCAGAGAGGACCCTTCCCAAGATCAATGAGAACAGACCAGCACGACGTCACACAATAGTACAATTCGCAAATATTAGATCCAAGGATAAAATCTTGAAAGCGGGCAGGGGGAAGAGAATCTTCACCTACAGAGGGAGGAACATCAGAATAAGGTCAGACTTGTCTACAGAGACCTGGCAAGCCAGAAAAAGCTGGCAAGACATATTCAGAGCACTGAGAAGAACATGCAGCCAGGGATCCTTTATCCAGAAAGGCTGTCATTCAGAATTGATGGAGAGACAAGGACCTTCCAAGACCGGCAGAAACTGAAAGAATATGTGACCACCAAGCCAGCCCTACAAGAAATATTAAGGGGGGTTCTAAAAAAGTAAAAAGACCCCGAGAGTGATACAGAACAGAAATTTACAATCTATAGAAACAAAGACTTCACAGGCAGCATGACATCATTAAAATAGTATCTCTCAATAATCACTCTCAATGTCAATGGCCTAAATGCCCCCATAAAAGGGTTGCAGATTGGATAAAAAGACATGACCCATCCATATGCTGTCTACAAGAGACCCATTTTGAACCTAAAGGTACATCCAGACTGAAAGTGAAGAGATGGAGAACCATTTTTCATGACAACAGAACTCAAAAGAAAGCTGGGGTAGCAATTCTCATATCAGACAGATTAGATTTTAAGCTAAAGACTGTAGTTAGACTATAATTAGAGATAGAGAAGGACACTATATAATTCTTTTTTTTTTTAAAGATTTTTATTTATTCATTCGACAGAGATAGAGACAGCCAGCGAGAGAGGGAACACAGGCAGGGGGAGTGGGAGAGGAAGAAGCAGGCTCATAGCGGAAGAGCCTGATGTGGGGCTCGATCCCATAATGCCGGGCTCGATCCCATAATGCCGGGATCACGCCCTGAGCCGAAGGCAGACGCTTAACCGCTGTGCCACCCAGGCGCCCCTGTATAATTCTTAAAGGGGGTATCCAACAAGAGGATATAACAATTATAAATATCTATGCCCCCAACAGGGGAGCAGCTAGATACTCAAGCTAACAACCAGAATAAAAAGACATATAGATAATAATACGTTAATAGTAGGGGAACTCAACACTCCATTCTCAGCAATAGACAGATCATCTAAGCAGAAAATCAACAAAGAAACAAGAGCTTTGAATGACATACTGGACCAGGTGGACCTCATAGATATATACAGAACACTACACCCTAGAACAACAGAATACTCATTCTTTTCAAATGCACATGGAACTTTCTCCAGAATGGATCATATACTGGGTCACAAAACAGGTCTCAACTGACACCAAAAGACTGAAATTATTCCCTGCATATTCTCAGACCACAATGCTTTGAAACTGGAACTCAAGCACAAGGAAAAATTTGGAAGAAACTCAAACACTTGGAAACTAAGAACCATCCTGCTTAAGAATGATTAAGTAAACCAGAGAATTAAAGAACTTAAGCAATTAATGGAAACCAATGATAATGAAAACACACTGGTCCAAAACCTATGGGACACTGCAAAGGCGGTCCTAAGGGGAAAATACATAGCCGTCCGAGTCTCACTCCTCACTCAAAGGAATGGAAAAGTCTAAAACACAGTCTTTATATTTTCACCTTAAGAAGCTGGAGCTGGAACAGAAGAACAGGACTAACCCACACACGAGAGGGCAGTTGATCAAGATTAGGGCAGAGATCAATGAATTAGAAACCAGGAGGACAGTAGAGCAGGTCAACAAAACTAGAAGCTGGTTCTTTGAAAGAATAAATAAGATCGATAAGCCACTGGCCAGACTTATTCAAAAGAATAGAGAAAGGACCCAAATTAATAAAATTATGAATGAAAGGGGAGAGATAATGACCAACACCAAGGAAATAGAAATAATCACTGGAAACTATTATCAACAACTATATGCCAATAAATTAAAGAACCTGGAAGAAATGGATGCCTTCCTGGAAACCTAAAAACTACCAAGTCTGAAACAGGAAGAAATTGATTATTTAAACAGACCAATTAATTAAGAAGAGATTGAAGCAGTGATCAAAACCTTCCCAAAAACAAGAGTCCAGGGCCTGACAGATTCCCTGGGGAATTCTACCAAACATTCAAAGAAGAAATAATACCTATTTTCCTGAAGCTGTTTCAAAAAATAGAAACAGAAGGAAAACTACCAAACTCATTCTATGAGGCCAGTATTACCTTGATCCCCAAACCCGGCAAAGACCCCATCAAAAAGAAGAATTACAGACTGATATCCCTGATGAATATGGACACCAAAATTCTCAGCAAGATCCTAGCTAATAGGATCCAACAGTATATTAAAATGATTATCCATCATGACCAAGTGGATTCATCCCTGGGATGCAAGGGTGGTTCAACATTTGCAAATCGATCAGTGTGATAGATCACATTAATAAGAGAAGAGACAAGAACCATATGATCCTTTCATTCAATGCAGAAAAAGCATTTGACAAAATACAGCATTCTTTCCTGATTAAAACCTTTCAGAGTATAGGGATAGAGGGTACATCCCTCAATTTCATAAAAACCATCTATGAAAAGCCTTCAGCAAATATCATTCTCAATGGGGAAAAGCTGGAAGCCTTTCCCTTAAGATCAGGAGCACGACAAGGATGCCCACTCTCGCCATTATTATTCAACATAGTACTAGAAATCCTTGCAACAGCAATCAGACAACATAAAGGAATAAAAGGTATTCAAATCGGCAAAGAAGAAGTCAAACTCTCTCTCTTCGCAGATGACATGATATGGAAAACCCAAAAGACTCCACCTCCAAATTACTAGAACTCATTGAACAATTCAGTAATGTGGCAGGATACAAAACCAATGCTCAGAAATCAGTTGCATTTCTGTACATGAACAATGAGACTGAAGAAAGAGAAATTAGGGAATCAATTCCATTTACAATAGCACCAAAAATCATACGATATCTCAGAATTAACTTAACCAGAGAGGTAAAGGATCTATATTCTAGAAACTACAGAACACTGATGAAAGACATTGACGAAGACATAAAAAGATGGAAAAACATTCCATGCTCATGGATCAGAAGAATAAACATAGTTAAAATGTCTATGGTACCCAGAGCAACCTACACTTTCAATGCCATCTGATCAAAATACCAATGACATTTTTCAAAGAGCTGGAACAAACAAGCCTAAAATTTGTGTGGAACCAGGAAAGACCCCGAATCACCAAGGAAATGTTGAAAAGGAAAAACAAAGCTGGGGACATCATGTTGCCTGATTTCAAGCTATACTACAAAGCTGTGATCACCAAGACAGCATGGTACTGGCACAAAAACAGACACATAGACCAATGGATCAGAATAGAGGCTCCAGAAACAGACCCTTGGTTCTATGGTCAACTAATCTTTGACAAAGCAGGAACAAATACCCAGTAGAAAAAATATGGTCTCTTCAATAAATGGTGCTGGGAAAATTGGACAGCTATATGCAAAAGAATGAAACTTGACCACTCTCTCACACCATACACAAAGATAAACTCCAAATGGATGAAAGACCTCGATGTGAAACAGGAATCCATTAAAATCATAGAGGAGAACATAGGCTGTGACCTCTTCAACATCAGCCATGGCAACTTCTTTCATGACACATCTCCAAAGGCAAGAGAAACAAAAGAAAAAATGAACTTGTGGGACTTCATCAAAGGAAACAGTCATCAAAACAAAGAGGCAACCCACAGAATGGGAGAAGATATTTGCAAATGAAACTACAGATAAAAGGCTGGTATCCAAGATCTATAAAGAACTTCTCAAACTCAGTACACAAGAAACAAATAATCAAATCAAAAAATGGGCAGAAGATGAGATGCCCTTCAACAGAAGAATGGATAAAGAAGATGTGGTCCATATATACAATGGAATATTACTCAAGCCATCAGAAAGAATGATTACCCAACATTTGCAGCAACATGGATGGGACTGGAGGAGATTATGCTAAGTGAAATAAGTCAGAGAAAGACAATTATCATATGGTTTCACTCATTTATGGAACATAAGAAATAGCAGGGATATCGGTAGAAGAAGGAAGAGAAGAATGAAGGGGGGGTAAACAGAAGGGGGAATGAGCCACGAAAGACTATGGACTCTGGGAAACAAACTGAGGGCTTCAGAGGGGAGGGGTGTGGGGGATTGGGCTAGGGAAGTGATGGGTATGAAGGAGGGTACGTATTGCATGGAGCACTGGGTGTTATACACAAACAATGAATCATGGAACACTACATCAAAAACTAATGATGTACTGTATGGTGACTAACATAACATAATAAAAAATTAAAAAAAAAAGAAAAATTACTCAAACTGAAAATGAAAGTGAAAACCATAATAAACCATGAATAAAATAACATGACATCGGCAAACATTTATAAAGTCTAAAAATCCCACTATTTGGAAATAATGTGGAACATTAGGAACTGCGGGTACAAAGGAAAATGGGAACCACCACAATAGGAAAGAGTTTAGCAACTTGTAGTGAAGTTGAAAATAAGCATTGCTTATGACTTAGCAGTTTTACTCCTAGGAATATGTCACTGAGAAACTAACACACATATGAACCAGACTTCATGTGTGGTAATATTTACAGCATATGATTTTTTAATAGCCAAAAGTGGAAACAACTTTATCATCAATAGTTGACTGGATAAAAATTTATGGTATAATTGTGCAAGGGAATAGTACACCAATGCTACAAAATGACATGAAAAGATAAAGTAAATAAGATAAAATAAAGATAAGATAAAATAATAATCACATGAAGTAAAAAGACACATAGCTACATTGATATTATAGGATGATTTCAGCTATATAAAACTATGAACATGTAATTAGGGATGTGTACATAGCCTGTGAAGCTATTAAAGAAGAGCAAAAATGTAATTACCAGAAATATTTAACATATTTCTTATGTTAACATTTTCTTGAGGAAAGGTAGGGGTACTGACATAGTAGAAACCCACTGGAATTTTCTGGGATGCTGTGAATGTTTTACTTGTTGACACGAGTGATTTATTATATTTGTAATACAGTACATTCATATTTTATTCATTCTTACATATATCTCACAATAGATGTATTAAAGTAACAGAATGCATATACAGTATGATTATTTTGCAAAAAAATTAACTAAATGACATATAAAGAGATCACAGGATGTTAATATCATGCCTACTGATTATAACTGCTAATATTTTTAATACTGCCTGCTGCTCAATTTAGGTATAAATACCGTTGATATTAGAATGACTGCAGGAGGAGCTAAGATGGCAGGGTGGTAGGAAGACCCTAGGCTTGCCTCATCCCTTAAACATAGCTAGATAAATATTAAATCATTCTGAACAGCCACAAAATCGATCTGAGGACTGACAGAACAAATTGCATAACTAGAGGGAGAGAAGGGGCCCCATCATGGAAGGTAGGAGGTGCAAAGACGTGATTTAGGGGAGAAATGGATCACAGGTGCTGTGGAGGGGAGCACTGGTCCTGGAGAGAGGCAAGAGAAAGAAAAAGGGAATGAGAGCGAGAGGAGTGCACAGAGGATTGCACAAGGGAAACACTTCCCCAAAGACATTGACTGGGAAAATGAGAGGGGCTAATTTTCATGAGTTTTTAAGCCAGTGGGCTCAACGACTAGAGTTTCAGAATTCTGCAGCATGGACAGTGTGGAGACCTGAAGGCGCTGCAGTGTTCCTGTGGAGGGGGGCAGATAGCCTGGGGGCAGAAGATGCAATTTGAGGACCTCCTGGGATGTACTGGGAGAGACAGTTGCCTCTTCTTGAAGCACATCTGGGAGAGATGGCATCGCCTCTGTGGTGGGGAGGGGGAAGAGCTGACAGGCACCATTTCCAGAGACACCTGCCGAGGGTGGCTAAGCCAAACACTGATTCTTTGGTGCACTTTGCTCCAAACTCCATGCCCTTGCGCAAACCTGTGTCAGTCCCAGCATGGCTAGACCCTCCTGCAGAGGACCAGAATGGGTCTGCACCATGCCAGGTTCCCTAAAGTTTTGAGTTTTGAAACTCAGCTGGCCTGCCTGGGATGGAACACAGGTACACTGTGCTGCTGGGCAAGCAGATGGTCCAGACACAGTCCAGATGAAGGCAGGGATTTGAGGGACACCTGGAACACATGTGGGGTGATTTTTCCCTCTTTTGCGAGGGCTTCCCAGACAGCAGTGGGCATAAACTTCCCTTTCCAAGAACAAGGGAGAGGGTTGCCACCATTTCCTTCCCCTGTGACCTTTTCTTGTTCTTTCTTTTGGGATGAATTCCTTGGTCTTGGCATTTTGTCTAAGAATAAGCATTTGACAAAGTACAGTATCCATTCTTGATAAAAACCATCAACAAAGTAGGGATAGAGGGAATGTATCTCAACATCATAAACGCTGTATATGAAAAACCCCAGGTAATATAATTCTCAATGGGGAAAAACTGAGAGCTTTTCCTCTACCAACAGGAACAAGACAGGGATGTCCACTTTCACCATTGTTATTCAACATAGTACTAGAAGTCCTAGCCTCAGCAATCAGACAACAAAAAGAAATAAAATGCATTCAAATTGGGAAGGAAGAAGTCAAACTTTCACTATTTGCAGATGATATGATACTCTATGTAGAAAACCCTTAAGACTCCACTAAAAAATTGGTAGAAACGATACACGATTCAGCAAAATTGCAGGATACATAATCAACATACAGAAATCTCTTGCATTTCAATACACCAATCATGAAGTAGCAGAAAGAGAAATCAAAGAATCGATCCCATTTATAATTGCACCAAACCCATCTGATACCTAAGAATAAACCTAACCAAAGAGGTAAAAGATCTGTACTCTGAAAACTATAGAATGCTGATGAAGGACCTGAAGATGACCCCAAAAAATGGAAAAACATTCCATGCTCATGGATTGGGAAAAGAAATTGTTGAGATGTCTATACTACCCAAAGCAATCTACACATTTAATGCAATCCTTATCAAAATGCCACAAGCATTTTTCACAGAGCTAGAACAACCTATCCTAATTTGTATGAAGCACAAAAGACCCCAAAAAGTCAAAGGAATCTTGAAAAAAAAAAGCAAAGCTGGAGACATCATGATTCCAGACGTCAAGCTATATTACAAACCCGTAGTCATCCCTACAGTTTAGTACTGGTACAAAAACAGATACATAGA
>NC_048225.1:105628380-105641341 GCF_002007445.2 Ailuropoda melanoleuca
GCCCACAAATAAAGTTTAAAAAATTGCTCTAGAAAAAACAGAGATTATATTGCATTATTAAAGCATTTGAAGAAATAAAATTGTATTTTTGAAATTTAAAGGTATGGTTATGCAATTTCTTCTTGCAATTTTAACAGGGTAAAGACCATGAAGAGAATTCCAGGATTACAAAAAGCAAACGGGAGAACTAGTAATAGCTATAAGAAGTCAGGCGAATATAAAGATGCCATAATTAGGGTTGAAACAAGTTACTGTCAGGATACAGCTTGAATACATCACTGAAATCAAGTTTTTTGGAATGTGTAGTGTTTGGGTCGCTAATACCTAGTGCCAAGCTACCTATGGTAGCTTCCTAAAATAAATTGTTCATATGTACCGACTGGTTGCTGTAAAAAGGAGCTGAGTCAGAGGGCGACATTAATTGAGGACCTTTAAAAACTCTGTAGCAGGAATGATTTAGCATCTGGATAATATTCAGGACAATCTTGAGGGTAAGTGTTAAAAAAAGAAGAAGAAAAACAACACACACTATACCCAATTTCACGTGTAGCACTTGTGGAAATGCCATTGATGGAAGATTAGGAAACGTGGGAGCTGATTTCAAGCCTCCGTTTTTACAGATCTACTGTTAGTCTTTTGTGTACCAACTGGTGTTTCCTCAGTCTTAAATGTCCTCCTCCCTGTCAACCTTATCTGGTTAACTCCTATTCAACCTTCAAAGCCTACCCGAGATGCCATCCCGACCCTGACCTAGTTCCCTCTCTTCATTCCACCTCTTACAAATCAACTCCTCAACCCTATCCCACTCCATCCTCTCATTCCTATTTGGGTTTCTTGCCTCTTCTAAATGATTTGATAATCTCTCTTTTGCTTTATCTCCATCACAATACTTTATATGATAAAATACAGTATGTTAATAAAATACAGTAATCATTCGTTTTGTTTTTCCCACTAAACCGACTTTTGGAAAATGCTAGTCATAGGGCCTGGCACTTAACAGTCACTCAAGAAATGGTCATTGGGGGGCGCCTGGGTGGCTCAGTGGATTAAGTGTCTGCCTTGGGCTCAGGTCATGATCCCAGGGTCCTGAGATCCAGCCCTGGGTGGGGATCTGTGCTCATCAGCAGGGAGCCAGCCTGCTTCTCCCTCTGCCTGCTGCTCCCCCTGCTTGTGCTTTCTCTATGTCTCGCTGACAAATAAATAAATAAAATCTTTTTAAAAAGATCATTGGATAAACAAAGAAACGAAAGAAAAAATGAATGGATGAATAGGGAACTCTCTTGGAGCCTTTCCATTATATATGCAGATTATAGGCAACCTCTGGAAAGAGCATAGTGGATGGTAGCAAATGTAAAAGATAAGACTTGAGAACAAATGTTTAGTGATCTTAAAGCTCTGTTGGATGAACTCAAGAAACTGATATCTGTACATCTTGTCCATGTGTCCTAAGTTTGAATTTATGTTATAATTTTGAAGTCAGGAATCATTTTAGCTTGGTTCAAAAAATAAAAGCTTTTGGAGTCCAAAAAGTGAATGTTTCAGTAACCACGTTTCTGTTACATTTTTGGTCAAAAAGGTTTGAGAAACTTGGTGCTCAGTTAAAATGTCAAAACAAATAAAAGTGTTCTGTCAAATCTTTTTACCCCTTCCCTTCTGTTATTTTTGTGATTGTTTTCTGTTCTGTTACTTTAATTTCTCTGAGCCATTTTTGTAAGCTTTCCTTATAATTTTAAGCTGAATTGTAACACCCCCCCCCAATGACTTCATGTCCTTTTTATGCATCATATTCTGAAACTAGTTAAAGTTGTTAAACGGGTAAAATGAGCACAGGAGAGATTGGTTGGCAAGAATCTCACAGGCCTGGGCAGGTGGGGGCTGGTGTGTGGGGTGAGGAGGGGGGGCATTGCTGGGAAGAAGGAAAAGTGCAAAGGCTGGCAAACAAACAGAGATTGAGCAAAGAAAAGTGGATCGATTTAGACTTTGGCTCAGGCCCTAGCAATCAAAGGCCAAAAATGAAGACTGTACTAATTTGTGTGTCATGTGGGAACTTACTTCTAGCTAAGAATAATTTCAGCAATACTTAGTAATTCAGTTCTAGTTGAACATTACGTGCAGGCAGAAGAGTAGCATGTGCATTCTCCGGATATGCCTGCACTTTAAATACAAGGCCTGCTTTGGCACAGCTCTCCCTCTCATGACATCCGGGCAGCTGCTCTGACCCTTCTCATGGGCTTAAGGGCGCACTTCCCCACCGGAACTCCCCTCCCCAGGAATCCCCATGTCCCAGACATGCTTAGTCCAGCTCTTCACCCCCATCACCCTTTCTACCTTTCCTCACTAAAACTGCTACGGAGAAGCTATCAACTTAGAATAATTCACAGTGAACTGCAGTGAATAATACTAGCTTTAACTCTTCTAAACTATTTATTCAGAGTGTTTGTCATTCCACATAAACTTCAGGTTTGTTGAATCTGGTGATATCAACGTGTAAAACATTTTTGAAGAAGAGGGGATACTGAAGCAAGTTGGGTCATTGCACAACTTTAAGTCACACCATAAAGGTAAACAGCACACAACTATCTCTGAAAATGTGGGGTTTTGGTGAAAGGAGAAGGAGAATTCTTATTTATGATATTGGGATTGAAACATAGAATTTTGGATTAAAAACCACTACCTCAAATTTTCTGGATTAGATAGCTGTATGTTACATTCTCATATATCCTCATAGAAGAAGATATTTTATAATTAATTCTTATGATTTTTAAAATCAGTTATTTTTTCCATTTTAAGGTTAATTCAAATTTGAAACCATCTTGTATTTCTGATAGAAGAGACACTAACTTTGATCTATAATATATTTTAAGTCCTAAAAGAACTTTTTTTGCCCTTCAAACATCTGGAATTAGATAACACATATATCTCTCCACACAAAATAGCCAGTGTGTACTTGGACATGTTTCAGTAGGTTTTACTTTACTCACACTTATCAGCCAGGAATTGCTGGGCTGTGGGTAATTTCAAAGAGTATGTGGTATGTCTGAGGGACTGTTATTCTCAACTTTGTCCTGTAAATCTGACCAGATTCTTAGCAGCCTGTGGGGACTCCTGCAAACACAATGTTTTATAAGGCAGCAACTCATGTTTCCATACAAATGGCAATGGGAATGCAGAGAGCCTATCGCATTAAAAAGGTACTAGCTGGTCTCCGAGAAACTTGGGCCAATAAAGTCTTCCTATCAGCTGTTATTCTTCTTAAGTGGTGAGTAGCATTTTTTGAGGAATGGTCACTTTACACAGAGCAGAGGCCATTTATGAAATGCTGCTAAAACGTCAAGCCTGGTTGAATAAAGCTGATTGTGATAGTATTCAAACCAGTGTTCCACCAGCAGAAACCGATATCACATTTAAACACATTTTGATGAAATACAAAATACAGATGGAATGAGTCAGCTGGAATCAATTACGTAAGGAGTTTAAATCGCTAAGATTTAATTTTTATTACGTATTTTGTAGCACCCAATTTTAATATTTTAAGTTCCACTTTGTAATCACTTAAACAGTTTAATTAAACTTGGCCTCAATTCTTGAGTTCGAAACATGAACTAGAAATAAAACAAATCTTCCTTACGTGACACATGTATCTACATAAAGCCTCAGCAAACAGTAAGTAAATTTTGAGACAGTGAAAGTATTCCCGTTAAAGAAATGACAAAAACACTATGTAAAGAAAAAATGTTTGCAGGGTCCCTGGGTGGCTCAGTGGGTTAAGCATCTGCCTTCAGCTCAGGTGATGATCCCGGAGTGCTGGGATCGAGTCCCACATTGGGCTCCCTGCTTAGCTGGGAGCCTGCTTCTCCCTCTCCCTCTGCCTGTCCCCCTGCTTGTGCTCTCTCTTTCTGTTTGTCAAATAATAAATAAAATCTCAACAACAAAAGAAAAAGATGTTTGCTGTTATTGGTAGCATTAACAGGGTTCTGGAACTCTGCCAATACGATAATATTTTACTTTTGAATACTAAGTATTATATCTTTGCATGCAGGGAAATGATGGAATACCTAGTTTAAAAGGTGGCTGGATATAAGGTTTTCCATACATATTAAGTATGTAGTATATACTTAATATGCCAAGCAGTAGCATATTAGAATGCAAAACTGAGAAAAGGCTCTATCCTAGAAAAGAATTAAACGTATTTGAATAAACCTTACAAAAAGGATTAAAGGATATGTTTAAAAAGCTATCTACCTTTATTTTCTAGATTGAAAGACGCTCAAGGAGAGAGATTTTATGCTCTTTGCGAGCATTCCTCAATGCTTAGAGGCTGACATGAAGTAAGCGTTCATTCAAAACTTGTTGACTTAGTGAAAAGTTTTGGAAATTTATGAATGATAGGCAATTGATTTGGTTTAAAAATGTCAGTCACATAATATCACATAACTAGTTACCTATCATGAATTAGAAACCACATTTCCTCCAAAGAAACTTTTTAATCTACTGAGAAATAGTGTTAGAATTAAATTTAATATACAGCTAGTAATTGTCTTACTGATACCAGAAAGAAAACTTCTACATTCATATTCGCTACTCCTAAAGACTGCTCTTCTAGAATATGTCTCAGATACACCACAGAAAAACACCCTTTTGAATAACTTAGATGTTACAAGCATTGCATGTTCATTTTTTTCAAATTTATCTGATATTTTCATTCTAATGACACAAGTAATGCTTCCTTATCTCCAAGACTTCTAAGGCTGTGGCCATGTCAATTGTAAATGATAAATGGAATTTTCTTTAGAGAGAGTTAACATCTATATCTGAAATAAATCCAATCATTAGATGATTTGAAGGCTTCTATTGTCTAATTTCTGTTCTGGTTCTATATATGTTCACATGTTTCTTAATACTCTCACACAAAACATTTTGGTGAAAATTCTAAGCAAAAAAAAATAAATTATGAATATTTCAGGTGAATTTATTATGATATATTATAGTTCTTAAAATACTTATTAAAACATTTTTTGAGGGGCATCTAGGTGGTTCGGATGGTGAAGTGTCTGCCTTTGGCTCAGGTCATGAGATCCAGGTCCTGGGATGGAGCCCCATGGTGGGGTGGGGGGGGGGTCCAGCTCAGTGGGGAGTCTGCTTCTCCCTATCCCTCTGCCTCTACCCCTGCTTATGCTCTCTCTGTCTCTCTCAAAGTGATAAATACAATCTTCAGAAAAAAAATCACTTTTTGAATTTTTACCTTAAATAAAATCATGATAGTCATATCATTTAAATAAACTACTTTCATTTTTCAAAACAATGTCAAAAGCCCTCACACACCAAGCTACAGAACAGTAGTTAGATCACATTTTCTAGACTAAATTCCTATTATTGTGAAAAGCATATCAGCAAATGTTTTAGAATATAGAAAAAATTTTTCCTTTTTTTTTACTCTTACCTTCTGCAACACAAACAGTCCACAATATAAGCCAAACGATCTCCCCTGGAAATCTCATTTTGAGGATCTTTTAGGAGTACATTTAATAGGTGACAGTGCTCACACTATGTCAAGTTCTCTTCCTCTAAGAAATGTGATTAGTGCAGGAAAGCACTTGCTCAAAAGGAAATGGAAACACAGCTCGGGAATTAAAGGGAGCACTGGACGCCCCGCCCATCAGAAACTTGCAAAGTAAAAGTAAAAAATCAGCCTCAAGCCCCAGCATTGCCAGAGTTTGACTCTGATTCTCCCTGTGTTCCCACTGAATGTTAATGCTGTGACCTGCTTTTGATTTGTTTTTATAAACCCACACATGCTCTCCGCTGGAGCACGTTCAAGTTCTTGGAATGTGCAAAGCAGTAACTGGTGATATCCTCTGGATTTCATAAACCCTCCAAAGATAAAATAGTAGAAGCTCTTCTAAAAATCATTTACAGAACTTGAAGTGAGTCAATGCTTTCACAAACAAGACCCAGACAATGTAAGTAAGCTTTGCCAGGAATGTAGTGCTGGCCTGCTTTTCCCACAATCCCGGAAATTATTCCTTTGAGGGCTTGCTGTATCCGTGTGTGAAGCCGCACGATCACTCGCCTTGGTCATAAATGCGTTTAAGAATTCAAAAATCAAGAAATTTGAATGCTGGGTTTTTAAACTTTATATTGAAACATAATACGCATAAAGGGCATATAAACAAATGGTTTGATGACTATAGAGAAGGTAGGGACAGGTATGCAGCAAGGGCCAAGCTCAGGACATTGAACAGCCCTAGCTCCCCAGGCGGTCAGCCCCTCTCAACCTCTCCCTCACCACACACACGGGGGACCACTATGCTGATCTCTAAGGGCATGGAATCCATTTGCCTGTTTTGTACTCTACATAAATTGAAAGATATTTATTTTTTAGTGTGTAGAGCTTTTCACTAAAAATTATGTTTTTATGCAACCGTACTGTTGGGTTTAATTACAGATTACTAATTCTTATTGCCGAGTGGTAGCCAATTATTTGAATATATCACATTTTATTTGTGTGCCTGTTAGTGGGCATTTGAGTAGATTCTAGTTTGGAGGTAATAGAAATAGGGCTGCTGTTATGTGGTTTTTGACAAAGACATTGTCCTCATTTCTGATGAGTACATACCTAGGGGTGGAATGGTGGGACATAAGGGAAGAATACACTTAGGTGTAACAGGTAGCATTAGAGTTTTCCGAAAGCATTATGCTAATTGGCGTTCCCATCAGCAGTATATAAATGGCTCCAAATCCTCAACACACTTGATGTTTTCAATCTGTGTAGTTTTAGCCATTCTGGTGAACACGGAGCAATAATTCTCTGGGGTTTTAATATGCATTTTCCTGAGGACAAATGAAGTTCATGTAGTGACTGGTCATTTAGATATCCTCTTTGGTGAACTGTCCATTCCAGCCTTTTGTGTGTATATATATTTTCTACTGAGTTATCTGTCTTCTACTTACCTCACTGTAGGAATTCCTTTTATATTCTTTGGACATTCTTGAACATATTTATTTTAAGTATCTTCTCTCAGTCCATGGGTTGTTATTTTGCTCAATGTTTTTTAATGGGCTGAATTTCTGCATTTTAAATCAAACAATTAAATGTTTTGTTTATATAATTATTCTTGACTCTCATTTCTTCAGACATATTCTTGAAGAGTACAACTGACAAATGTAGTTTCAAGTTCCTTGAAAATGCTTTTGAAGTTGGTAGCCTGCTTTTGAAGCCAGACACTTTTTCGGAGAATTCGAATCACAAATTCATGCTGAATTCACTGACATGTTTAAACAGAAAAGAATCTGGGTCACTAAGTCCCCTTGCATGTTCATTGCTCTAGTATAGCAGAACCCATCCTTGTAAATGTTATAGGAAAGAAAGAAAATGTTTGGAGCTTAAGAAGAAAAGACATTTTTAAAATTTTAAAATAGATCAAATTTTGAGGGGCGCCTAGGTGGCTCAGTCGTTAAGCGTCTGCCTTGGGCTCAGGCATGATCCCGGGGTCCCCACATTGGTCTCCCTCCTCTGCTGTTTTTTCTCTTTCACATTGAAGACTGCATTTGACATTTGTGTATAGTATAATGAAGGGCAACAGATACATTTTTAAAATATGATGAGCCAGCTGTTCTGGCACTGTTTACTGAAAATATCATCTCTTTCCTACCGCATTGCTTCACTCTGACTTTCGTCATAAATCAGGCAACTGGATATGTGTGAGTCCATTTCCTAATCTCTTCGCTGAGCTTAGTGAATTCACACTGCAATAGCTACAAGTCCCACTTTAATTTTTAAAATAATTCTGAGGAAGTGTCGATTTCTGGGAACTTGGGGTTTTTCTAGGTATCTTTCAAATTGATTTCTTATAAAGACAAATACCATGTGACTTCACTTATATGAGGAATTTAAGAAACATAACAGATGAACCAGGGGGAGAAAAGAGAGAGGAAAACCATAAAACGGACTCGTAACTATAGAGAACAAACTGAGGGTGGCTGGAGGGCTGTTGGACAGGTGGATAAATGGGTGATGGGTATGAAGGAAGGCACTTGTGATGAGCACTGGGTGTTGTATGTAAGTGATGAATCACTAAATCCTACACCTGAAACTAATATTACACTGTATGTTAACTATTATTATATAAAAAGTTGGAAGAAAAAAATTTCAAAAAAGTTTTCTTGTTTAATTTTATTGTGATCTGAAGATGTACTCTCAATAATTCTATTCTTTGAAAATTTGATGAGATTAGTATCCAAAATATATAAAGAACTTACGAAACTCAACACCCCAAAAAGGAATAATTCAATTAAAGAATGGGCAGAGGCATGAATAGACATTTTTCTGAGGAAGACATGTAGATGGCCAACAGACACGTGAAAAGATGCTCAACATCACTCATCATCAGGGAAATACCAATCAAAACTACAATGAGATATCACCTCACACCTGTCAAAATGGCAAGAAACTGGTATCGACAAGGATGCAGACAAAGGGGTACACTCTTGCACCGTTGGTGGGAATACAAAGTGGTGCAGCCACTCTGGAAAACAGTGTGGAGGTTCCCCAAAAAGTTAATAGAGCTACCCTATGATCCAGCAGCTGTACTACTAGGTATTTACCTGAAGAATGCAAAATACTACTTCAAAGGGTTACATATGCCCCAATTTTTATAGCAGCATTATCAACAATAGCCAAATTATGCAAACAGCCCAAATGTCCATTGATTGATGAATAGATAAAGAAAAGGTGGTGTATATATCAAATGGAATATTACTGAGTTATTGGCAAGTTGACTGAGAATGAAATCTTGCCCGTTGCAATGACATGGATGGAGCTAGAGTATAATGCTAAGAAAATTAATATACGTATTTTGTTAACTTTCTGGTTTTTATGATATCTGTGGTATTGTCAACTTTTTTAACTTTATAATTTGTAATAATTCATTTCTAATTTTAATTTTCTTTCTAATTTTAAACAAATATTTACTTTTAAACCTAATTTTTGTTTTCAGCTTGTGGTCTTTCTCTTAGGGAAGTCCATTCAAATTGCATGTTGCATTAAAAAAATGGGTCTTTCCACGTATACAAACAGAGATGGTTGCCAGAGGGGAGGGGAGAATGGGGTGATGAACAAAATGGTGAAAAGGAGTGGCAGATATGGGGTTCCAGTCATGCAATGTAAGTTATGTGAATAAACATCACAGCATAGGGGATATACTTAATGATATTGTAATGGCACTGTGGTGACATATTGTAGCTACACTTGTGGTATGCATAGCTTAACATATAAAGAAGCTGAATCACTATGCTGTATACCTGAAACTAATGTAGCATTGTTTGTCAACTATAATAAAAAAAAATTTTTTTTAAAACTTGGTCTTTCTGATTACCATATAATATTAAAAGTAACAGGTAACAACTAAGGTCAGTATATACTATGAAATCTACAACATTTTAAGGTCCCTTATGTAGTCCTAAAGGCATATTTTTATTTACTTATGTATTTATTTATGTATTTATGTATTTAAATATTTTATTTATTTACTTGAGATAGAGAGAGCGAGCATGAGTTGGGGGGGTGGTCAGAGGAGAAGCAGACTCCCCGCTGAGCAGGCAGCCTGATGCTGGGCTCAATCCCAGGACCCCGAGATTGTAACCTGAGCTGAAAGCAGATACTAAACTGACTGAGTAACCCTGGCATCCCCTAAAGACATATTTTAAAGGGATGATGCTTTGTACATTTGATGTCTACTGAAACTAATTACGCATAACAAGTTTTGTTATTGGTTTGGTATGGGCAGTCGAGAGCTATGGCTTCTCATAATGGCAGCTATGAACAACTTATTAGTATTTAAATTTAAATTTAAATAAAATTAAATCCATCATTTGACCTCCATTTCTGATCAAGATAGAACATAGGGAGTGGATTTATACTTCCACCTAAGCAACTAAACACTACGAAAAAACTGACAAAATGTATGAAAAACAGCTTTCAAGATAATGGACACTAAACCATAAAAAATGGATCTCTGAGATGGAGGCGAACCCCATAACTCCTCCAGTTTATTTCCTTGAGAGAATATCTAGTGTGGAGAAACCCATGTAGAGTCAGACAGACTTCCTCAGTTGAGGAGATGGAGCTGGAAATAGCAAGGCAGCTCAAGTTTGCAGGACAGGTACTAGAGAAGAGGCAAGAGCACAGAGACAGAAATCCAGAGACATGCAGATTATTCCCTCAAGAATTCCCATTTGGCTAGTACTGACTAATGATTGTATGCATTTGAGAAAACTATTTAAAGCAGCCCCCCCTCAAAAAAAATTACCACCTGGAAAAACTAGCAGTAACACTCCCTGATTCTGGCACAGAGCCGAGTATGTTCCTTGACCCCACAAGCAGCCTGAGCAGATAGAGGGTACTGAAGGGTTTCGTTTCAGTAGCTGGGTGTAGTTAGCTCTAAGCTGAGCACTCTTCCACTCTCACCCAGTAAATATTAAAACCAGAACCAAAGGATCAAACTAGTTGCAAGTGACGTAACTGCATTCCAGAACAAAGCTCAAGGATATTTATAGGAATTTTTTTAAACTCAGAAGCCTACAATTTAAAATTCAAAATATACAGTAGCTGAGAAAGAATCGCTGGGCATGCAAAAAAGCAGAAAAACATTACTAAAGTGAAACTGACTCAGAACAGACATCAATGTTAGAATTAAAAGATGAGGACGTTATGCCAATTATTGTAACTACATTCTATATGTTCAAAAAGTTAAATGGAAACATGGAAGATATAAAAAAACCAATGAGCAAATGAAAATTATACTAGATGGGATTAAAGACTGATTAGACATTGCAGAAGAAAATATTAGTGGCCTTCAAGAAGTAGCAATAGAAACTACCCAAAAGGAACACACAAATAAAAGAGAATTAAAAAAAAGAAGAAACAAAACATCATGTTCAAACTTGAAAATGAGGGACAGAAAAATTTCTCAAAAATATATAATGGCTAAAAATTTTCCAAATAGGATAAACTCACAGTTCCATGAAGCTTGATGAACACCAAGCATGAGAAACCTGAAGAAAACTAGACCAATCTGCATCATAGTCAAATGGCTTCACATCAGTGATAAACAGAAAGTGTTACACTACATTACAGAGGATAAGGATGATGGGGAAAAAGAGATAGATTTCTTCTTGGAGATAATGCCAGTGAGAAGAGAGTGGAGTATTTTTTAAAGTATATTTTTAAGTACTGAAAAGAAAACACTGTCAACCTAGAGTTCAATATTCAGTCAAAACAAAAAAAAAATCTATAAAAATGAAGCTAAGCAGAAGACTGTTCAGATACACAAAACCTGAAAGAATTCATCACCAGCAGACCCACACTACAAGAAATTTACAGGAAAAATTCAGGCCGAAAAAAATGATACTACATGAAAATATGAATTTACACAAAGGAATAGAGAGTACAGGAAAAGGAAATTGTGGCTATTTTGTTTATTGTATGTAAATAATTCCTCAATAACCTTTTTTTTTAAATTAGTTTTTGAGTCTCACAGCCACATTTCAGGTACTCAATAGCCATGTGGATAATGGCTGTATTATTGAACAGCACACATACACAGCATTTCTATCATCACAGAAATTTCTTTTTTTTTTTAAGATAGATTTATTTATTTATTTATTTATTTATGTAACCTCTACACCCAATGTGGGTCACGAACCCACACCCTGAGATCAAGAGTCACATGTGCTTCTGATTGAGCCAGCCAGGAGCCTCTCATCACAGAAATTTTTTCTCTATAGTACTGTCTAAATGATATGGTGATCCAAAGTCAGGGCCCATTAAGCTCAGAAAAGGAGGCAGGATTTTCCATAGGCTGATCCTGATATATATTTGAAACGAGAGGATGTGAAACAGCATCATAAATTCTTAATAATGCAACTTAGTAGGTACATTAGGTAGGTAAACCAATATAATTGATTTTTAATAATGACAGATATAAGTAGGATAATTTACAGAAGAAAATTCAGGCATCTTTTACTCAATGTGTGATATTTAGTTTTCAGTTGTAGCCGTTGGGGCTCTTCTATTTGTAACCTCCCAAAACCACCACCACTTTGATAGAGAGCACCACTACTAATGCAAAATACAAATTAAAGTTGCAAAAAGCAGAAGAAAACTTGTAAAGAGTCCATTATTATTTTTCTAATTAATTCAAATCAGGAGCAGATTGTCATTTTCAGTCACTGTTCTTGATTTGAGGTCAAATTTTCCTCCCTTACTGACTCAGATAATTTTCCTATGAGGTCAAATTTTCCTCCCCTTCTTTCCGTATCTGATAGAAAGAGCTTAAAACATCCTCACAAATTTCCTCCTTATGTCTCCTCATAGAAGACATGAAAAATGATATATAAATTATCCTATGCAAGCATGGACTAAGGTAAAGGTCATTCTTCATATTTATTTCAGAGTGTTTCCTCACTTACACTGAGAAGCCCAAACATTCTCAAATTCCCTTTCCTACTCCTGAGGAGAATAGTACCTTAACTTCTTTCCAAGGGCACATGGCTAGCATAATCCAGTTTAACAATTTGCATAGAGGTGAAGAACACGGACTCTGGATTTTCTTTAATTCTAGCTGTGGGGAAGCGAAAACACACAAGTGTCTCCATTCTTATTTATTGTACTTATTTTCTTAGGCACATTTCTAAAACTAGATTGCAAGCTCTTCAAATAATCAACACTTTAGAGGGAAAAGAAAAAAAAAACAACTACTATCTCTTTGGCAACTTCCTCGGTCATACTGGAGCACATGCAGAAAGCTTTAAAAACCTTAAGAGAAAATTGGTTCTCCATTAACTGTAGCAGCTGTGACTTCTAATATCCACTTTTCTAGGTTCCCATTCAACCTAGGGAAGAACTTAGAACATAACTTCTTTCCTCTCCTCTCCTCTCCTCTCCTCTCCTCTCCTCTCCTCT
>NC_048225.1:105641441-105659906 GCF_002007445.2 Ailuropoda melanoleuca
AAGTGGATGCTCTAAAAGCTAGGGTCAATGAGGTGGAATAGAGAATAAGTAACCTAGAGGACAGGCTGATGGAAAGGAAGGAAGTTAAGGAAAAGAGAGAAAAACAACTAATAGCTCATGAAGAAAGACTTTGAGATTTAACAATGCATTGAAAAGAGCTAATGTCAGAATCATGAGGATCCAAGAAGGGGTGGAGNGTCAGAATCATGAGGATCCAAGAAGGGGTGGAAAGAGAGAAGGAAGGCTAGAAGATATATTTGAGGGAATCATGGCTGAGAACTTCCCTAAACTGGGGAAGGAAAGAAGCATTCATGTCCGAGAGACAAAGTGGACCTCTCCCCTAATCAATAAAAACAGATCAACACTCAGACATATAATAGGGAAGCTTGAAAATCTTAGAGCCAAAGAAGCTATCTTGAAAGCAGCTAGGGGGAGGAGATTCCTTACACACGGAGGGAGGAACATCAGAATAACTTCAGACCTATCCACAGAAACCTGGCAGGCCATTTCGAAAAGGCTGGTAGGAAATATTCAGGGTACTAAATGAGAAGAACATGCAGCCAAGAATACTTTATCCAGCAAGGCTGTCATCCAGAATGGAAGGAGAGATAGAGAGTTTCCAGGACAGGCAGAAACTGAAAGAATATATGACCACCAACGCAGCCCTGCAAGAAATATTAAGGGGGATACTGTAAGTGAGGAGAGACCCCAAGAGTCACATAGACCAGAAAGTAACAGAGACAATCTACAGAAATAGGGAATTTGTAGGCAATACAATGGCACTGAATTCATATGTTTCAATAGTTACTGTGAATGTAAATGGGCTGAATGCTCCCATCAAAAGACACAGGGTATCAGATTGGATGAAAGAGCAGGACCCATCCATATGCTGACAAGAAGAGACTCATTTTGAACCTAAAGACATTTCCAGATTGAATGTGAGGGGATAGAGTACCATTTATCATGCTAGTGGACCTCAAAAGAAAGCTGGGATAGCAATCCTCGTATCAGACAAATTAGATTTTAAACCGAAGACTGTAGTAAAAGATGTAGAGGGACACTATATCATACTCAAAAGGTCTATCCAGAAAGAAGATCTAACAATTGTAAATATCTATGCCCCCAATGTGGGAGCAGCCAATTATATAAACCAGTTAATATCCAAAGTAAAGAAACATATATATAATAATACATTAATAGTAGAGGACTTCAACACCCCACTCACAGCAATAGACAGATTGTCTAAGCTGAAGATCAACAACGAAACTAGGGTATTGAATGACACACTGAACCAGAAGGTCTTCACAGATATACAGAACATACCACCCTAAAACAACAGAATACTCATTTTTCTCGAGTGCACTTTGAGCTTACTCCGGAATAGATCACATACTGGGTCACAAATCACATCTCAACCTACAACAAAAGCTGGTACAGCCACTCTGGAAAACAGTATGGAGTTTCCTCAAGACGTGAAAGTAGAGCTACCCTATGACTGAGCAATTGGACTACTGGGTATTTACCCCAAAAATACAGACATAGTGAAAAGAAGGGGCACATGCACCCCAATGTTCATAGCAGCAATGTCCACAATGGTGAAACTGTAGAAGGAACCAAGATGTACTTCATGGGTGAATGGATAAGGAAAATGTGATTCATATATACATTGGAATATTACTCAGCCATTAGAAAGGATGAATACCCACCATTTACATTGACATGGATGGAACTGGAGGGTATTACACTAAGTGAAATAAGTCGATCAGAGAAAGACAATTATCATATGGATTCATTCATATGTGGAATATAAGGAATAGTGCAGAGGACCATAGGTGAAAGGAGAGAAAACTGAATTGTAAGAAATCAGAAAGGGTGACAAACCATGAGAGACTCTGGACTCCAGGAAACAAATTGAGGGTTGCAGAAGGGAGGGGGTGGGAGATGGGGGAACTGGGTGATGGGCATTAGGGAGGGCACATGACGTAATGAGCACTGGGTGTTATATGTAACTAATGGATCATTGAACACTACATCAAAAATGAATGATGTACTATATGGTGGCTATTTGAACATAATAATAATAAAAAACCTGTGTGCAAAGTTTCTTGTTTGGCCTTGCAGTGACATTGTTTCAACTATCCAAGTTCTACTGATGTAATGATAATTGCTGACTAATGATTAATTTTATGTCTCAGGTGCTGTATTAAATGAATTATCTGCTTTCATTCCCTTATAAACCTTGTAAGATAGTTTTATCATTCCCTTTTTGCACATAAGGGGAACTGAATTTCAGAGAGGATTAATTAAATTACTCAAGTAGATTAGAAGCCAGGCTGTCCGGTTCCAGATTTGAACATTTAACACTAGGCTAATCATTTTTCTGACTCCAAGTGTATACACAGTAGTCGTCTCTTGGCCATAGTTTCAGTTACCCATGGTCATCTCTGGTCCAGAAGCAGGTGATCCTCCTTCTGTCATGTGGTCAGAAGGTCAACAGTAGCCCAATGTTATGTCACAATGCCTGCATCATTCACCTCACTTCGTCTCACCATGTAGGAATTTTATCATCTCACATCATCACAAGAAGAATGGTGAGTACAGTTCTATAAGATGATTTGAGAGAGAGAGACCACATTCACATAATTTTTATCACAATATAGTGTTATAATTATTCCATTTTATGGTTAGTTAATGTTGTCAATCTCTTATTGTACCTAATTTTTAAATTAAACTTTATCATAGTTATGTATGTATGTATGTATAGGGAAAAACATCATATGTATAGGGTCCAATACTACCTGCGATTTCAGGCATCCACTGGGAATCTTGGAATGTATCCCCTGCAGATAAGTGGGGCTACCTTATTCCTCAACATTGTTAACAATTTTTGCTCTGGACTGAGTAAACTTTTAGAATTAATCCCTTTCAAGTCTCTAATGAAGACTTATAGGAACACAATGTAATATTTTGTGTAATGATACTAAGCTGTATTCGGTAGAATATAGTTTCTTTTTGTAAGTTATCCTTGTAGAAATATCTATTAAATTATGTACTGCAAGACAGAAGTGATCATGTCTTGGGGAAAATAAAATAAGTCTTGCCTAAGATGTGTAGTTAGTTGAAAGTAAATGGTTAATAGCCCAGTTAATATAACCAGTTAGGTCAGCTTATATGTCATATTTTAAATGAAATTCAAACACAAAGTGACACCTGAGAACTTCTGTTTGATTCAATTTTGACATGTTTTTAACAATCAAAGGGAATAAAACATATGTAAAAGTCTGGCTGGGTACGTGATTGAGTTTTAGTAGACTAGATATAAGATTCTATTTATATTATAAAAAATGTGGTTGCTGCTAGTTCCATAGTTAAAGTTTATATTCTATTAAGAAATCCTTTAAATTAGTAATTGAACATGATGCTATTAATAATATTCCTAATGTCATTAATAAATCAATAAAAATTGATTATAAAATCAACAACAATTGATTATAAAACAGAGATTTTTTTCTTTTAAGTTTTCTGGGAGAACAAAATTCCATTCACCAAGTATTTCTCAAAAGATAATTTTAAAGTAATCATCTCCAAAATTTAATTTTATAGAAATACTGTAATTTAACAGCCAACCCATAGCACAGTTTCAATAAATGAAAAGATGGAACATACTTTAAATTTCTCAGAATCCTTTTTAATGGTATCCCAGTTTTCATTTTGCTCTGTCAAGAAAAGATTTGAAATAAATCTGAATGCCAAGGTTATGGAGATCTCATTAGACTGCATATATAAATCTATTTTTTTAATTGTTCACAGATTAAAATTATTATTTCCTGAAGGGTGCAACTCTGGGGTCTTATATATGTAAAACAGTTGAACTGCTGAATAAAATAGTCAACTGTACTTGTCTCATTTGTTATCTTTAGTCCTGTTATCTTCAGTCATGGTGTAAACTAGGGCTTACTGCAATGATCTATTTCATGGGCCGTGAGGGTTAAGAATGACTATTCTGAAACTGACTTGCTGAAATGGTTACAGCATTTAGTTTTAAAAAAGCATTAGTAGTGGGGGAAATTGGTTATACCCAGACAGACTTATGATAAGATTTGATGGAGGGGTGGTGGGCGGGGCGATGGGCTAATTGGGTGATGAGCATTAAGGAGGGCACTTGCTGTGACCACCACTGGGTTGTCTAACTAAGTGATGAATCACTAAATTTTATTCCTGAAACCAATACTACACTTAGGTTAACTAACTTGAATTAAAATAAAAACTTGAAAAAAAAGATTAAGTAATCAATAACTTTCTTTTGTTCCTAAAAACAATGGTCAAAGTTAGTTGAAATCTATCCTTAATGAAAAAAAAATGGCTGCTGCTAGTTTTTGATATAATCTCTCTACTAGCAGTACCTATCTGATGGAAAACACAGCACAGGATTCGCGGTTAGAGGAGCTAAATACAAGTATTCTTTTATTCCTTATGTTATTTTAAGATTGAACTACATATTGACCTTAGTAACAAGAAATGAAATGGTATCCCAATTCTTTGCACATAGAGCTGGCTGCAAAGAAAAGCTGAATCCGATGGCACAGCAGGGAATGAAAAGAAAGAAAGAGAGAAAATGAAAGAGATACCTCTTACTTCATTATGAGCTGAACTGTGAAAATCGATTTTGTAGTATTGTCTAAAATAAAATTAGGGAGGAAATTTCCAAAATGATAATAAACTTGTGATGTTACAGATGCTATGAATTTTTATGTTAAAACCATTTCAAATTGTTATCCAAGATTGTCATCCTCATTCCCAACTCCCCAATAGCACATAAAAATATGCTGTTAGAGATTTTGCTAACCTTGCAAAATTGCTTAATATAAAAAATGTTAAATAATTGTTATTATAAGTGGAAAAGCATAATTTATTTTTGTTTTGATGACTTCAAAAATTTTGAAATGATGGTTTTTGATTATGAAATTAATTTCTTTACCACTCATGCACTTCCCAACTATTTGTAATTTGGTTTGTCTCCCACCTAAAACAGTTCTCTTGGAATGCTCCCCATGAGCTTCCTAATCATATATTTAGTCCTTTTCAGTGTATTGGTGTTTTAGGGCTACTGCAATAAATTACCACAAGCTGGGTGGTTTAGAACAGGAATTTGTTTCCTCACAGTTCTGGAGGCCAGAAGTCTGAAGTGAAGGTGTTGGCAGGGCCATAATATCTCCAGGGATACTAGGGAGTATCTTTCTATGCTCTCCCTAGCTTCTGGTGGTTTTGTCATCCTTGTAGTTCCTTGCTTTGCAGTGGCATCCCTCCAATCTCTGCCTCCATTGTCATGTGGCCTTCCTCCTCCTGTGCTGTCTCCATGTTTCTGTGTCTAAATCTCCCTCTTTCTTTTATAAGAACACCAATCATTGATTATGGGCCCTAATCTAGTATGACCTAATCTTACCTCAATTATATCTACAAAGGTCCTATTTCCAAATAAAGTCACATTCCTAGTTATGGGAGGTAGGACTTGAACATACTATTTTGGGGGACATAATTCAACCAACAGTACTCAACCTTATTAAAAATTCCCCATACCCTCTTTGATGCCTTTGACATTATTGATCTTTTTTCTTTGAAACTTCCCCTTATCTTTCATGATCCTGGATTTTCCTTGTTCTTGATTTTCTCTACCTTGTTCAGTTATGTCTTGTTGATTGTTTCATTTTCTGGTTGTTTCCATATGGCATTCCTGTAACTTTGTCTTTAGTTCTTTCTCTTCTGTAGTCTCAATCTCCATGCATTTAATTAGCACATACTGGTAACTATATGTACTTATGTTAGCTGGACACTGACTATAAACAGAAAAATAATCATAGCTCCTACTTGGGAACTTATGGTAAAACAGAGGGACACAGGTAAACATACCAGTAAGTGTAACACTGAGTAGAAAAGGAACATAAATCATGTAGTAAGAAAGCCTTCAAAATAGAGAGGATACTCTGAAAGTTTTTGATTGTATTCTATTAGTAAAAATGTTCTGAGTATCCAAAAAAAAAAAATAGAGAAGATACTCTAACTGAATTTTGAAAAAATAAGCAAGTGCTGAACAAGTTAGTTTTTGTGAATTTCTACTCCACTTCTCTTTTCTTGGTGGAAAGGTTTTAATTATGAAGTACATTTTAAAAATAGATATAAGAATATTCATGTTTTTCTTTGTGCTAACATTTAATAAACTTTTTAAAGAATAGTTTTCAATTTAGAGAAACATTGCAAATGTTGTGCATAGTATCCCTGAATACTTCTATTCAGTTTCCCCTATGGTTAGCATTTTACTTTACTATGGTATATTTGTCATGGGTAATGAACCAATAGTGATACATTGTAGTTAACTAAGTTCCATGCTTTACTCGGATTTCCTTAGTTTTTAATCTAATTTTCCTTTTCTTTACCAAAATCCCATCCAGAACATCACATTACATTTAGTCATTATGTCTTATTAGGCTTCTCTAGACCATGATAGTTTCTTAGATGTTCCTTGTTTCCTTGACAATTTTGATCAGCAATTATGAAGAACATCCCTCAGTTGGAATTTGCCTAAATGACTTTTCATTATTTTATTGAGGGTATGCATTTTTGGAGGAGGATCACAGAAAGGAAGCATCATTCTCATTACATCATATCAAAGTTGCATATTATCAACCCAACATTATTGATAATATTATCCTGAATTACCTAGATGAAGTGGTGTTTGCCAGTATTAAGAATTAAGCTCCACCTCCTTATGGGAAGTATTTACATCAATTATTTAGAATTCTTCAGTGTGGAAATACATTTCTTTACTCCCATTTATTTATTCAATCATTTATGAGCATCAGTATGGATTTCTGGATGTTTAGTGTATACTTCAAGTGATAATCCTGTACGCCAACCTAAAAACATGAAACCAGTTCAAGAAGTAAAGCTTTTATTTGGGTGAAAGAATTGCAATTTGGGGTACACAGATTTAGGTAGAAACTCAAATAACGTACTGACTACAGAAGGTGGACTTAGGATTTTTACAGGAAAAAAGAGGAAGATTAGGTAAGTTGTTTTGAAAAGAGTTGATTGGGGCTGAGAAGCAGGGCTATATTTGTACCTCCTCGATTGGTCGGGGGGAAGTGATCACTAGGCCAAAGTTCACTTATCAGGCTTCTCAAACAGGGTATTTGCTTTCCTGCTGACTTCTTGGAATGCTGTCAATTTAGCCCAATTGAAGTTTCAGAAAATTGGACATGCAAGGCATTTCCTCTGAAATGGCTGTTCTGGCTCCATTTTAAAATGGCTCTACTTATGTCTTATGTTCATGAATACTGTATTATTTTGTTTCTTAAATTGGTCCACCTTTGGCCATTTTGAGATCTTTCATGTGACTCCTGTGTACTTTTGGCATGTCCCTATAATTTTGGTTTTTTAGCACTTCCTTATTTTCTAACCCTACAAGGTGACTCAGGATCATCTTGTACATTTCTTAATGCCTCAGTGGGCTTTTTCAATGAAACAAATCTCTCTAGCATTTCACATGGTGAAAATAAACTTGCTCCTGTATCCACATTTCATATACATTATTTATTTATCTTAAATAATTTTGTTTGTCACAACATTAATTGTGGCTAAAGTGTCATATCCTGATATCAACAGAAATTCTTTCAATGTTTCACAATTGAAGATCAAATTTTCATCTATGCCTATTTAATTCAGTTTCTTAAATAAGACAAATGACTGTAAATTATGCCAAATATCTTTTTATGATATATGGCAATATCAGATAGGTTTTTTCTTCTGATTTATTACTATAGTTATGTGAAGTGACTCCCCAAATTGAGGCGTCAGTCACTGGTTAACACTAATAGTCATCTAGAACCTAACATACATAAAACAAAATTCTTAATTCATCACTCTGTCCCAAAAAAACCCATACTCTACCCTTAGTCTTCCCATATTCACGAATGTTAATCAGTTGCTCAAGGCCAAAATCAAGGGGTCATCTTCAATTTCTCATTTTCTTTCTTATACCATAGCTGATGCATCATAAGACATGTTTATCCTGTCCCCAAAATATACCCCCAATCCAGTCCCTTTCACCTATCCCTTTAAGCTCCTTCATTTTCCTCCATAGCTTATATATGTTTACATACATAAATCTCTAGTATATTTATTGGTATATTCATTGGTCAGTTTTGGTGCCTCTTTTCTATAATACGTATTCATTAGTTTGCCCATTAAAAAAAATAAGTTGTATGTCTCTTCTATTATTGATTTGTAGGAATTCTTTATAAGATGATAACATGTTACTAATTTCTTCTACCAGTGTGTTTTTAGTATTTCATGTTTTTGGAGTCCTTTGCTCAATAGAACTTTTAATTTTAACCTAGTTGAAACCTTCTGGTTTACAAGAAAGTAATTACAAGAATTACAAGATTATTACAATTACAAGAGGTAATTACAAGAATATTACAATTATTACAAGAACTAATTTCTAACACTAAAGGTACAGTAATTCTTTTCTTGTAAAAGTTTCAAAATACTCCTTTCATGTTTATGTCTATCTAGGATTGAGTTTTTGTAGATAGTGTGCAATAAAATCCAATATTATTTTTTCCAATATAGATGACCAATTTTCCTAACATCATTTACGTGCAAGATATTTCTTCTCACACTGATGGACAACTTCACCTTATATTATATCATATTTGCATACATAAGTGGTCACATGCAGGACACTGATTTTTATTTTATTTTAATTTTTTTAATTATTTTTTTATTATGTTCAATTAGCCAACATATAGTACATCATTAGTTTTTGATGTAGTGTTCAAAGTTCCAGTGATTAATTTTTCTCTTCCCACTGGCCTTACCATACTTATTGAGTTATCCCAACTTTCTGATAGATCTTGATATTAGATAAAACATTTTCCCCACTTTATTCCAGAATATTCTAGAATCTTTGCTCCTCCAATAATTTGATTTGCTTAAGTCAGTTGTTAGGAAATTTAGTAAAACTACCCTTAACGTATAGACCAATTTACATTTTTTTCATTTCCACAAATATGGTATAACCCCCTTTCGGCTTTCTTTAAATGCTTACAATAAAACTTAATCATTTTATCTATGCAGGTCTTCAGCCACTTTTCTTATATTTATGCATTGATAATTTATGTAACTTCTAAAATTACATTTTCTAAATCTGCCTGCTGCATTGGCACAGATTTTTAGAACAACATTGATAAAAGCTGAGTAGAGATATTCTTTTTTCTTCCTTCTGATGGTAAGGAGAATCAGATCAGTATGTTTTCATTTAGAATGTTTGCTACTCTCCTACATTAAGGAAGCTTTCATATATTTCTTGTTTTTTATGACTTTTTGTACCATTAATGGGTGTTACCTTTTTTCATTTTTTTCTTCATTTATTGAGTTTATTACACAGTTTCCTCCCTTTAAGCTGGTACATATTTATAAATTTAAAAAATTGTATAGTATTAGCACAACCTTATATTGCTGGAATGAATTCAAATTACTCATGTTATGTTAAATTTGATTTATTTATATTGCTGAGCTGGTTTACTTTTTTTTTTTTTTTAGTATATGTGCTGCCAAAGCGAGCACTACTTTTTTTTTTTTGCATTTGTTTTCACAATTGATATCAGCCTATAATATCTCTTTCTTATAGTACCCAAACCTAATTTCGATAATAAGTTACATCGGCTTTTCAAAGTGAATACTGGATTTGTCCCTTTTTTTGTATTCTCTGGGTAACTTTGTATAAAATTAGAATTATCTATTCCTTGAAAGTGGGCTATAATTTTCTCTAAAATCATCTGGACCTTGTTTTTCTATATTGGTTGAGTTTTAACTGCAGATTCAAGTATCTTAATAGATACTGGACCACAGTGTCTCCCTCTCGATTTTGATTCGGTTTTATCAATTTTGTTTATTTTTGTAAACTTTCTGTCAGAAATGTTTATATATTACTGTCATCATGTCAGTTATAGCTGTAACTGTAGTTATGTCCCTTCTTTTCATTCTCAACATTGCATATGTGTGCTCTCTTTTTATTTGATCAATATTGTCAGAAGGTTGTTAATTAACACTAATCTTTGCCAAAAAACAACTTTGTCTTTTAAGACTGATGTTTATTTCAGTATAATTTGTAGGCAGTAAAATTCATGCTATTTTAGTATACAGTTCAACGAATTTTGGGAAATGGTGTCATATAATTACCACTACAATCAAGATAGAATATTTCCATCACCAAAAGTGTTCCCTAGTGTCCTTTCATGTTCACTATCCTTTCATTTCCATTCCTTCTCAAATAGTAATTTGATTACTGCCCTTACAGCTTTCCTTCTGCCTAAATTTCCTATAAATAGAATTATAATGTATGTAGTCATTTGTCTTACTTTTTTTAATTTAGAAAAGTGATTTTGTGATTCATCTATGGTGTTGAAATCATGTACTATAGGGTTAAAGTGGTTAAAACTGGCAGGAAGTTTAAAGCTTATTTTTCAGAAAACTGTTTTCCCCTAATCAGCTATTGAGTCTTTTCAGGCCCCACTAACAAATTAACTATCTCTGCAGAAGCCTAGATTCAGGGTCACCCGCTATGATTCCAGCGTATAAACAAGCAAGGTCTTGCATTCCTTATCCAAGATAATGAGTCCAAGCCTCCATCCAATTTATACCTGCTCTCAGAGCAGGCCTATAGTAACTTCTCCTTGTCCCATGATAACCTCCTGATGTCAGGGGCCAAATTTTGCCTCCTTCTGGTGTTAAGTCTCCATCTGTAAATGAACGTGAGATGTATGCTACATCTATGTTTGCTCAGTGCACATGCTCTATCTTCCCTCATTATGAGTCCTAATTTTCCCTGCCCTTTTCATCAACATGTATGTAATCTCCTGTCCTGAGTTTCCCTTTTTAAAGCCCTGCTCCTTAACCCAGAACCTCAGAGGTGATCTTTGGACATCCTTCGGCTATTTCCCCAGGTTGCTGGCCCTCTGAGTAAAGCCACCTTTCCTTTGCAACCAACACTTGTCTCTTGAGTATTAACTTTTCAGAGGTGAACAGCAGAGCTTGAGTTTTAGTAACTCTGTTGCATAGACCAGTGGTCCATTTGTTTTTATTGCTGAGTAGCATTCAGGTGTATGGATGTTTCACAGTATGTTTTTCACTTCCCAGTTGACGAACACTTAGGGTATTTCCTGTTTCTGGAGATTATTAATAAAGCTTTTATAATCATTTGTATACAGGTCTTTGTATGGACATAAGAATCTCTTTTTCTTGGGTAAATACCTAGGGGTGGAATTGCTGGGTCCTATCATATGTTTGCTGAAGTTCATCAGAATCTGCTAAATTGTTTTCCAAAATGGCTGCACAGTTATGAAAGTACTAGCTGATCTACATCCTCACCAGTTTTTGACATTATCAGTCAGGCATAAGTTCAAGTTTAAACAGGTTTTTCAGAGTAAACCTCACTGAAAAAATAATATTGAGCTAGGTTTGAAGGAGGGAGAAAAATTCATTTATGTGTTTGGGCAGAAAAAACAGGGTGTACCCTGAAGCAGGATTGTGGAAGAAAACAGTAGTAAGACATACATTCAGGGAGGGAAAATATCCTCTGGGGCCTCAAAGTCCTTAATAATAACATTGACTTTTATTTTGAGTAATTGGAGATTTATTGCAGCATCTTAATGGAAAAGAATGGCATTATGGGACTTAAATTTTTATGGATTTCTGTGGTTGTTGTGTTGAGAACAGGTGATGGCAGATCAAAGAAAGAAGTAGAGAAAACATTAAACTAAGAGCTAATGGTAGATCAGACCAGAATGCTAGCACTAGAAGTCATGACAACTGGTAGGATTCTTGATATAATTTTAAGGTAAGCATAGCTCAAATTCCTGGTAAAACAGCTATAGTGGGTAATTGGAAAATAGGACTCAAAAATGCTCTATAGTTTTTTGGGGGGGAGTGTAAAAAACTGAAAAATTGGATTTATCCTTAAAAAGAAAATAACCAGGGGCGCCTGGGTGGCACAGTGGTTAAGCGTCTGCCTTCGGCTCAGGACGTGATCCCGGCGTTATGGGATCGAGCCCCACATCAGGCTCGTATGCTATGAGCCTGCTTCTTCCTCTCCCACTCCCCCTGCTTGGTGTTCCCTCTCTCGCTGGCTGTCTCTATCTCTGTCAGGTAAATAAATAAAATCTTTAAAAAAAAAAAAAAGAAAAGAAAATAACCATTGGATTTAGCAAATTGGAATCATTGATGACCTTGACCAAAACAATTTTTGGTGTTATGGAAAGATTAAAATCTTCCTGGAGTAGGGTTAAAAAACGAAGTGATGACAATATCGTCCATGACTTTTGCTATAAATAAGACAAATAACTAGGTAAAAGTTGAGGTAGGGAGACATGAAGTTAAAGTTTTGTGTTTTTTCTTCTTTTCATAGGATTGAGGTGATTAAATACGTGCTGGTAGGGATGACCAGTATATCGTAGAACATAGTCAAATAAAAGTGATGTTCTTGAAGGAAAGATCAGATGGAATTGAGTCCAGAATGAGAAGGATTGGTTCTAGGTAGGAGCAGAGGCAGTTTATAGTCAAAGGAGAGAAGGAAGAGAGCAGGTGTTAAGGGTGCTAATGGCTAGTTAATGTAGATGTAATGGCGGGAATGTGGACATTTTTGTTTGTTACTTCGATTTTTTCAATGAAATAGAAGCATGGTCCCTAACTCAGATTAAAGATAAGGCAGAAGGAATTGGACATTTGAAAGAAAAAGAGGAACTTTGAAATAGTTGTCTGAAAGTGTGGAAATATATATGTACTACAGAAACGTATGGTTTTAGGGCAGCATTAAGGACTCAGTTGAAGTTTGTGGTTGTGAATTCAAAGTTAGACCAGTCACCACCACCAATTGTTTGTGTGTGCGTGTGTATTTCAGCTCCTGGGGATGAAATCTCCGTTGATTATCTTCCTTAAGGATAAAGGGACCAGCACTATTTATAGAAAGGAGCTTTTTGTAACATAAGCGCACTTTCTTGTATCCACCAGTTTACAAACATGTATAGGTCTCTCTTTAAGCTGTTACTTCTGTTCCAGTGGCCAATTTATTCCTTCCTGTGTGAATGAATGAATGAATGAATAAATAAATAAATAAATAAATAATAAAAATAAAATAAAGAAAATAATAAAACCACACTGCCTTAGTCATATCCTGGGAGGGTAAGTCACCTTGATGAAGTCCTGGGAATGTACTCTTTCATAGGCCTTATAGATTTAGCTTGTCAAGGTTCATTTTTGATGAGAAACTAGTCTGGCCTATCTTAAAGGTTCATCTGCCTCCCCACTGAGATCACAAAGCAGAGAGCTGACTCAGCTGGGCCAAGCCATTCTGTGGAGAAACAAAGCTTTTGACTTCTTGGTATTTTCGTGCTGTTCCAGGGCTTTCGGTGTGTGGACTATGGTCCTTCAGGTACACACCATTAGTGTTTCTCATGGGTTCTAAGATTCTTTGACACATTTTTTTATTTAGAGAAAAAAGATGATCTTTAGCCCCTCTTAAGCTAACCTACAACTATGGAACATGCAGTGGGAGTAGGGTCTGTTCTTTCTCGAGGAATCTCAACTGAGCAGTCCTCTCTCTTTTGGAGTCTATACTCAACTTATGTTGTGAAGCAATGAAAATTCGGGATACAGCTTGTAACCTACTACTTCTCTGCTTGCAAATCTATTCCCAACCTTCAAAAAATCCCATGCTATATACATACTGTAAGGCACTAATTGTATTTGTCTGTGACTCCCTTGCTTGATAGTTGCCTCTTAACATGGGGCATACTTCACTTGTCCTGGTGCCATGTGCTTTTGGAAGCAGGAGTTTAATTGGACTAAATTGGACTAAATTGAAGTACTTCAGAGGGAAGGGGGTGGGGGAATGGGATAGACTGGTGATGGGTAGTAAGGAGGGCACGTATTGCATGGTGCACTGGGTGTTATACGCAACTAATGAAGCATCGAACTTTGCATCGGAATCCGGGGATGTACTGTATGGTGACTAACATAATATAATAATAAAATTAAAAAAAAATTGAAGCAATGAGAGGTCACTGGGAAGACCAGTTACTAGGTAGCCAGTAATCAAGACTTGGCAGGGTGTCCACCAACCCTGGTCTTTCAGAGAAATTGGCAAGAATTCTATTCAGAGCTTAGGAGGGGACAGGACAGTCATTGGGTTCACTAACTCGGCACCTAGCAAGACCTCAGAATTGCCTGATGCAGGCCTCAGGGAGAATGGAAAAGAGCAGAAGAGTTTGTTAGCCTCTAAAATCTCCAAAGCAAACAGGTCATCTGAAAAAGAGCTGGATTTGTACAAAAAGAAAACCCCAACTTTAAGATGGCTGGCAGAAAAAGATGAGTCCAGGCCATTAGGGATCTGGAGAAAGGCTGTCGAAAGGTTACTGTTCTATGGCTGAAGGACAAGAAATTGATGAAATAACAGACAAGTGGATCTATAGCAGCCAAGCAGATAGGTTGATGCCAAAACCTAGACTGACCCTCAAAAAATTAAAGAGGGTATAAGTGGGAATAAGAACCAGTTACAGGACCTGATCCCCTACTTGCCTCCCAGGGGAAGACTCCAAACATTCTTGAATTTGTAGACACCAGATTTTTCTTTTTTAATGTACCTCCTGAAAGTTTCAGGATTGGTATTTCTTTTTTTTTAATAAGATTTTATTTATTTATATTGACAGAGAGAGTGAGAGCACAAGCAGAGCGAGCAGCAGGCAGAGGGAGAGGGAAAAGCAGACTCCTCGCTGCGCAGAGAACCTGATGTGGGGCTCAAACCCAGGACCTCAGGGATCATGACCTGAGCCAAAGTCAGGCACTTAACCAACTGAACCACCCAGGCGCCCCAGATACCAGATTTGATGTGGTTATTACATTAGATTTCATGTCTCAATTGTACTTCCTGATTTTTTTTGCCAGCCTGTATAGCTGATTAACTAAATGAGAAAAACAGATTTTATTTTACCTTCATTTCTTACTCTGAAGTTTTTTCCTGTATTTATGTAGATTCTAGCTTCTGATCTATATTATTTTTCTTTTGTCTAAGGAAAATCTTTTAACATTTCTTTTAAGGCAGGTCTATCGGTGGAGAAAGCCCTCAGTTTTTGTTTGTTTGGGAAAATTATTTCCTTTTCACTCTTGAAAGTTGATTTTGCTGGATATAGAATTCTAGGTCAGTAGGGTGTTCTTTCAATACTTTATTTCATTCTACTCTCTTCTTGCTTTTGTAGTTTCTGATGAAAAGTTGGCCATAATTCTTATCCTTGTTGCTCTAAAAGACAAGGTAATTTTCTCTAGATATTCTTTAAGATTTTATATTTGTTGTGTTTTTGGTTTTCTGAAGTTTGAATGTGATAAGCTTAGGAGTATTTTTTTGGAATTTATTCTGCTTGGTATTATCTAATCTTCCTGGATCTGTGGTTTGGAGTCTATCATTAATTTTTGAAAATTCTTGGCCATTATTGTTTCAAGGATTTCTTCTGTTCCTTTCTATGTTTCTTCTCCTTCTGATATTCTAATTACACATATTTGACTCCTTTCAAAATTTTCCTAGAGCTCCTAGAGGTTCTGTTCTGTTTTATTGTATTATCATTTTCTCTTTGAATTTTATTTTGAAAAGTTTCTGTTGACCTATTTACTACTCACTGTTTCTTTCCTTGGCCATGTTCAGTCTAGTGTGGAGAACACCAAAGGCATTTTTTTCATTTCCCTTACTATGTTTCTGATTTCTAACATTTCCTTTAGATTCTTTCTCAGAATCTTTATTTCCTTTCTCCCATCTGTTTTTGCAAGTTGCCTATTTTTTTTTCCCATGGAAGCTCTTAACATTTAAAACATTAAAAAAAATGTTTGAAGGTATTGTTGACAAATCTTTAACATATTAATCATAGTTATTTTACCTTATTTTGTTATTTTTATTTTTTTAAAACCAACATTTTAATATTACTTTTAAAGACTTTTTTCCCCTGACTTTAAGTGGTACAAGTTTATTGCAGAGCATTTAGGAAAGTTTTTCAGCCTCTTCATGATCATCGAGGCTTCTTAAAACTGCAGATTCCTCTCAGGGTCATGAGATCTAGCCCAGCATCATCAGGCTCTGTGCTCAGCAGAGAGTCTGCTTCTCTTTCTCTGCCCACCCCCTCCAAATACATACATACATACATACATGCATGCATCTTAAAAAGAAAACAAAAAACCAACTGCAGATTCCTCATCCTTGCCATAGACCCGGACATTAAACTTTCAGAACCTCTTGTGTTGAATATACCAAAAAAACTATTTAAAAATTTTTTAAAACACTTGTACTTCCGTCTTTTCAAGATTATCACTATTGAAGCCAATTCCCTATAGCAGGTTTTCCCCTATATGTTTGTCTTTACTATGTTTTTACAAATTGAGTTCGTATTGTATTTATAGTTTGATACCTGCTTTTACACCCTGCTTAGCATTTTATCCTAAGCATTTTCCCATGTCACTAATATTCTCCAGAAACATGATAAAAAAAATTTGACTCAGTCTGTTTCACCCTATATCATTTAAAAAAGGTTGTCCCAGCTCAGAGCATGGGCATGGGCGGAGCCTTTTCCTGCTGGACCCCTATTTTGTAGATTAGCAGAAGGGTTTCAACTTGAGGAATTTTACTCAGTCTTTCTCACACAGCATTAGATAGGAGCATTAGTAGGGAATGTAAATTTTTGTGTCTCCTAGTTTCATATGCAGATAATTAAATAGCTAACTGATAACTTATTCTATTTGGGATTTTCAGAAAATGTTCCATTTTTACTTTTGCCCTGCAGCGAATTGTAGATATTATAAACCACAGTCTAATCTGCGTTTAAACCCATCCCTGCCTTGGACCTCAGGGTATATAGTAAGTGGGTCTTTTGTATGTGATTTTAGCTTAGATTATTAATCATTAATAACAAATGATTACTACAAAATGACCTCATAGGTTCACTTTCTTTAAACAGCAACAATCATGGTTACAATGTTTATTAATCTAAATAGACTTCAAGTTTTATGTGACCACTTTGTATCAAAAAAATCTGACCATCAGAAATAAATTTAGTTACCTGCAAAATACATTAAAGCAATAGTCCTAAATTCCCTAGGTCTAGATTATTCTGGGTATGGTCAATTATGAAGTTTCAAGAAAGAAATATTCAAGGCATTTTGTATTTTTTCCTGGATAACTTTACAAATAATTCACTTGCAGAGAAGAATAAAATGGCCATCTTTTTTTCTTCTATGACAGATGCCAGAGATGCAGAGCAATTGTGCAATAACAAGGTGACACATATTCTGTGTGTCCACGGTAGTGTCAGGCCTCTGTTGGAGGTAAGGGAGAGCTACGTGCATGTGTCTTTATTTGTATTCCCTGGGAGTGCATAGGACATTAATGAAGGCAACCACGTTCTCTCTGACACCACTGTGCCCTATTAATATTGTGCACCTGTGGCTGTATAAATTTTGTTTCCAGGCCATATTTTTGTCTATGCCCTATCTGTGGCATGGCGGAAGAGTGTATTCTTTCTCTGATTACTTTCCTGCTATAATGCTAGCTTGGCGTTCTTGTCTAAATGCCCAATAATAAGCTGATGCTGCATTTACTTCTAGATTTTAAGAACATTTATTTATTTTTAAAATTTTTTATAATAACATTTTTTTTATTATATTATGTTAGTCACCATGCAGGACATCCCTGGTTTTTGATATAAAGTTCGATGATTCATTACTTGCGTATAACACCCAGTGCACCATGCAATATGTGCCCTCCTTGCTACCCATCACCAGCCTATCCCATTCCCCCACTTCTGTTCCCTCTGAAGCCCTCAGTTTGTTTCTCAGAGTCCACGGTCTCTCATGCTTCATTCCCCTTTCTGATTACTCCCCCCTTTCTTTATCCCTTTCTTCTCCTACCCATCTTCCAACTTATGTTCCATAGATGAGAGAAACCAAATGATAATTGTCTTTCTCTGCTTGACTTATTTTACTGAGCATTATCTCCTCCAGTGCCATCCATGTTGCAGCAAATGTTGAGAAATAATTCATTTTGATAGCTTCAATATTCCATTGTATATATGGACCATCTTCTTAATCTAGACATCTGTTGAAGGGCATCTCAGCTCCTTCCACGATTTAGCTATTGTGGACAATGCAGCTATGAACATTGGGGTGCATATGGCCCTTCTCTTCACTACATCTGTATCTTTGGGGTAGATACTCAGTAGTGCAATGGCTGGATCATAGGGTAGCTCAATTTTAACTTTTTAAGGGACCTCCACACTGTTTTCCAGAGTGGCTGTACCAACTTGCATTCCCACCAACAATGTAGGGGGGATCCCTTTCTCCACATCCTCTCCAGCAACTGTTGTTTCTTGCCTTGTC
>NC_048225.1:105663901-105699218 GCF_002007445.2 Ailuropoda melanoleuca
CTCTCATTTCCGCCCTTAGAGATTCTATATTCTCGTTAATATTTTCATTAATATTTCTTTCAAGTCTACACATCATCTTGACCAATGTTACTCTGAACTCCATTTCTGATAATTTGGTTATATCCACATCCATTAATCTGTGGCAGAGGCCACAGACTCATTGTCTTTTCTTTGCTGGGAGGATTTCTCCTCATCATTCTGATTAGGAGAAGTTGCGGGGTTGCCCAGAGCCCAAATTATTGACCGAGACCCAGGCAGTGTGCCCTTGTTTTATAGGGATCTTAGTGATGTGGGCTTCTTGATTTTTCAGCCTGGCTTCTGGGGGAGGGGCCTGCTGCGCCGATACTCAGGTAACCCTGTTTGGGTAGAGACTCCATGTCCCCTGTGAGGGGGGATGGGAATGGGCACACTGTGAGCTGGTCTTCCCAGGCTTTTGTTCTCTGGCGGCTTTCCCTGGTGGTTTGCTGTGCCTCTTCTGAAAGTCAGAGCAGCAGTAGCCAAATCCCAGCCTCTGTCTCAGAACAGAGGGATTGCGGCCCGTTCTCCACTGATGTTCTGGCCACTTTAACTCTGTTTCTGTTGGTGCTGCTCAACCCTGCAGCATCCTTGGATGTGCGCCCCACACCCGGCGTCCCAGCCCTCACTTCCAGGGCCAGTGCCTCTCTGTCCTTTGTGTTTCAAACACTGCCAGTTGCCAGCCGCCCTTGTGTGCTGCAGAGCTCCATTTCAGTGTGGTTCGCCTACACTCCCTAGCTCTGGTTCTAAGACTGGTCACGCGCATTCCCCGGCTCACAGTCTCAGTCTGCTCTCTCAAGGGTGCCAGTCTGAGAGTCTGCCTGCTCCCCAGTGCAGGTGGCTACCGCTTCCCTGCGCCCAAACGTGGCGGCTCCCTCCCCTTCCTTTTATCTTCCTGTATCTGTGCGTGGATTCATGGCTCCTCGCTTAGTACCTCAATAATCAGCACTGGAGATGTTTATTTGTAGAGATCCAGATGTATCTTCCTGCGTCTCAGGCTGATTCCATGGGTGTTTAGGATGGTCTGGTACCTATCCAGCTCAACTCAGGGGACCAGCTGAAAAAGGGGACTCCTACTCCTCCTCCATCTTAACTCCTCCCTCTATCAATCATAGTTATTTTAAATATTCTGTCTGATAATTCCAACAACTATGTCATATCTGATGTTTACTTTGTTTCTTCAGTCTGTGTTTTTTGTTGTCTTTTCGTATATCTGGTAATTTTTGTTGAATGCCACACAGGTCATATTAGATGATAGGAACTGAGGTAAATAGTTGTCCACTGTGAGGATATATGTGATCTGATTAGGAGCTGGGCTTTGTTTCATGTTTGCTGAAGCTAAAGTTGCCAGGGAATTAAAATTTCTCTAGTGCCCTTACTTTTGTCTCCTTTCTGGACTTTGAGCTTCCCTACATACTCTTCCTTAGAAAAAATCTGTGTCTTGTAGCTTTTTCATCTGTAATCTGCAGGAGCCCTGTTGGTATGGTGGTAAGGTATGGAGGAGGAAGGGAGCATTCTATAGTCTTCCAATTGAATTTCATTCTTATAGTGGGCCTGGCCTTTGGGCCTGTGACCTGCGCAGGAGGTTTTGTTTGTTTGTTTTTTAAAATCTTCCCCCTCAAGGTGAGCAGGAAGGGTAGTTGGGGCTAGAGTGAGAAGAATGTCTTTTTCCCCAAGACTCTGGGACAAAGCTCTGGTAGTCTTTTCTCTGGAGAGTGGGTCTTCATTATAGAAAAGGCTCTGGGCATATTTCACAAGTATTGCTCCCCCTCTCCTTCTGTAGATGCAGGAGGGAAATTTTTCTTGGCTCTTCATTGTGAGAATTTGGTGTTCCTCAAAGTAAAGACCACAAAAACACAGGGGTTCCATACAGGACTGCAATGCCAGGAGTTTCCTATTTTCACCCTAGGCCATACTTAGTCTTTAGCAACTTGTCAAAATTATCATTTACATCTAACCAGTTATGGCTCTGGTGAACCCCGGTCTGGATAAGTTGATCTGGGCCATGTCTGTCTAGATTTAGCCCTCACCAGAACTGCAAACCCAGTTCTTTGTTGGGTTCAAGAAGTCATTGATTTCCAATTTGCCTCACTTTTTCTTCTTGTAAAGGTAGAAGTTATGACTTGTTGAAGCTGAGATTTCTCTATTCATATTGTTGACATGGATGTTTCAACTGCTCAAATGTATGGGCATTTTATTTGGATATAATTATTGGTGACCCCTGTCCCTGGCTTATAAAAAGTCAGAGGAATAGTGACTAAGAATGGCCATGTACTAAGGGATGCTTGCTTAGCTTGTAAAACTGACAGCATGTTTTAGACTAGAGGAAAGAGTATTAGGTGTTCTCACAGGAGAATTAATGCAAGCAGACACACTATCTTTAGTTATTTAAACTTTAACAGCACTGACCAGGCAATGGAAGCCACTTCAAGCCACAGAGGCTTATATAAGAAAGTGGCCATTATTGTTCCCATGTTGACATAAAAGTGACTCTGAAGAGAAAACCAAGTCATGCTACTGACAAATCTTCAACAGGTTGGAGAAATCTTAGAACAATATTAACTCTCAGAGGGTGTTCAGATTCTGTAGCAATGATGACTTTTTAAAAATGACTCTTCTGAGAAAACAGTTTATATCACATCATGAGCCATTCTAGCGCAACTGAATAACACAGGTTGACCTTGAATGAAGTCAAAGTCCAAGGTACCACCCAAGTTACAATGTTGGGAACAATTTAGACTATAATTCAAAGAGATGGCATCATGGACTACATAATTTCTGTCTCAAATTCAGAAGTCATAGCATTATTTAGATGCACTTCTTGATTCTTAATATTGTTTAATTCTGCTGTTCTCTTTTAGTTCCAATTAATATTATCAAAGGCTTATTCATTTTATTAGTAATTTCAAAGAAATTAACTTTTAACCTTATTCATCTCTGTTTTTCCAACTTCATTATCTTCTGTTATCTTTTTTATTTCCCCTTACTTTTGTTGGATTTATTATTGTTCTACTTCTAATTCTATAAGATAGATATCTAATGAATTTTATCTCATTAACTTTTACACTTTTTTTTAATGTAAGAATTTTAGACTGTCAATTTGCCTCTGTTTTGCTTCAGCTCAACACTCTGAGTTATGATATCTAGTATTTCCATTTTTCTATATTTCTATGTATTGCCTAGTTTTAAATGGTGATTTGTTCTATGATCCAAGGGTTGTATGTGTTTGTTTTTGTATTTCCAAATGCAGTTTTATTTTAGTCATCTTTGGTTATTGTTTTCTTCCTTAAGACACTGTCATAAGACATTGAAGTCTCTATGATAGCAAGTATTTGTAAGTTTTATTTTTTATGTTCTATTTTTTTCTTAAGATTTTAGGTATTTATTTGTCAGAGAGAGAGAGAGAGCACAAGCAGGGAGAGCGGCAGATAGAGGGAGAAGCAGGCTCCCTGCTGAGCAAGGAGCCTGATGGAGGACCCTTGGCTCATGACCTGAGCTGAAAGCAGATGCTTAACTAACTGTGCCACCCAGGCATCCCAATTTGTAAGTTTTAAAAATTACTTTTATGACATGGCACATCATCACTTTTCATAAATATTTTACATGTGCATGAATAATGTGTATTCTTCAACTGTTATGGTACAATATTCTATACATTAGTTCTAATTTGGTAATGGTGCTGATCAAACCCTTCAAATTGCTTACTATTTTAAAAACGTTTATTTCATGGACTACTGAGAACTATGATAAGATAACACAGAATGGCAATACATTTGTCAATCTTGCCTTGCAGATCTGTTATTTCACTTTCTTCTCTCTCTCTTATCTGCCTCTTCCTTTCCTTTCTCCCTCCCTCTTCTGTTGTTAGGTAGACACAATTTAAAACTTACAAGAGATTGTTAAATTAATATTTTGCCATTATGCACTGATGCTTTTTAACTCTGCTAATGTTTTGCAATGTAATGGAGTTTTGTTTCAGTTCAATTTAACAACTCTGTCTTTTCACTGTGAAGTTTAGCCCAGTTAGTATGATTGTGATTATCAATTGTTTTCATTATTTTCCTAGCATCTCATGATTATTTCCTATTTGTACACTTTATTTTCTCCTTTCTTGACCTTGTTGTTTGTTTTTTTCTTCAGTTTCATTTTCTTATTAATTTTCCTACTTCTATTTTTATTCCTTAATGGTTATTTTTAAATTTTATCATGCAAATTTAGTTTTATAAAGATAAAGGTAATCGATATTTTAGTCATCCTCACAAAATATGGAACATTTTAATACTTAATAAATCCTTTATGCCTTTCCCAATTTATGTGCTATTATTGGGCAACATTTTCTTTCTTTCTTTTTTTTTTCTTTCTTTCTTTCTTTTTTTTTTTTTTAAGATTTTATTTATTTGACAGAGAGAGAGAGACAGTCAGTGAGAGAAGGAACACAAGCAGGGGGAGTGGGAGAGGAAGAAGCAGGCTCCCAGTGGAGGAGCCTGACACAGGGCTTGATCCCAGAACACCAGAATCATGCCCTGAGCCGAAGGCAGATGCTTAATAACTGAGCCACCCAGGTACCCCTGGGCAGCATTTTCATTCTGTCCTTTCTTTAAACACCACTAACTAAAAATTATTAATTTTTAAGCAATGTTTATTTAAATTTACCTATAGATTTACCAACTTAATTGCACCTTAATCCTTTGTTATTATTTTATAGAGGCATGTTCGGATAATTTTATGTGTCATCTTGACTGGGTTACAGGATGCCCACATATTTGGCTAAACATTATTTCTGGGTATGTTTGTGTGGGTGTTTCTGGATGAGATTATCATTAGAATTGGTCTATTTTTAGCTTTTTATATGAAAATAGGTTTTTTTTTTCATAATTTTTCTTCAAAAATAATATTCCTGAGTACTCAATTAGAGGTTGACTTTTATTTTGTCTTAGCAATGTAAAGAGAGTATTCCTTTATCTTAGTTTCCATCTTTGCTTAAAAGGCTTCTTACAGTCTAGTAGTTTTATTGGTGATTTGTCCTTTATCTCTGTCTGCTTTAAGATTTTCTTTTTGTCTTTGGTGTTCTTATGTTTTATTAATATATGTCTAGGTGTGGGTTTTTATTTACTTATTTACATCTCTTCTGCATTCCCTGCTTCCTATCTGTTTTCCATTTGTTCTGAAAAGTTCTCAGTCTTGATCTCTTCAAATGTCCTTTTTCTTTTTATATGTTCTCTTTCTGGGATTCAGGTAGAGATATATGGTGCCTTCTCCATATATACTCTATTTCTCTTGTATATATCCTGCATCATAGGTTATTCATACTTACATATTTATTTTATATTTTGTAACCGATAATTTCAATATCTAAAGTCTATATAATTATCAATTTTTTGGCTTTTGTTTTTGCTCACTCTTACTCTGAAAGCAAGATTCTGTGTGTGTTTGATGATCTTTGATTGTCAACTGATATTTTCTTTTTTTTTTAAAGATTTTATTTACTTATTTATTTATTTGTCAGAAAGAGAGGGAGAAAGCACAAGCAGAGGGAGCAGCAGGCAGAGGGAGAAGCAGGTTCCCCACTGAGCAAGGAGCCCAACGTGGGACTTGATCCCAGGATCCTGGGATTATGACCTGAGCTGAAGGCAGAGGCTTAACCAACTGAGCCACCCAGGCATCCCTCAACTGATATTTTTTTGATATGTGAGAATACTGATGGTCTATTTTTTTGTGTGTGTGAGAGAATATTTTCATTTAATTCTGCCAAGTTCCAGAAGTCAATACTATGCCATGGAAAGTTTCAGATAGTTCCAAGTGCCCCAGTAGTTAGATAAAGTGGTGGTAAAAAATAAACCTTGAATTTTAATGGCTTACAATGGTGTTTCTAATTGTTTATATATATAAAAATACAGATATGCAAAATACAGGCATACAAAATATCATATTTGTATTTAAAATGTATAAAAATACAAAAAAATTAAATTTTGTTTTATAATATGTTTATATAACTATATTATATTTGTCTATACTATTTCTCACTCATGCTGCTTGTTTTTAATGGGCAACCCATGGACTGACTATAGTATGTCTGTTCTTACCTCAAGATCTAGGCCATCTGGAATGCTGCTAGTCACCAGGACAGAGGGAAAGCTATCTAGCTAATTGTATATAATTTCTGAAAGCTTCTGCCTAGAGCTCACACAAATCACTTCAATTCTCATTTCATTGTCCAAAGCAGGTTCCATGCATGTATTTATACAAAAAACTGAAGTGTGCTTCCCACATCCTCATTTCATTGCTTCCTGATTTTGTTAGGTTTAACATTTATTCTATGGTTCTAAGATTTACATGGAATTTCATAACTCATTTTTCCATTTTCTTCAAATCTTCATTTTAAATCTAAGTGAATTTCTTTTTTTTACCAACACTGCTTTCCAACTGTGGCTTCTCAGTTACTGAGATCTTAATTTTGATTCATCTTTTTTTTCCTTTGCATTTCATAATCAAAATTTTAAGACAGGCTTTTGGACTCTATTCCATGGTTTCTTGCATATTCATGAATTTATTTCTTTTATACTAAAATGTCAACTTAACTGAATATAAAAAGTCTTGAGTCACGCTTCTTTTTCATATGTACTTCATAAATATTTCACTCATTTTTAACATAGGATTCTGTGTAAATGCCTAATGTCATTCATATTTTTCTTTTTTTACATGATTTTCCCCCTGGATGCCCATAAGATGCTTTTAATTTTTTTTTAAAGATTTTATTTATTTATTTGAGAGAGAGATAGTGAGAGAGAGAACACAAGCAGGCGGAGGTGCAGGCTGAGGGAGAGGGGGAAGCAGGCTCCCTGGGAGCCTGACGCTGGGCTGGATCTCAGGACCCAGGGATCATGACCTGAGCCAAAGGCAGACGCTTAGCTGACTGAACCACCCAGGTTCCCCAAGATGCTTTTAACTTTTTAAACAAATTTATATCTAATTCTATTTACCTTTTTAAGTTAAAAAATCTGCTGTTTTAATAAGTCATATTGCTCAGAGATATGGAAAATCCAATAGCTTTACATCTTCCATCAATCTCATCTCCCAGGCTTGTTTTTCTATTCTTTTAAAAAAATCAAAATATTTATTGAGTTTTAACACAGATAGAAAAAATGTGAATATATGTCCAAAGCGAATTAATTTTATAAATGTGGATACCCCAATGTGAACAATATATGGATAAAAAACAGCACAATACCAGCTTTCTGGTGGTCCCCTCATGCTCCATGCCAGCTGTTCCTTCCCCAGGAAGTGACCATTTTCCCGACTTCTCACAGGTAAAAAGTGTTGCCTATTTTTTAAAAAAACAAAACACAGAAGTTCATTGGTAAATAAAATTTCACATACACAAAGAAAGATGGAAGGTAACATAAAGTTTATATAGTTTTTATCAATAAAAGCAGTTGTTCACAGATAGTGTAATAACAAGCGAAAAGAGGAATGTATATTTTCAACAATCACATTTGAATGAATTTTGCGAGCAATTTGAAAGTAGACGAATTTTCCATGCCTGAATGTATCCATAACTGTACTTCTGTGAAAACGATGGTTAAATATTGACTCATTCTCATATTTTAACAATACTTTTTTTTTTTTTTTAGCCTTAGGTTAGTGGTGGTAAGCCTATTTAGCAAGGTGTCTTTGGAAAAACTTTTAATTGAAGTATTACATCCAAATGAACATGAATCATAACCACAGAGGACCCATGAAACATTTAAACAAAAAACTACCAGCATCCCTGAAGTCCCTCATCACTCTCCTGACTTCTACTATAGCGTGTTCTTGTAGAGTATATAAACGGTATCATACACTATTCTTTTGTGGCCTCTTTCACTGAAATTTAAATTTGTGAGATTCATCCTCATTGTTGTGACTAGTTGTACTTTGTTCTTTTTCACTGCTGTCTCCTATTTTATTGGGTGACTAAACCACAGTTTATTTATCCACTCAACCGTTAATTGGTATTTGGGCTTTTTTTTTTTTTTGGGACCATTACAAATAGTGTTGCTATGGGCATTATTATACATCACATGTCTTCTGGTGCACATGTATATAAATATTTTAAGTATAGAGCTAGGAATGGAATTGTTAAATTGTAGGGTATGCATGTGTTTAGATTTAGAAGATTCTTTTAAAGAGTTATCTAAAGAAGTGATACCAATGTCCATTCCTATCAGCAATAAATGAGAGTTCTGGTTTCTCCACAACCTTCTCAGTACTCAATGTTTTCTGATGTCTTCATTTTAGTAATTTTTAGTGGGTTTGTAGTGATAATGCAATGGAGTTTGAGAGAAATCATTTAACAGCTTTATACTATTCAATAGCTTTTTTCCTATATTCATATACAAATATATATTCATTTTTTTCCATTCTCTTCTAATTTTTATTCAACATTTGACACACATAATTACTTACAATATATATATAAAGAACTACTACTGAATGAAATTATCCCTGCTTAATAGAGCAATATCTTTGTAGAATTCTTCATCTGTCTTTGAAATTCAATATTTTCAAAAGCATTTTCCTTCTTTGTTAATTAATCATTATTTTTAACGTATATTTTGTAGTAATATAGCTTCACAAGCAGTGGAGATAATCGTACTCTAGCTCAAAGTCTCCTTCCTTATTTCAATTTCTTTACTTACCCCCCTCCTATTTCTCCTTCCCTCTTCCCAATTGCCAAATATGTTAAATATTTGGTGGGTAAACATTTATTTGGGCATTTTCTTTCAAAATATTTATTTCACATTTTTTGTATACATTTTTTCCCTGTAAATCTCACACTAGTTCTTAGTTCTTTTTACTCAGCATTATATTGCAGGGTCTAAGTTTGTATATGCATTGCTGCACAGTTTTCCATAATGTGCACCTATCACAGGTAACGTGTCTGTTCCCTCAGTGACGGTCACCACCCATATTTCTCCAGCTTCTTGTTACCCCATTGTGGACATACTATACTTGTTTGTACTGTCTCCTTAAGAGTTATTGTGAAAACTTCTGGAGCTATGCTGCTGGCCCAAAAAGCGTATGTATGCCAAATATAATTCATACTAAAAGATGCTGTCTAGAACAGCTACATCAGTCTATATTCTCACACAGTACATGAAGTTGCCTACATCCTTCTCTCACTATTGTTTTAATGTGCATTTCTTCTTATACTTCATATACTTATTGGCCATTTTTTTTTTCTTGAGAAGTCATACCTTTTCTTGTCGATATGAAGACATTTCTTATATATTATTTATATATTCTAAGTTAACCCTCATGGTTTTAGATATTGTAATGTCAGCTTTTTCCCAGTGTGATTGGTCTGTTAATTTTAACTGGGTGTCCTTCATTTAGAAAAGATTTTGTAAGTTTATTTTACAGGCGATGTTGATGAATTCTTTTATCAATGTTAATAACTTGTCTATTGATTCAGCTTTTTCCAGTATTTTTGTTAGTTTTATTGTTCTTGACCAACTTTTCCTAGAATACAAATATGCCCTTTTAATCTATAAATAAGGCATTTTCTTCTTTTAAGGAAAGTATGCTTATGGAAAAAGCTTTGGATTTTAAGTATGTGTTCTTTATTCATGTATTACTGTGTTCTGTTCTCATAATTGGTATTACTGAATATATGTTTTGTTCTCATATTTAGTAACAACAATTGTGCATATATTGTTATTTCCTTTCTTTTCAATATCTATGATTTGATCTCTGTTTTACTTAGTCTTTCTTTATTCAACTTGTATTTGATTCTCTTAAGTTTGTTCTTCCGTCCCAAAATATAGAATACAAATGTGTATGTATATATGTATACACTGCTTCTAATGTTGATTCGATTTCTATAACTGTTTTATCTCACTTTTTTTTCTGAGTCTGTGATCTTATTTCACATTTCTAGTCTTACTAATTTTTTTCTTCATGTTTTCTTTAATTCATTTGAACTCAAGAAGACTTGATTAATTAGAAACTATCTTCTGATTCATGGTAACTTTCTTCTAGTGGTATTTGCTTTATAAGCTTTTCTCTTCTTGCATTGCTTTTTTCCTACTCATTTAATTTTTTATCTATGTGCATGTCATTTCTTTCTGATTTTTACTAATTTTAAACAGGGCATGCATACCTGGTTCAGATATTTGATGAAATTAATTTTGGGTGAGAGGTGAAAGCTAAAGCGCCGCAAGTTTAGGACACACTTTCGCCATCTTCGTTTCGTCATCTCCTCGAGGGAAGTCTTCTCTCATTATTTACCTTTCCCATGTCTTGAGCAGAAGCCCTTCAGTTTTCACAGGACAGCCCTGTGCTCCAGGTATCTATGGTGTATTCAGCAGCTATTTATTTTTGCCTGCTTTGATTAGCTATCACAAAGATGACTCTCTTCTTGCCCGCTTTCTGAAAAGATGACATATCTATGTAGCTTATTCAGCCTCCCTTCACTCATCAGCCTTGCTTTAGAGCACCTGTATTCCACTCACACCTTCCAAATAAGGCTTCCTTGATCCTTTCAGAGCTGTATCATCTAATCTGAAGGAACTCCGTACTTTTAAAGTATCTCTAGAACTTTGTACTTGCTCGTGACACCTTTCTGCCATTTTGGTCCCAATAATTTTTTTTTGTTTGTTTCTATTTGGAGATGGTGATTTGGGCTGTGACTGTCTTCAGGTCCCATCAAAGATACAGCAGCCCCATTTTTTATATTTGGTTGTTGTTTCAGTTGCCATTCAGAAGAAAATTGGTAAAATTACGGAAGGGAAGAATGTTTAGTTTACTGAAGTTGGATAAAACTGTTCAGTAAAAGTCTTTTTAATTGCTTATCTTTCAAAGCTTGTTATTATTATGAAATGTTTTACATTTTTCTATGGGATCAAGTGGTCTGATGCTTTGTGGTGAGTGTGTAATTACTGCAGAATGCAAAATTTGGGACCTGGACATGGAATATTGGTGCATGCCAAGAATTTGAAAATTAACATCCAAACAGCAGTGGAATTTGCTGAAAAACAAAGTGTAAAGTTGTTATATCACTTCATTTTATTAGGAAATCATTCTGGTATTGAGCCAAAAACAACTAGTAATTATTCATAGCACCATTGAGGAGGTTGCCATATGTGATATAAATGTATTTATTAGTTAGGAATTTTTCAGGTGCAAGTGATAGAAATTCAGCTGAAACTATCTTAAGCAAAAAGAGAATTTATTGATTCCTATGACTGGGTATTCTAGGAGTGGTCCTTCCTTTGTCTTGTGTTGTTGCAGAATGCTGGTTATTTTAAAGTCATTCATATGAAGAACACACATTGTTCCTAGTTAGAAACCCCAGCAGAAAGAGAATTTCTTGCTCCCAATATCCATACATAAAAGATTCCTCTTTCCTATTGTCCATACTGCTTGACCCAACTTGGATCATGTCCATGCAGGCAGGTGAGAATGGGTGGTAGAATCCCACCATGATCAAAGTATGTGCAGAGTCACTGAGGTCTATTCTCTTTTGTTTTGGGAGGGAAAGAAGAAACCATAAGACAGGTCTATTTCTATTGATCTTTATTCTTTAGTTGCAGATTGAAAAACCAACGACTCAGGGTATATTTACCCTGGTAGCTCCAAGTTTTGTAGGGAATCCTAGGTTTAAAGACGCTCTCATTTCTGGTGGAAGTGAATGAAGTAGGCCCCAGAGCTTCTGCAATCATCTTAAATCACAGGGAGAAACACAGAAGGCAGGGCAATTAAATGTGGAGGAACTGAGTCTTTTGTGACATCATTAGATCACTATATCCAGTCTTGGCTAAAGTGGCTCTTCCTCTGATTTTCTCATTATGTGAGATAATAGATTTTTTTAGTTTCTAAAAGGCATTGTAGATCAGTTATTCTTTTAGTAATAACCAAAAACATGGTAATATAGCAGGACATTTTGGGCTTTAAGCTTCATTAATAGTGTCAAAATCTTTTCTGAGAATTAAAAATCTACTAATCTGGACATAACATATTCACTTTAATGTTCTTCCTATAATGCTTATTGCTGTTTCTAGAATCTTCCCCCTGTATAGGATATCCACATTTCACTTTTGACTTGACTTGTTGGCTTGGTTCTTCCTTCAGGGTCCAATCCAGCTTTTGCAGTATCTCTAACATGGATCTCTTTATTACTATTTAGTGAGGATTTGGGCATTTGTATTTTCTCTCCTACTTGGTTCATTCCTACTTATTAGCTCTCACATGACTCCAGCATAAATAAATGACCTACCTTCTAGTTTGCTTTAAGTGACTGAGCTTCTCCTAGAAACTTGGTGTCAGTCCTTCTGTGATTGGTTTTATCAGGGAGCTGATCCTCAGCAAGAGTTTTAAACATTGAAGAATAATAGGAAAGAAGGAACAATTGGTGGGAAAAATAAAAAACAAAGCTTTTTTAATTTATTATTTTCACAATCTTGATCCCATTTGACCCATGTTCTAGTATATTAAACTATGGATAAATTATTTTTGAAGTGTTGCTTGGGTAAAACAGAGAAGTCATAGAGAAATCATGGCCTTACACAATTTAGTAGTTAACTCCTAGGCAAATAATCTATTAATGATATAGGAAATTAGTTGAAAAACTCACTTTTGGTCATTAACATCTGATGCATTCAGCTTTTCTGTACCACAGTGTGCAACTTGGTGACTTTCCCAGGGCTAAAGTCCAAGCAAAGCTCATAGGCTTGTAGGCAAAAATATCAGAGGACAAATTAGAGTTGTTTCTTATTTATGTTTCCTAAATCTGAGTGAATGCCTTGTTAAAAATGTTAGTCCTAATGGTCTTAAATATATATTGCATTTCTGCATACTTACCAGTATTTAAATATAATTTGTATTGATATTTGAGTAGGAGGTGATGAACTTTCCTCTTCATTATTGATTTGGCGATGACATTTCCAGATTGCTTTTTGCCATATCCTTATTTTCTGCAACTGTAAAGTTTGCGTGGACCCAGTGTAAAAATTGCATTACTCATTTAGCTCTGTAGCACATGTTCAGCTTGTTGCATCTGAACTCAATATGGTGCATATTTTTTTCTGCTTTGCATGTGAATATAATTCAAGATGCTTGTTTTAATTTTAAATGCCTACATGATCTGGCTTCTAACTAGAGAATATTTAAGGTACTTTTCTGATTAACCATATTTATTATTTCCATGGGAGTTCAGAAGAATCACTGAACAGTCAGATTTTTTCTTTGTAACTTTAGTACATTTATGTTGTTTCAATTGCTCTGAGGATACATACTTTAGTTTACCTCTTAAAAGGTAATCAAAGCTGTTCAACCAGTTGTGTGAAATTTGAAAAGTATAATTAAATTCATTAGTTGCTAAACAGCAAAGATGAATTTATATTAAGAAAAAGACTTCTAAATGTGTGGATGCCTACATTTTGAAAAACACATGTAATAAAAATGACAAATTATGTGGTGAACACCATTCTAAAATATTCAGATGTATTAATGGACTTGATCTTCCAAAAATAAGCACTCTAATTATTCCATTATGTAGAAGGGGAAACTGAAGCACAGTGAATAAATTGCTCAAGGTCAAGCAGCAATTAAATGCCAGTGTCAGGATCTAAATCCAAGCAGTCTAGACTCAGAACTTGTATATTTGATCACAAAGAACACTGCTTTCCAGGTAGTTGGATGGATGGTTGGATGGATGGATGGATTGGGAAGCAGTGGGGCCAGGTATAAGGGGAGGCAAAGTGTAAGGCTAGGTTATGGGTCAAGCTCTACCCACGGCTGGAATTCAGAGCCTAATTGCAGCAAAGGATTTGCTACGAATTTGTGTGTGTGTGTGTGTGTGTGCGCGCGTGTGTGCGTATAAAGGGTAGGATACAACTTTTGTACCCTTCAGGTTGGAGTGATCTAGGGTGAAAAGGTAGCATTTTCACTGAAAATGAGATACATATTAGCTCACTACTTTCCAATGATATATGCAACATGTAAAATGAAGTAGTCCGATCTCAGAGAGCTAAAAACAAAAGGTGAAATCATGAATAATGTATCAACATTTACGTGTCAACCTCTTCCGTGATATATCTTTAGCTTCAATGATATATCTCATATTCTATAATTTTGTTCTTTTCCTGAAGACTTAAAATAGAAAGCTCAAGTGAGCTAAACAGCTGCTGCTTATGGCCACACCTCTCGATTTCCACTCTTTTTTCAATCTCTAAGTATGAATATCCAACATCTTGTCATTAGTATCAGTATTTGCACTTTTAAAAATTTCATTCTTATTTTTGTTTAATAGAAAGATGTATAGTAAATGCTCATATTTTTTTTATAAAAACTGTACAAATCAAGATGGTAATGAACACAGAGCCACCATTTAATATTTTGAAGTGGAGCTATATGAAAATACATAAAAATCCAAATTTGGTATATAAAGGTAATAGAATTAACATTTACAACATATAAAGGTAAATAAAATATGTGAACGTCAAGGATCTTATGTATTCGTATATACCAGTAACCTCAATGTATCTAATACTGTTGTGAATTAAAAAACTGTGGAAGTTTTCTGATCTTTTCTGACTTGTTATGTACAGTGTTTACACCATCACATTATTTGCAATGAAAACTACTGTTAGCTTGTGGCTTAGGGACATTGCATGATAATCAGGAAAACTGGACTTCCGTATCACTTATACTGAAATGGCTCCTGAGTGTCTTATTTTAGCTTCTTCTTCTTTTTTTTTTTTTTTGCCTCTGTTTAATCATCTTCAAAATGAGAAGAATATCTATCTAGTTTATTAATATAAAATGCTGTCGAATTATTATACATTTTAAACAGAAGACTCTGGGGTCATTTTAAATACTGATGGTATTTAGGAATGAACAGATAGTAATTTTATAAGTTTTTGATATATTATAGAAATAATACAGAAATCACCTCAAGTTTTCCTTCTTACAAATTAAATTTCTAAATCAGAAGAATCAATAAAGTCTAATGACAATATTTCAATGCAAGAAAAAACATTTCAATTACTATGACCATACCTTATATGCTTTTTTCCTTCATGAAAACATTACTGTATTTCTTAAATCAAACCTGCATGAAAAAGAATCTATTACATCTCAATATAAGACTCCGACAAATGCCTTTTAAATCTTCATGCCTTATTTAGTTTCGTATGACACGTGCACATGCATACATATACAATCATTTAAAAACAATGTCTAAATGCATAATGCAATTTTCTCAGATTGGAATGGAAAAAAAATCTAGGTAATTACTTGAACAAATATAGTCACCCCCCCTTTTTTTTACCCTTCCTTACTTTCCTTTCTTGATTTTTATCACTCAGCAAACTTTGTTTTCACGTCCATACTATTACACTAGGCACTACTCATGCTGGCAAGACCAACAAGGTCCTTACCCTTATGGAGCTTACATAGTGTTGGGAATGGAGGAGCAAGGAAAAAATAAAGCAAAGAAATAAACACAATAAAGTTAGATACTGTTAATGTTTTAAAGAAATATTTGAAATTGGTGATAGTTTGATATAACAGAAAGTGACTAGGTGGCATCTTTGTGCTGGGTGAGTAGGGAAGTTTTCTATGATGAAGTGATGAAATTATGAGGCAGTTGTGGGAAGAGGGGAAGAAGATCAGCACAAACAAGTGATGGGAAGTCCCTCAGACAGAAAAGAAGGTAACTGAGGCTGGAGCAAAGTGGATCAGTAGGGAATTAATATGGCAATTTTATAATTCTATTTCATAATTTAGATTACCAATTGGTAAACATAAGTATCTACTGGTATTGACCATAAACCTTCTCTCTCAGCTATGTTGGGAAGAGTATGCACTTGAAAGTCACAAAATCAACCGTTTGAATCTTGGTCTGGCACCTTGTAGCTGGGCGATAACATCTCAGCCTGTTTTCCATTCTTTTAAATTTGGACAATTCCATTTAATTTTCAGAATTGTTGCAAAGGTCCTGACCCAATATATAACACATAGTAGTTACTCACACTGTAGCTATTCATTTTCAAATGTTTCAAGCTCTGATGCTTGACAAAGGTATGACCTCATCCATTCATACATGTAGCTTCTCATTCCCTTACTAGATAGTCATCCCCTGACTGACAACTACTGTGAAAAAGGCAAAGTGGTAGTTGTCATTCCTTGCTTTAGCAGGCTAGGAGATGACAAGGGTCAGGGCTGAGGGATGGTCATGAACAAGGTGCCTCCTCTATCAATAAGCAGGATTTGGGACCCTGCCAACAAAAGGATCCAAGATAAAAACTGGAGTTTTCCCAACCTGCTGGAGGTTTTTCCTCACTAAATATATATGTATTTTGTATGTAGAGGAACAATGTGGGTGTTATTCCTGGATTACTGTAGAAGAACATGCTTCAAAGTTATTGAAGCACATTTGGCACTAAATAGTTCTCCCTCTGCCTCTATATTCTCCCTCCAAAAAATTCGGTCAAGTAAAGAGGGTTTAGAAGCAGATAAGTGGAAATATGTATTATTGTTAAGAATGATGCTGAGTAAGATGTGCATTTAGAGGGAGCTATGAGAAGAGGGAAGAAAGCCAGAAGGAAAATCACAGAAGATATTACTATTAATATAATAGAATGTCACTGTCTCCTGACAGGTTTCCATTGTAAGTTTTGTATACACATTTTACCTCTCAGCCAAATTTTACTTTTAGAATGACAAAAAACACACGAAGTGTTGGGTAAATAATGTTAAGTATTGGCATAGCTTCTTATGAAGTCTCCAAATGGCATTCCCCTATACTACCTACCTGTGCTTTTTTTCAGGTGGAATTTGTGAATCGAGTATGGTATTCTGCCTTTTCATTTTCTCTCTACTGCTTCTTCTTTAATGTTACTGAAATAAAAATGATTCTGCTCATGTAGCTGGACATGCTTAGAATATAGGACAGGCTTTGTTACATTTTTCTTCCTGCAGACAGAATCTATTTGAGCTTGAATCAAGGGTCACAGAATAAAACTAATCAAGAAAATAGAGAAACACATGTTTCTATACTCTGGTGGTAGAAACTGAATTCCCTCTGGCTTTGTGTCCACCTCACTAATCTATGCCTTCTTCCTGGGCGCCTTTGTGGGCTCCATCTCTGCACGACTCTGCTCACAGTACTAAGGGTTAGGTGTGTTTATCTTTCCTCTGTTGCGACAGACACCTCTATGTTGATGGTCCCTAATTTGGTATGTCTGGACAAAAATTTGCTCCTGGTATTAAGACTCACATATCCAAACTTTCTTGACTTCTCCCTTTGACCTTTTGCTGATGGCTCTATGTGTAATGATTTGCTCACTCAGGCCTCTTTCTGTATTCCCATCTTGCCCAGCAGTAGTACTTGTCATCTATGTACTCATCTTCGGAGCCTGGAGAGTATCATTGATTCTTTGCTCTCCATTAACTTTCACAGTCTCTCAATTATCAAGTCCTGTCAGTACTGTGTTCTTAATTTCCTGTAGATCTGTCCTATACTTTCCATTTGCATTGTAACAACCACCTCATTTCAGACAACTGGCAAAGCTCATCTGAAATACTGTATAGCTCATAAATGGTCTCCCTTCTTCCATTCTTGTCCTCCTCACCAATCAATTATATACACAGCTACCACGTGATCCTTGTCACTTACCTACTTAAAATACTCAAAAGATTCATCATTGTGTTCAGTTAAAAACCAAACTTTGTTGGCGTCGTATGAAAGGCCCCTCCAGGTGTGGTTCTTTGTTAATAGCTCTAGTCTTCCCGCTAATTTTTCTCCCTCCAATTCTGTTCCCTCCTCCTGTGGGCACCCACCTTGAGTTGAACTACATGATACTTTTGCACTTGCTAGAATCTGCCATTGCTTGTTTTCTTTCTTCTTTCTTTCTTTCTTTCTTTCTTTCTTTCTTTCTTTCTTTCTCTCTCTTTCTTTCTCTTTCTTTCTTAAGTTTGTTTGTTTGTTTATTTTTAAGTAATCTCTACACCCAACCTGAGGCTTGAACTCATGACCCCGGGAGATCAAGAATCACATACTCTTCTGACAGAGACAGCCAGGTGCCCAGCCCCTGCCATTGCTTTCTTATGTTAATTATTTGTACCTGTATATTTGCTGCTGCTTCTGTCTCCACCTTACTCACTCACTCACTCACTCATTTTTTTCATCCTTCAGTATAGATGTCAGCTCCTCCAAAGAGTCTTCCTTGATTTTCCAAAACCAGAATTAGATGATTCTATGTGCTCCTTAGTAACAGAGCAGGGAGCGCTAATTGCTAGTGTGACTATCACATTCTAGTGTGGCTATTGGATGGTCTGTCCCACATGCACTCTTCCTCCTCTCACCCTTTAGACCATGACAAGTTCAAATCATAGTAACTACTTAATAAATATTTGTTAAAAAATAATTGAAACATGTCTTCTTTACACTGAGATGTTACGTAGCTAAATGATGCTATCAGAATAGATGTGGAATATGCTGACTTTTTCTGCCTCCATAGATGAGGCATCTATGAATTGGGTAGCCTAACGATAGAAAGCTGCTTTTTTCTTTTTAAAATTCATTTTCAAATAGCCCTTACAGGGTGAGTAGACATATCATTGATAGTTTTGAGAATTTTTTCAAAAAATGATATACGTTATATGCCCATACATTTTATTTAAAAAAAATTTTTTTAATTTTATTTATTTATTTGACAGAGATAGAGACAGCCAGCGAGAGAGCGAACACAAGCAGGGGGAGTGGGAGAGGAAGAAGCAGGCTCATAGCGGAAGAGCCTGATGTGGGGCTCGATCCCATAACGCTGGGATCACGCCCTGAGCCAAAGGCAGACGCTTAACCGCTGTGCCACCCAGGCGCCCCCCATACATTTTAATTTTAGGTAAAAAAAACAAACAAACAACATCATCATATTCTATCATTCCAACCGTGTTCATTGTTCACAAGATAATTATTAATAAATTATTTTTATTAATAAAACCATTCTTCACTCATGGGAATGAACCTTTTCATATTTAAATATTAGCATAATCATCAAAGTACAGAAATCAAAAATTAAAGAAAAGAATTTTTTTCTTATTGAAAAAAAGGGAAGAAACTAGAAGATATTCTCAAAAGTATTCTTTAGAAAAAAAATTAAATCTAGAGACTCATTCTTCTTCCTAATCCTCATTCTTGATACTTTCTATTCCTTCAGCACAATAAATTAGATTTTTGGTGAGTACTCTTTTGTTAGTGTGGGACCAGACTAGTTTATTGCTCTGATCTACACTAGATGCTAACTAAGCGGCTTAAGAAAACCATTGAGTAAGGTACAAAACTGTGATGTACAGAACCACATTTAAAATTGTTTCTAAAAATCGAATGTCATCTTATGGTAGAATGAAAGCTTTCATACACACAGAGAGAAAAAGAGTCTATGAAATGGGATATTAAAAGAGCACAGTGAAAAAAAGGAAACCAAGATAAAAAGAGTGGGAGAGGAAAATACATTTTGACAGCAGGAAATGACACGAGATGACATGAAAAAAAACAGAATAAAAGTGTAGAAAGAGGTGGGAGAACTAAAAGTCAAAATTAAAGACAGAAAAATTAAAAGTCTGCTTAAAGAAAAATGAAAATATAAAGGGGAGCAAAAGGATCTTTCAATTATAAGTTTAAGTTTCAGTGCCCAAATACTGCTTTATTTTAAGAATGTCAGGATAGTATTTTTTATATTGCATTATTTTTAGAATTTTCTTAAATTTAGAAGTGTAAGATTCTTCACTCTGACAATGTGAAAGGACACAGAACATCAGTGTATCATTACTGCAGTGGTCTCCAACTGGTTTGGCTTGGCACATCAGGAGAATTTGTACCATTTGTATCCTTAACAGCTCGGCTATTACACTATTAGCTGAGCAGGTTCTTTCTTTCTTTCTTTCTTTCTTTCTTTCTTTCTTTCTTTCTTTCTTTCTTTCTTTCTTCCTTCCTTCCTTCCTTCCTTCCTTCCTTCCTTCCTTTCTTTCTTTCCTTTCCTTTCCTTTCCTTTCCTTTCCTTTCCTTTCCTTTCCTTTCCTTTCCTTTCCTTTCCTTTTCTTTCTTCCTTTCTGCATTTGCTTCCTCCTAAAATGTTATCTGGGCACTTGGAAGCCAAATAATTAAGTCTGTGACCATAAAATAAGGGTGCACAGCTTTTTTTTAAAAAGTAAAATGTTACTGCTTTACTCTCTAACCTCCAGCTTCTCAGGAGTCTAATGCTCAACAGCTAATTTTTTCTTTTTTAGTGCCTTTTTTTTGAGTCTGTTACTGATATTAAATAGTTTTATGCCAAATGTCTAAAGGCAGACTATTAAAATAAAAATATTAACCTGGAATATTGAAAAAAATAGACTTCATAGAGTTATCCTAATGGCAGATGATAAGCTCCAAAATATAAACCAGTTATTTTCTCCCCCCACCCCCAAACTAACCATGTAGTGATATAACTTTCTCATTTGGCAAAGTGAATACCAAAGTTCATGCAAAAGAAACATAAACAAATACATAATTCTGGAGCTACGGTAAATGTGAAAAAAATATTAATTTTCTAAGTTTAAAAACTTTTAATGCATCTCAACACAGATTTGCTGAGATTTTGCTATTTTGAAGGTACTGCACTAGAAAGATAAGCCACAGGGAGGGGAGGAGACCAGAACATAATAACTACTAAAAGCAAAATACTCACAGGGGTATGAAGTGTTCAAAGGAAGAAGGGCATCATCATTAGCTGGAAGAAACAGGAAATCTAATGAAGGATATGTCATTTGAGATGGGTAGGATTTGGAAGAGACATAGGGTATAACTATTTCTACTGTGATTCTTCAAGTTTAGGCACTCATTATATTTTATCTGGTATTATCTTTTTGCTGATTTCTTCTTGCATTTCCAACTTGGTGTCTAAACCCTCCACTAAGTGACCTCACTGAGAATTAACCATACCAAATTAATCCCTGTCTCCTGAATGAACCAAACATTTTTTCCAAATCACTTTGCCTCTACTCTTACTATCTTCCCTGCTTGCTTCACTGCTTTCCTCCCTTACCTTACATAGGTTGCACACGAATATAGAAGGTTTGGTTCACTTTCAACGTCTTCCTTGACCCCTCCATGAATTAAGTGTGTTATCTCACTGGGACTTCCAAATATCTATATCTGATGTTTGATTACTGTACCTCAAATTAGGTATCACTTGGTTCTAAGCTTGTTCCTTCAAACAAAGTATGCGATTCCTGAGAGCATGGGGGATGGGTAGTAAAGTCTCTGTGTCTTCAGGCCCAGTGCCTCTCAGGTGGGTAAGTACTGAGTGTCTGCGTATACCCTGATGAATTCAGTGTTGGCCAGAAGACAATCTGCGCAAACAGAACTAGGGCTTATACCGCAAGGTTCTTATAAGCAGCGGCTGATTCTGAAAAACCAACTCTGGGCTCTTGAATTCACTTCTTCCTCTGACTGGGTGGGCCACTAAGGGGGGCATTCCAAAGGGTAAGGCCGTCCAGCCTGGAAGCCCACAGCGCTACTAGTAACAGCAACAGTAATTTAATTGACACTGGAGCACATAATCCTCCAAGCGTTTCGATGTGCTTTCCCAGCCATCATCTAAATGTTTCTCTTCAGCGGCCTAAAGTGCCCCCTTCATTCTTATCCAGAATCCGGGAAACACCTCCTTTCTTCAGATTCTGAGAAAAAAAGAAAAAAAAAGGGGGGGTGCTTTCCTGGGGCTGGGAGCGGGGATTCCCTCTCCACGAACTTGCACTTTCCACCCGGCTTACCCGAGCTGAAGGCGAGCACAGGGAAGGCGCGTGGGGCACCTGGAACACTCCCGACACCCCGTGGTCCCCGCCTCCGCGAGAAGGGTCTGGAGCCCGGGAATCCTCTAATTAGGCTCGCCCCCATTGGTTGTCCCCAAGGCACCTCCATGCCGTCATGGTGTTATGCTAATGAGGGGGAGTCTCATTGGCTCGGCCCCCGGCGGCAGCCGCGAAGGCGCCGGCGGGGTGAGCCGGGTTGGCCGCAGCTGGGACCAAACCCACGGTCCCCCTCGCGCCCGCTTGGGGTTGTGCCGCGTGCACGCCCGCGCGGGGACCCGCTGCCGGGATTGCCCTCGGAGGAGGCTCCTCGACCTGCCTTTTAGGAAAGTGCCTCCCCAGCGCTCGGCGCGCACGCCCCCTCCCCTCTTTCTAGGTACCGCGCGTGTTCGGTTTTGTTTTTTTTTTTCCGCGAAGTAACTTTTGCATTCCCGCCTCCCCCGAGTCCTGGGGACCAGAGGCGGCGCCGAGCCTGGGGGCGGTTCCTTGGCAGCGTAGATTCTTGTCAGAGCCAGACTTTTGCTCCTGGGCTCGGTTTGCATCATCCCCATCACACCCTCCGGAGAGAGGAGCCAGCCCCCTTTCAGCTTCAGCTTCCGGCACGGAGCCGACCCCTCCCCCTCCCAGACCCCTTCCCCTTCCCCGTCCCCGTCCCTCTGTGGCCCCCAGCATCTTGTTAGTCTTCTCCCTCCACTCCGCAGAATTTTCTTTCTCTCTCCCTCCTCTCCTCCATTCGTCGTTTTATGTTTCCCACTCTTTGAGGAAGGATGGTTGATTTGGAGAGCGAAGTGCCCCCTTTGCCTCCCAGGTACAGATTTCGGGATTTGCTGCTAGGGGACCAAGGATGGCAAAACGACGACAGGTGAGTGGTGCGGTGCAGTGTTGCTCTGGCTGTATGGCTGAAAACGAGACAGAAGTGGGGAGGCTGAAGGGGGAAAAGGGGAGAAGGAAAAGGGAGCCCGAGACTGGGGGAGGGAGTGAGAGGGACTCTTTAATTTGTCTCTCCATTTTGACTGTATAGAGCAGTTGCCATAGATAAGGAGCTCTTCCTTTTCACTTTCTTATCCTTGCAAGGCATTTATTGCATTTATTGGGTGCTTACTCTTTTGTCTATCTGCGCTTTCCTAGGGTGTGTATAAGGCTGCTAGGAGAGGTGCAATACATCCAAATGGCACGCAATGTCAGTGCCACATAATTTTTATTTTTTCTCTTTAAGTGTTCCTCAAATTTGGAAATGTATCCAAGTTGATTGAAAAAGCACATAAGAAACTTAAAATCTCTTGCACCTACCTATTTACTTATTCCTTGTCAGTGTTATCTTGTTAAGGTGTTCACCTGCTACTGGGAATTTTATGCTCTTTAAACATTTGGAGTTATAGATAGACAATTGGTTTCAATATGTAACAGGTAGTTAGGGAAAATGACGTTGTCAACTGAAAAGGCTCACATTGAACAGGTAACTGTGACTGTGATTAGTAATGGTGTTTGTATAGCATGACCCAACCTTTTTGTAGTTAATATATTTTTAACCAAGTTAGTATGTATGTTACAAGATTAAAACTAAGTTTCCAAAACTGGAATGTTTATTACTAGCAAAATATTGCTCATGTGTTTTATCTATAGCATCACTGCTTTGCCTAGTTGAACTTCTGAAATTCCTCCGGCTATCTGATTCATTATTTAAAAGGCACATTTCATGTTTCATTGAATTTAGTATTTTCTGGAATAATAATTTCATGTATCACATGCCATATATTTTTGTTTTTAAATGATCTATGCATACTAACTAGGCTCTTAACTCAATTGAAATATATCCTTGAAGTTCAGTTTGGTATTAATATTCTATTTTAATTACATAAAAGATCCTATTCAAAAATCTCATCCCCATTCAGCACTGGGCAAATACTCTCCTTTTCTTCCTCACCATTTCAACTCCCAATACCAACTGCTGTCTCTGCACACAGAGGCTTTTATCTTGGGCATCAATTTTGCACTTCTTTGGTCTCGTATTAGTAATTTAAAGGGATATGGATGTTTCTCAGAGGATAATATTTCAGTGCAACCTCTTTTTTTAAGACAAAACACATGAGTCAGAATTAAAAAAACAAGTGCCGGTTTACCAGTATGCTTGGGAAGTAAGGTGTTCTGGGTGACTGAAGATAAGGAAATGAATATTTAAACAAATCGCAAAGCTAGTTGACATTTAGATAAACTGTATTAGCCTGGTTAAATGGCTTATCAAATGCACCATCATGATTATAGGGATGGACATCTATATTTATTACTTCAGGACCTTAGGATCATTACGTAGAATAGAAATCCTCACTTTAGAAAGTGTGAGATGGACTGAATTCACAGAGGATATATTTTGGACTTGGTAGTGATAATATTGTTTGTTTTTTAATATTGTATCCAAGATGTTAATTGTTCATGAGGTTCCCTTCATTTTTCTAAGGGTGCTGAAGATATACTTCAGTAATTAGTAATATTGGTTAGTTGAGTACTACCCAGTAAGTCACTGCTATATTAAAAAAAGTTTTATACATTTAGTTAAAATATCTATTATAATAGAAGTTTATGCTAGCCCAAGTTTAACTTAAAATTTGGGCCATCTTTACTATTAAAATGAGGTATTAGACATTAAAAAAATTGTTCATCCACTTGACTGATTTTGTGGCTTCATGAAATCTCAATATTTAGTTTAGGTTCCATTTGTTGTTCTTCTTTGAAGACAAGATCCTTGGGTTAATGGTGACTCAGCCTTCGATCCTTTGCTTATTTTCTCACTAGCTGAGTCTCCTTGGGCAAGTCATTCGACCATAGTGAAATTCAATAATCTTATTTCTGTAAAGTAGAAAATTAACACTTAGTTGGCACTAAGCACTGGCTAGTCTAATATGCTAACTATGCTAATGGTGTGTGTGTATGTGTGTGTGTGTGTCTGTGTGTGTGTGTGTCTGTAAGGGTTTATGTGTGTATGTGTGTATTTTAGGAACCAGTAACTAAGTTTCTGGGAAATTAAATGCTTATCCTGGTAATATATCTTATAAGTGCAAATATGACACTTCGGTTTTGTTCTTTGTGACTCAGATTCCTCAAGAAGCTCCTAAATTCTTTCCAATTAATTTGTTTGAATTTGTACGAATAATTTTGCAGCATCTAGCACAGTTTAGGTGCTCATTAAATGTTCCCTTCTTCACTTCTGATTAGCAGTTTTCAATTCTTTTCCTTATTTTTCTTCAGAATTCTAAATTAATGTGCAGTAAGTAAAGTCATCTCTTTTGTCTTTATTGTTTCTCTTTGCAACTGAGTCTGAGTAGCCTTCTTAATCGACTCAGTTATCATGGACTCAGTTCCTTGGAGCTGAAGAGAAAACATTCTTTCATAGAAGAATAGGTGGGTGGTTTTATACCAACAGATACATTTAGAGCTTTGTCCATATTCTCTAGGCATTTTCTATGAATATTCTCTGCCTGAAGTTTTCATTTTTTGTTTTGTACGCCCCCCCCCCCCCCCCCCCCCCCCCGCCCAGTCTCAGGGGCTCCCCAGGTCTTGGAGAGCAAGCTCAAAGAGCCACTGAGTAAATGAGTAAATAAGGAATTGTTAGATAAATGCGTTAGCTTTCTAACCCCTTGGTTGGGATAATTCTGAAACATGTTCTACACTGTGTCCAATGGGACTAGCTCCAGTTGCCCACAGTTGTAATTGGTTTGATACTACAAGCTTTTTTGGCTTCCTTCCCTCCTCCCCCTACTGGTATTTTCTGGGATCAGTTCCCAAATAAACTACTTATGCTCCAATCCTTATCTCTAGGTATGCTTCTGGGGGAATCTGGACCAGGATTGGGTATCTTCTCCATCTAGAGTCACATCCTAGAAATGATGGAGGAATCAGCTGATGGGAAAGTAGACACTTTTACCTTGCTCTTCCTGTTAAGAATTTTAAATTAAGGGACACCTGGGTGGCTCAGTTGGTTAAGCATCTGCCTTCGGCTCAGGTCATGACCCCAAGGTCCTTGGATTGAGTTCCACATCCTGCTCTTTGCTCAGCAGAGAGCCTGCTTCTTCCTCTGCCCCTCACCCCACTTGTGCTCTCTCTCTCTCTCTCTCTCTCTGACAAATAAATAAATAAAATCTTTAAAAAAATAAAGTGAAAAAAATTTTACATCTTAATAGAGCATGATTGACTGTCCCGTGAAAATGAGTAAAGCATATGATAGATGTGAAGGAGTGTGGTGAAAGAGAGAATTTTGGTGGTCTCTATACCATAGATTTTCTGTGAACTAACCTTGGATAGTCCACTTAAATTTATCACCTTTTAGTAGGGAAACACATGCTTAAGTGCATATGTAATGTATGTGTGACACATATATGTATACACTTCGTGTGTGTGCGTTATGTATCACTGTCATCTTTACATAATTCCCTCTCCCTGATTTGCATTCTGATAACCTTTTCTGAGTAGGACATAAAGGAACAGAGTTAGACATAGCATTGCAGAGAACTGTACATTTAGCACATGAATAACATTAGTTCTTTAAGGCCATGAAATAACTTTGAGAGTTGCTAAATGAGAACACTGCTAATTCCTAGAGATGTCTGCTGCACATATGACTCACATTTATTTCTTTGGCATCCTGAGTAAAACACAAAAATCTAATTCAAGTGGCTCATGAAATATTTCTTAATGGTCATTTATCCATTCAGCTAATATTTGACTACATGCTGCATCTCAGGGCCTTATTAAGTTAGGTTTTAAGACGAATGTAAGCAAGAATGTGAAGCAGTGCTTGGTCAGGAGGTGTTCACAGATATGTTTAGAGATAAGCTCCTCTCCTGAATATTGACGGGATTGTTTATGCTATGACAATGTTTTTGCAGAATTTCAATTTTGAGACTGTCAAGAAGATCATACACCCTTTGTAGGATAGTCAGTGTTGCTTGAAAATAAAGTAGCTGAAGTCACTGTATTAGGGATGGCTCAAAATATTCTATATATTTTGAATCTAATGTTTAGGATACTTAGTATCCTCAGAGTTACTTTATGGTTAAAAGTAATATGACTAGACACTGAATTTAACTAGTTTATATGGAAGCCATTCTGTAATATGTAGAATTGTTCCAGTGTTCACATCTATTGTTTTCTGTTTTAATATTTCAATGATTCATAAAACAATAAAGATTTAGAATGTTCTCTTGCAGTTAAGTGTTGGTAAATTTCAAATTTTAAATGCCTTAAGACAGTTAGAACAAGCCCTCTCATCTTCATCATGACTTAGTAATTTTAAAATTTGGAACACAATGCACTTGATGTGGATAAATTGTCATGACTGTTGATAAATTACTGTTAGTGGACAATTCTTAGTTGCAGTCATACAGGAGTAGGGCTTTTATTTAATTAACATCATTCAATTTTCAAATATCCAGGCAGTTGTTTCAACTCCAGTAATTTTAAGTGTTATCTTTCATATTTTATAGGTGGCATTTAAAAGTAATGTAAGCAAGTCACCTAATGCACTGTAGTAATTGAAAACATAAAAGGATTTGAACAAAGAGTGCAATTCAATGATTAATAGTTTAAGAGGTATTTATAAAATGGCGAAAATGTTTGGATAGCTTTTGGAGTATGTGTAATTTTAGATATCATACAATGCAAATATATTAATTTACATAATAAAGTTAAATTGGAAGAATGGGTTGGGAATCTACCGATTTTATCTCCCTTAATAAAATTATATATTATTTTGAAAAGTAGCCATTTGATGTGAAGTACTTATTCTAAACTTGTAAGTTCAGGTCATTAAATACACTTTTAAAATATTTTGTGTTAGTAAAACGAATCAAATATTATTTTTACTGTTTAAATATATAGTGGAATCAACTTTGCACATGCAATATCTATAAAAATGATTTAAGCATTTACTGTTAAGAGAATCTAGATAATGCTGTATTTCTTAACCCTGTCTATTATATTAAGGGAAAGCACCATGAGTAAGGAAATAAAAAAAAAATTACCTACTGCTGAATTAGGTAATGGTGCAAAAAATGACTTTAGATATATATAGTGTAATACGTAAAATCAAGAGAAATATACATTTTTAATAATTTTTGTTTATCAGTAGTTATAAGAATTCAGACATTAATATTTTATGTAAAAATGTGTTTGATTTCTTCCTTTTGACCTGATCTTATAATTGAAATGTGGCTTTTCAGATTACATAGACTTTATTTATTTATTTATTTATTTACTTACTTACATGGAATTTATTTTTAAAGTTGGCACCGTTTACCCACTCTCATATATATATATATATATCTCCACTTTCTATATATGCTTATGTGTTAGTAATACCTCTCCAGTGAGTATTACACTTGTAACTTTTCAGAGTACTTTTACATATAATAAGTCTTGAATAAGGAAGTTTAGAATGTAGAAATTTCATTTTCTGCATAAGTTATGTGACATTTTAAGGAGATTAAACTTTTCTTTCTTTCTTCCTTCCTTTCTTTTTCTCTTTTTTTTTTTTTTTTAGAGAGGAGGGGTACTGGGGCAGAGGGAAAGGGAGAGAGAGAATCTTAAGCAGTTTCCATGCTGGGCATGGAGCCTGATGTGGGGCTCAATCTTATGACCCTGAGATCATGACCTAAGCTGAAATCAAGAGTCAGATGCTTAACTGACTGAGCCACCCAGGTGCCCCAAGGAGATTAAACTTTCTACTAAATAGTTTCTCAATGGCAGCTTCAAGTTCGTCTTGAGGATGGGTGGAAAACATACTTCTTTTTGAATGATGAGGAAAATGATTTCCGCTAACTTGTTTTTCCAAAATTATTAACACACTTTTGCCCTTCTTTGTTAGTAACGTAACTCAACTTCTGCAAAAATGTATTTGAAAGGTAGTACAGGAAATAATACAAATGAAGGCTGAACACTTAGAGCTTTCCTCTTCATTATTAGTACAAAATAAAAATTAAACTAACAGTATATTTAGTCATAATGTGAATCTGTAGCTTAGGCCATGCTTTTATTTTCTTATTGTTAATAGTGGATGTGGTATTTTTATTGGCTTTTCCCTATCATGTTCTTGTTTATTAAAATGTTTTACATGTTCATAAATCGCTTTGTCATTGGTCGTTCATCTGTTTTTATCAGCATATTTATGTATTGCCAATGTTGTCTTACTTTTGCACCATCCTTACCTAAGTTATCTTTAGAAAATGGAGCAAAAAGAAATACTTTTTCAGTGAAATCTAACCAGTGGCTTTATATATTTATAGTTTGAAATTGTTCGCTTGACCTCTTGAGCAATATTTATTTATTTATTTTTTGAAGTTTGTTTGTTTGCTTGTTTATTTATTTATTTAAGTAATCTCTACACCCAGCATGGGGCTCACACTCATGACCCCCAGATCAAGGGTTGCATGCTTTTCCCCCTGAGCCAGCCAGGCACCCCATCTGAGCAATATTTAATTCATTAGATCCAGATGTTTTTGAGCTAATGCATTTATGAGATTTAAATTGCTAATTAAAATTAATCAAAGTAGTAGATAATGATCCAGAAAGACCATTACTTATGCTTTTTGACAGTCCTTGACTCAATATGTATTTTGAGTCCTTGACTCAATTTGTATTTTTTTAAAAGATTTTATTTTGAGAGAGAGAGAGCATGCACAAACAGGGGAAGCAGCAGGCAGAGTGAGAGGGAGAACCAGACTCCCTGCTGAGCAGGGAGCCTAATGCGGGCTCGATCCCAAGGATCATGGCCTGAGCGGAAGGTAGATGCTTAACTGACTGAGCCACCCAGGTGCCCCTATTTTTATTTTTTTAATAGATCATGAGAAAAACAATTCCTTTCACAAGGATCTTAATCATCAGATAGCAATAAAGTTGCAATGTAAGAGAAAGTCATTTGGAGCACAGAGTGAGAAGACAAGGCACGTCTAGAGCACTGATAACATCTCATCCTCTGTACAAATTCAGAAGGGGTTGTGTGAAGTTGTAGAAAGTCAGATGTAAGTGATGTACTGGAGGGGTAGAGTAGATATGGATCAGCAGGGCCAGAAATGTCTGATTGGCATATATCTCTTATAGCAGAGTGACCATGTGCTTCCTTGGGGCAGATAAATAAAAAACCCCAGCTCTGTGAAGGCAAAGAAAGCGCTGTGAAATTGGCATTGGGTTCTTTGCATCTGATCATCTGGAAGCATAAGAGTGGATTAGAAATATCTGAACTTGATTCCTCAGTAACTAGATGTAACTATAACAAGCAGACTCTTAAAGAGAATCTAAGATGTAGTATAATTTCAAGGGAAAAAATAAATCATTTATGCAAACTAATTCAGTGCACCAGTGGTATTAGATTTATTTGTCTCTTTTGCCTGGGAAGTAGAGATGAGTTTGGAGCTGGGGAGTGAATCAGAGGCTGTAAAAGCCCTAGTTGCCTGAAAGGAAAGGGAGGAAATGCTTCTGGGTATGGGGGAAAAGAGGATCCTCAAAAGAGGGGGACTGAGGACAGTGAGATTTCTTTCCACAATTTTCTCTTGGATCAATCATATTTATCTTTATCTTTTTCTGACAAATAGAAGTAGTAAAGGTAAACAGAAACAGAAACCCTGGCTGTCAGGCTTGGCTGGTCTGCAGGGGACTGTGGCTGGCAGCAAGTCCTTCACTCTTTGACCCTTTCCTGTTTCGAGTTTTCACTGGGCATCTCTTTGGAACTGTGCTTTAGTACTCTGCACTCCTGCAATTACTGCATGGCTTTAAAGAGTGAACATCATGCCCTCTGTGTATGAATTCCTTGAACTCAGAGCTGTATTACTTCCAATTTTCACAGTATGTAAATATGTATAAGAAATGGATTTTGCATACAAAGCCAAAAAACAGTGAATCTAAGAAATAAAAGACTGCTTGTTCTTGGCTTTCTTGCACTGGACTTTCCATCAAATCATAAAGATGAATTGTTAATACAGGGGCACACTTAGCCCATCTTGTAAATCACTATGTGAATAGGGATAAAAGAGGATTAACACATTTCAACCTCATTTGACTCCCAGTGGGAAAACTTGTAGATTGTCCACATATTGCAAACAACCAGTTATTAACAACAAGGACCAGATGTGTGGTTTAATAATGGACAGCCTGCTGTCTCGGGCCTGTCAAAAAACTGAAATACCACTCGATCCCCTAGGAATCAGGGTGATCGGTAAGCTGCACAAGTACCAGTAAGGAGTGATGGCAATGACTTTAGTCACTGCCATAACATGTGGTGATTATTTTGGCAAATTATAAATGGAAGCTTTCAGTATTTTGTTTCTTTTTCTTGCCTATCTCTCCACAAGGGTTCATGTGCATTTAACCAATTTCTGCTGAAAATATAGAAGATCAAGTGAAAATGGATGATTACTGCGTTAGTACTTATAAAGGCAGGGAACATTTATCAAGAGCTGAATGCATGCCACGTATTGTTCTAAACGTGTTACATGTGTTATTTTATTTAATCTTCACACCAGCTCTGAGGAATTCTGTTATTTCCCCCTTTTTATAATGAATTATCTGAGGTACAGAAATACATAGCTTGTTCCAAGTTACATAATCACAAGAGGTAGAACCCAAATCTGATTATTATGCCCATCAACTATGTTTATAATGTAAACAGATGTGATTTAATGTTACTAATTAACAGGACAAAATGTAAACAGGGGCGCCTGGGTGGCACAGCGGTTAAGCGTCTGCCTTCGGCTCAGGGCGTGATCCCGGCTTTATGGGATCGAGCCCCACATCAGGCTCTTCCGCTATGAGCCTGCTTCTTCCTCTCCCACTCCCCCTGCTTGTGTTCCCTCTCTCGCTGGCTGTCTCTATCTCTGTCAAATAAATAAATGAATAAATCTTTAAAAAAAAAATGTAAACAAATGTAAATGCTTTTAAAGTTAGAAAAAATCATATAGCATCTATATTGCTCTAGGCCCATATTGCAATAATTAATTCGAAAGAAAAACTAGTGAATTTTCAAAGATGGTAATATTTTCTGGGAGAAAATTTTTCTTTAAATATAAAGCATTGTTCTTTTGACAGTCTGGAGAGAGTGGATTAAAATAGGAAATTGGTAAAACAACTAAAACAGATTTTATTTGTTTGTTTAAACAAAACCAGAATGTGGATGAATCAAAAAGGCATCATATGAGATCATATAATTAACTTACCAATACTCTTAGAGCATTCACTTAGGAAGCTTTGGCTAAGGTCATCCATTTCCCATAGTCATTGCTACTTTACTTAATCTATAATTACTTTCTTTAGATATGGTGAGGTGTTTTGTTTGTTTTTTTATGTTCTTTGGTAGAACTTTTGAGTTTCCTACTTATATTTCAACTCTGTAAGGTATTTGTACCTGGGTGAAATTAATTTTCTCAACCACTCTACTGGTGATAATGAAAACTCTCTTGCGGAGATGCTATGAGGTTTAAATGGGGTAATGTGAAGTTATTGACTATGATCTTAACACTTAGCCCTACCTATTAGTTTCATCTATTCCAAAGAAAATTTGCAATGGTTCCTATAAATACATGTAATAGCTTAAAATAAATAGAAAATACAGCAGAGAGATAAGATAATAAGGGGAAAAATCCAAATCAGGTGTAGAGTGGGTGCACAATGTGAATTCTGTGAGTTCCTATATCGTTCCTGGAAGTGGGCCACAAAATTAGCCAGAGCAAAAAAGACTTGATCAATTACATAAAATGAGAAATATACTAGTAATTCAAGAGAAATACAGCTTTCCTTGGTGTTCAGATTGAAAGGACATTGCTCCCATGGATCTTCCGTTACTGTATGGTATCCTCATGCACTCTCCTATCATAAAAGAATAGCAAGTTTCATAAGGCTTTTGTAACATCCTCATTGACAGGTACTGATATAACTAGAAAGAACTACTCACTTGAAGTAGATTTTTCAGGACACTTATAAATGTATTTCAGTTATATCTTGTAGGACAAAAACGGAAACACTTGAGATTACTGTTGGATTATGACCTTTCATGTATCTTCTTTAAAACCTTTTTTATTGGTCTGTACTACTCAAGGCAATCTATAGATTCAGTGCACTCCCTGTCAACATACCAATAGTGTTTTTCACAGAACTAGAACCAATAATCCTAAAATTTAAATGAAGTCACAAAAGACCTTGCATAACCAAAGCTGGAGGTATCACAATCCCGGATTTCAAGACATACTACAAAGCCATAGTAGTCAAAACAGTATGATACTGTCACAAAAATAGGCACATAGATCAATGGAACAGGATAGAAGGCCCAGAAATAAACCCACATGTATGCGATCAGTTCATCTACTACAGAGGAGGCAAAGATGTGAAACAGGGAAAAGACAGTCTCTTCAATAAATGTTGGGAAAACTGGACAGCTACCTGCAAAAGAATGAAACCAGGCCACTCTCTTTACACTATATACAATAATAAACTCGAAATGGATGGAAGACCTAAATGTAAGACCCGAAACCATAAAACCCCTAAAAAAATAGGCAGTAATCACTTAGACATTGACCTCAGCAACATTTTTCTTAATATGTCTCCTAAGACAAGGGAAAAAAAAGCAAAAATAGACTACATCAAACTGAAAAGCTTTTGTGCAGTGAAGGAAACCATCAAGAAGATGAAAAGGCAGCCTACTGAACGAGAGAAGATATTTGCAAATGGTATATCCAATAAAGGGTTGATATCCAAAATATATAAAGAACTCATACAAGTCAAATACCAAAGAAACCAAAATAATCCAAATAAAAATGAACAGGGGGCCTGAATAGACATTTTGCCACAGAAAACATTCAGGTGACCAACAGACACAAGACAAGGTGCTCAACATCACTCATCATTGGGGAAATGCAAATCAAAATCACAGTGAGATATCACCTCACATCAGTCAGAATGAATAGTATCAAAATGACAAGAAATGACAAATGTTGGCCAGGATGCGGAAAAAGGGGAACACTCGTGCACTGTTGGTGGGAATGTAAATTGGTGTAGCCACTGTGGAAAACGGAGCTTCCTCAAATAATTAGAAATGCCTTTTAATCTAGTAATTCCACTACTGGGTATTTGCCCAAAGAAAACAAAACACTAATTAGAAAAGATATATGCTCCCCTGTATTTATTGAAGCATCATTTACAATAGCCAAGATATAGAAGCAACCTAAGTGTCCATCAGTAGATAAATGGATAAAAATTTACACACACCACACACACACACACACACACTCACACAGACTCACACAGACTCACACACTGTAATATTACTTAGCCATAAAAGAGAATGAAATCTTGCCATTGGTGACAACATGAATGGACCTAGAGGGTATTATGCTAAGTGAAAAAAGTCAGACCGAGAAAGACAAATACCATATGATTTCACTTTTATGTGGCATCTAAAAAACTAAATGAATGAACAAACAAAAACAGAAACAGACTCAATACAGAGGGCAGCCTGGCTTTTGCTGCAGGCGTTTGGGAAGGCAGGTGAAATAGGTGAAGGAGGTTAAGAGGTACAAACTTCCAGTTATAAAATTAAATCACAGGGAAGAAAAGTACAGCATATGGAATATAGTCAATAATACTGTAATAATGTTGTATGGTAATAGATAGTAACTACACTTATCATGACGAGCGTTGCATAACATATAAAATTGATGAATCACTATGTTGTACACCGAAACTAATATGATATTGTACATGAACTAAATTTCAATTAAAAGATTCACATAAAGGAAATGGGGAAAGCATCAAAACCAAACTTGGCCTATTTCATGATAGTTTTAAAAACATGAATGCATTCACAAAACTAAATTTAGTTAAGCTAAAAATACCCCCCCAAAACTTAAAAAATATAAATGGCTTTGATTAATAATTAAGAAAAGCAAAGAATTATATTCTTCATTGCACACCTGAGGTGTAAAGATTGTCAGTAGAGGCTGAAATGGGCATTGCTTTATGGAGAGTGTACAAAGATTCTAACCAAAAAACAAGACCAAATTGTGGTCATTCTTACCTCCTCACATTGGATTAATTCATTTATTTTCTTTTTACACAAATGCCTAAAGTAAATATCATAGAATTTAACGTTCCACTAAGACTTTGTAAGTATTTATTTATGTAGCTTTATATATTTACATATACATACATAGAGATGTATATTAAGGACATAATTATATAGCAGACTTCTGATTGGTAAGTAATTGATAAAAGTAACCCCAAACTAGGGGCGCCTGGGTGGCACAGCCGTTAAGCATCTGCCTTTGGCTCAGGGCGTGATCCCGGCGTTATGGGATCGAGCCCCACATCAGGCTCCTCCGCTATGAGCCTGCTTCTTTCTCTCCCACTCCCCCTGCTTGTGTTCCCTCTCTCGCTGGCTGTCTCTATCTCTGTCAAAAAAAAAAAAAGTAACCCCAAACTACAATATTTTTCAACTTATCTC
>NC_048225.1:105699362-105974332 GCF_002007445.2 Ailuropoda melanoleuca
TCTGCCTTCGGCTCAGGGCGTGATCCTGGCGTTATGGGATCGAGCCCCACATCAGGCTCCTCCGCTATGAGCCTGCTTCTTTCTCTCCCACTCCCCCTGCTTGTGTTCCCTCTCTCGCTGGCTGTCTCTATCTCTGTCAAAAAAAAAAAAAGTAACCCCAAACTACAATATTTTTCAACTTATCTCTCACCACCAATTTCACTGTAGTCTCTCTGAATTCTCCATTTCAAAAGTTTGCAGTGGTTTTGTGCTGTTTTTTTGCTTGCTTTCCTAAGTTCTTGATCTCCATGTATTCTTTTTTGATAGGCTTTCACTCTCTTTTATTGAAATGAATAGAACACTTGTCAGCATGCTTCATGGTTCCAAGTCTGTTCTATGCATCCCACCTCTAATCTCCCATCGCCAACTCAATCCTCATTTAATTCTTGCAACTTCACCATAATCTTCTTAAACGTGATTTTAACATGTATTCATGTTTTAAAACCTACGCTATGTCACTAATGCTTATTATATGAAATTTAAGCCACTGAGTTCAATATTCAACATTTTCATTAATTGATTTCTTGATTAATTCTTCCTAAACTGTTTTTTGAAATGAAATCACCCTAACCTCACATGCTGATCCTGCTGCTCTTTGCTTGTATCATCCCATGAATTTAGGCTGTCTTGCATCCCTTCCTGTCCATGTCATCCCCTTTTTCATGAGTGGACCTCTAGGTGGACACAGAGCCAGAGTTACTAAAGACATTTTCCAGATCAGGCTATTTAATATAGCTTACTTATTTTTATGTTGTTTTGCAATTACTCTGTTATTTTATGTACAACATGTAACCTTTCGGGGAAAAGCCATGTCTTCAGTTCATTTTGGATCCTCTTATTTATTAAAGGAAGCAGTTTACACAAAGACTTCTAGAATTTCAGTTCTGTAATATAAGGAAGGCACTTTTAAAAGAAACAAAAAAGTTAAAGCTGTGAATATATATGTGTGTTGCTTATATACATATATACATTATTATAGTAAAAACGGAGGTCATTTAAATTTGAGATTATATTTCCTCATGGAAACATGGGCTTTTTTGTTTTTTTTATTTTTTTATTTTTTATTTTTTTTAAAGATTTTATTTATTTATTCGACAGAGATAGAGACAGCCAGCGAGAGAGGGAACACAAGCAGCAGGAGTGGGAGAGGAAGAAGCAGGCTCATAGCGGAGGAGCCTGATGTGGGGCTCGATCCCATAACGCCAGGATCACGCCCTGAGCCGAAGGCAGACGCTTAACCACTGTGCCACCCAGGCGCCCCAACATGAGCTTTTTTAAAAGCTCATTCTAAAACCAGGTGTGGTAGTTTAAATCATTTGACTTGAAATGCCTTTCCCACATCTAGTTTGATATTCACGAGGAGCTTTCCTTTGGAAATGGCGAAGCTGAATGTGCTTCAGTCCGTAATTCATACAATGACAGTTCAAATGACTGTTAAAGTGAATTCTGAAATTTGCATCGGGAGCAGCTCAGTGAAAGCCATCAATCTGTTTGACAGCCAGCAGTGCCGTTGTCCAAGGGGCTTGTGGAGGTGTGAAAGATCAACTTCATCTCATGCTCAGTAAGGTAGTGGTAGCAATGCTTACATAATTGGAATGAACAGAAGGAGGGTTGTTTTTTTGTCTTAAATCTTGTAAAATATTTTTTTCTTATTGAAGAACAGTGCTGACAATAGTTTGCAGTGTGCTTAATTTTGCCATGTTAATATGAATAGAATGATTTTCTTGAGGAATAAAAACATGTGAAATGTATCAGTGATAGTTATCTAAACATGTTCTGAGTCTTTGAATAGAAGGCACATTATTCTAAAACATGTATATTCCTATTTTTATTCTGTTTCCTAAATCAGATCATTACCTACTTATAATGGTGGCATGACTACTTTTGATTTAACTTCATTCCTTTTCAGTACTAGAAAGAGGCTTGTCTATATCTCCTTATACTTGTAGCTTTATTACCACATGGAAAGTAGGAGAGAGAAATTCTAATCACTTATGGAATTATATAATTAAATGTTTGCTTAAAAAAAAGACTAATTAAGATGTTCATTATAAAATTGTTCTGACTTGCTGATTCTATTCCCCCTGCAACATGTTGCAAGTAATGTTTCCTTTTAGTAAACTCACATAATGAAGTAAGGGGAGGCTCCTCTGTGCATCCCAAATTGTGTTCCAATAGAGGTGTGATGATGTATGAGAAGTACTTGAAAGATGTGATCCCACACTCACACAATGCTTGAGCTTGTGTTGTGTTGGAAAGATAAGACATACGAGATAACTAGTATATAAATTAGAACATGGTACAAGGGACAGTACTGTGGGAGTATTGGAAAAGCTTCTTAGAGGGGCGCCTGGTTGGCTCAGTCGGTTAAGTGTCTGCCTTCAGCTTGGGTCGTGATCCACGGGTCCTGGGATTGAGCCCTGCGTTGGACTCCTTGCTCAGGAGGAAGCATGCTTCTCCCTCTCCCTCTGCCCCTCCCCCCTGCTCTTGCTTGTTCTCTCTCTCTTTCTCTCTCTCTCTCAAATAAATAAGCAAAATTTAAAAAGAAGAAAAGCTTTTTGGAGAGTTTTAGGGAGAAAGTTAATTTTATATATTAGAATTCATTCGTTAGAAATAAAGTGGTAGTGTCTAACACAAAAATACAGTGGATCTTCCACAGGACATATGCTAGGAAAACAGTCAATAAGCAGACTGAATTGGAAACAATATAGGACACATGAGGATAAATAACAGGTATTAATAGTTTTGGGGGAAGACTGTAGGAGACTTTTATTGTCAAGTGAAAGAGTTCAATTTTTTTTTTTTTTTTTTAGACTGGGGAATTGTTGAAAGGTATTGAATAAGGAAGTGGCATGGTCAAAGTTGTAGCTCCAGTGGAATTACTCTTTTGGAACTATGTGGAAGGGTTTGGAAGAAAAAAAAAGTGGGGAGATTGAGCTACTTTAATAGGCTAAAAAAGGTAGAGCAGGGAGAATGAAGATGGCAAAAAAAAATACATTAGAAAACTTTGGAAGTGTCATCAACAAATTTGAGAATGGATTAGGGTGAAGGATATCCGTGTTTTGAAATGAGAGGAAATATGAAAAAAGTATTTGCCATGTTTGTTCAATGCAGCTTGATATTCTTTACTTGGATTATGAATTCTAGGAGGCAACATTTCTAATATGTAGTATCTAATTATGCCTTGCATAATGTCCAGGAAAGGTGAGATTTTGTATGCTCACTTTCATTGATCAAATGTAATTCAGTCCAACAAACAATAGTTAAGGCCTGACCATGAATTGTGTTATGTGCTCATATCTCTGAAAACAAAGAATCAGATATTCCCAGCCTTTAACTGATCTCAGAAAGGGAAGAAGGACAAATAAACAAGTAATTATTATATAGCATACTATAGAAAAATAATATAAGTATGAACTATGAAACTACCACAGAGGAAAAACAATTATGTGATGATATTGTGTACAAATAATATGTACACATAAAAACTACTAAATTGTAATTTGACATTTTAAAATTTATTGTTTTTGTATTCTTCATAACATGAGTGGAAAGGTAAAGCAATCCCATGTGCACTTTATAGGTAGAAACTCAACTAAAAAGAACTTTAATGCCTGGCACAAATAGCAGAAATTCTCTATTGATTCTTTTAGCTGCAAATTATAAAAAGCACTCTAAGATAACCCCAATAATTAATACACTCAACAAAACAAGAATTCTGGAACCCGAGTAGTTTCAGGGTTGACTTTAGAGCCCAGGATATTTCCATTTTTCCCTTGGCATCCCTTGACAAGTATTATTTGTCTATCTATGACGCTGGTCCCCCCCTTGGTTCCTGAATCGCTGCTCTAGTTCCAGGTTTGGCATACAATGCCAAAGTCCAGAGGTGGAGAAAAGCATTGTCCTGTCCTCATCTTATGCCCTTATTTAAAGTGAAAAATTCTTGCCAGAGGCATCCCAACAGATTTACTCTCATGTGCTATTGAATAGAATTGGTTTTGTGCCATGCCCAAATGAAACTGTGGTAAGGGTTACAAGACCACGGTGAATACCTTACAATAGTTTCATTCAGCCTCTGGGGCTGAAGACGAACCCAGCCTCCTTGAAATAACTTTGCCACTTTGAGATATATGAACAAAATCAGATTTGTTTTTGGAAGAAGTCTGTGTGTTTGTGTGTGTGTGTGTGTGTGTGTGTGTGTGTATGTAAGTGAGGAGGGATGCAGATTGGGCAAAAGATGGTGGCTATCATGAGGTAGGGAACTCAGTTCCAGTTCCAAGTATAATTTCAACTTAAAGTATACTTTTTAAACCATTTGATTGTTTTCCTTCACTTTTGAGCAGCTCTCAGAGGAAATTATAATTTCGGCAGTTGTCCTAAGTCTCTTGATAAGCAGAATGGCTCAACATGTGAGTGTTCTCAAATTCCCTTATGGAAATCATAATGTTAATAAACACTACATCAGCTTGTCACTGGGTCCTTTGGAAAATTGTATGTCACTCTAAATTGCTCCTGTGGCATGTTGATTAATGAGTCTTGAGAATGCAAATCTTTTAACAAAATCAGAGTTTATATATGTATTGAGGAAGTTTTGGTATTTTCAGTGCTGGGTAGTAGATGATAGGAAGGGAATATATATATAAGCTGCAGCTGAGGTGAAATCTTCCTTACTGGCAAGTAACCTTAAAATACTAATTTAGAAGCAGTAACTTTGTTTTACCTAAAATTTTCAAGTAGACTAACCATCAGGGTTATGAGTAATGGAACACTTGCCCACACCAGCCCCTAACTGAAAAGTCATTCTTCACCTGGAAGAGCATATCCCACATTATCAGAAGATCATGCAAGTAGATACTGATAGTCCTCCCAGTTTAAGGGGATAGCAGGAGGGCCAGGTTCTAGAAGAGGAGGTAGAGGGTGGGCTTGGGGCCATCTCAGTGACTATGGCACTATATCTCTTTCTTGTAATCAATCATCTGACAATTCTAATTTGTCCTGCTCATTAATAAATATATTATCTGGCAGTAGCAGGCATTTGTTGATCACTTATGGCAGACTGTAGGATTTTTATATAATCTCTCCTCCTCCCCTCTCCCTGATGTCCTTTTATATTTTTGCTGATTTGTCATATTTAAAATTGATTATGTGAAAGGCTATAACTAATCAATTGTGGGGAGAGGTAAAGCTGGACAAGTAACATATACTTAGCTTTATTCCTTTTAATTTCTATTTCAACATTTTGATGATTTCCCTTAGTCTAGAGGGCCATACTGTTTTTAAAAAACAACAATGGCTCTAAAACTGTGTTCTTTGGAATTGAAATGAAGAAAGCAGAAGGAAAGTCAGAGTTATTTTATTAAAAAAATAGCTTTTAGAAGGCTTATAGGAGCACATCCTGGTAATGCTTAGTAAAAACTGATTTAAGCATTTAAATGCCTAAAGTAAAGAGCTTTTTTTTTTTTTCAATGAAAAGAATTTATTATTATGGTCATTTTCCCCCAACCAAATGTTTACTGCTAACATGTGGAAGATCAGAAAGCATGGCTTTTCTATGTACAGAAATTATATATAATTAATCATCCAGCATCAATTATTTAAGGAACAATTTATCCTCTACCAACCACCTATCTGTCTCTTTTTTTTTAATGTTTTTTTTATTATATTATGTTAGTCACCATACAGTACATCCTTGGTTTCTGTTGTAAAGTTTGATGATTCATTAGTTGCATATAACATCTAGTGCACCATGCAATACGTGCCCTCCTTACTACCCATCACTAGTCTATCCCATTCCCCCACCCCCCTCCCCTCTGAAGCCCTCAGTTTGCTTCTCAGAGTCCATAGTCTCTCATGCTTCATTCCCCCTTCTGATTACCCCCCCTTCTTTATCCCTTTCTTCCCCTACTGATCTTCCTAGTTCTTATGTTCCACAGATGAGAGAAATCATATGATAATTGTAGTAAAGAGCTCTTTTGATGAAATGGGATGAGTATGGTAGATTATAAGTTCAATGACCAATACAGTGAATGAAAGGGACCATTAGATCTATTCAAAACACCTCTAGAGATCCAAGAATATAAAAGATATGCATGAGTAGTCAAATATAATAAGTATTAATGAATATAATAAATGTCACAAACACCTATACTCATAGTGCATACTTTTATGGGGAAGGGGCAACTTCTAAGATTGATGATGATGGGGTGGTCTCAGAAGGGTTGGTGCTTGGTTGGGTAGACACCTCGAAGATAGCAAGTATTAGTTTTATAACAGAAAAATAAGGCAACATGCTATGTTTAAACTTATTTGAAAATTCAGTTGCTAATAAATTTTTGAAATAATTTTATTCTTTTATTTTAAAAATCAAGTTTGGACCTTTACTACTTGTGGAGTACAAGTACTATGCTAAATAGTTACTTTGAGAACACTTTTTAATACAGTTGGGACATTTTAAGGAACACATAATATCTTTGACTGTTAACTCATATAAATATGTATATACATATTTATTTTGTATAAATTAACCTTAAGGGTTATGTTTACATGAATAGAATTATACTAGAGAAGATACAGTTTTATCAACTGCTTTCACTAAACATATTGTTAAGTACATCTATTTAAATCTGTTAAGTGAAATGTATCTTTACATTCTGAAACAAGATTACTTATGATAGTATGGTATACCATAATATGAATGTATTATATTTATTTAATTAGGTGTTATTGTTGTTAGGCATTTAGGTTGCTTTTATGCTGCTTTAGTCTTTCCTTTAAATGCTTATAGGCATCTCTAAGGACCTACTGATGATTTTCTTAAATTTTTAGGTGTAGGATTACCCTGTCAATGAATAGGAACATTTTATATGGCTTTTAATGAATATTTCTATATTGCACTACAGAAATATATTTCAGTTTCTATGTCTAATAATTATTTCATGTATTATTATTTGATAAAAATTAATGGTGCCCATAACTATACAGATTCTAGATCATTGCAACATGGTTGACTAGCGAGCTCTATATTAGTCCTTTTTCCTTTCCTTGTGAATCATCCTTGTCTCATTATATATTTACTTTCTTTGTGTATTTTCCTTGTTTTATTTTATATTTGTATCATTGGCCAAATGAAAAAAAAATTTAAAAAAAACAAGGAAATTGACATATCAGTGCATGCATTAGGAACAGCAATAAAAGTTACTGCTTTTTAAAAGTGTCAAAATGCTTACGAGGTTTTGTTTGCTAAAAAAATCTCTATTTTTGCTGTGTGCTGATAAGAAAAAAAAGGAAAAAGATGAACAAATCACACTTAGACCTTACCCTGTAGGAAAAGCTGATGATATACATGAATAATATTCAAGTTTTATTATTTCAAGTAAATCATCACATTTGTGGCATACTGTACCTGAGACAATAGGGCAATAGCTTTTACTTTAAATATTTTATTTGTTTTCTGGGTTTTTTTTCCCTACCTCTTTAACCCACGTTCAAATACTATCCCTGCAGAATTTGAGCTGCAAAAGCTGATATTCAAAGCTACTCTCGCTTGAAATGGCAGTTTAGTTTAATAATAAGAAGAGAATTTGCCCCCACCCCGACTCAGCTGACAGGAAAAGTTGTTTCAAGTATTGATTATGATGATGATGATTATGATTATAGTAATCTTTCCGCACTATCTTATCAAGGCAGGAGTCAGCCAGGCATTGGGCCAGAGAGCTCTACTGCTTTTGAAAAGATGAATTCATTTTTCTCTGGAATGAATTAAATAGGAGCAGTGGAGCATGTCAGTATGTCAAAACGGTAATTTAAGCTGTCTTAGCTTTGTAGTGGACCTTTATTTTATTTTATTTTTTATCATGTTACACTTACCTAGACCACTGGATAGTCCATTTAATTCTAAAAGCAAGTATCAAAGAGTTGGTATTACATGTGCTATGGGTTATTTGTGGCACTTCTTTTCATTAAAATAGTAGTTAGAATTTAAATGAAAAGTTAAAATAAATAATTTTTCTGTATTGAATACTTATATAAACATGTGTCTATAATATTATAATTAAAGCCTGTGGAGATGAATGTTATAAGCATCCACTTAAATTAGGACTCTGAAATGAAAACATGATACTTAGCAATGTGAATAATGATAGAGAATGTTAATAAATGATAATACTTCATGAATTATGGTATTATGGTATGTAACTTAATTAGAAGGGAAAGTTCATGTACTTTTAATGTCACTGTAGTATAGCTGTTGAGAGCATAATCTCTTAAACAGCTCTTACTGCTGGGCTTGGGTCTGTCCTCTAGCATTTAGTGACTGTGTAGCTTTGGGCAATTAGTTAATCTTTGTAGTTATTAGTGTCTTCATCTACAAGATGAGGATTATAATCTTATTGTCTTTGGGATGTGAGATAATCCAGGAAAAGTCCTTAGCTCAGTACAGGTAATAATTACTGCTAAATAAATGTTGTTGTTTTTTGTTAATTTATTAGCAGTATGTTAGAATTTTTAGGATACCTAGTCAGGCTTTAGAAGTCATCAATATGTTATCGATTTTTTGTTATGATTTAGAACAATTATTTTTGAAAACACTGATTTGTGAAAAAAGCATTTTAAATATATGAAGTGGTTCTGTTAACGCTTTATTTGCATTTTTCTACATATAGAATATATCTTACATTTCATTACATAGCTGTGAGAAAAGTAGAATCTTGATTCTTGATAGCAAAAGTTAATTGCTGTTTCATGTTTCATAAAGCTCTGAGTGTATTTTAACAATATTATGGTAATTGTGCTTTGGGGAGTCAAGCTCCAAGATAAAGAATTCTTTCATTACTTATAGACAACAAGAGTTTTGTTCTCATATGAGCACTTATTAAATACACTTAAAAGATCAGGCAGAGAGCCCATGAAAAATAGTTTGTAGTAATAGGATATAGTGGAAGAAATTGTGAATTGTACCATTTACAGTTTTAAAAACGTTTTCTCAATTTTAATTTTAGTAGCTGTCTAAGCTGTTTCTCCCTGGCTATATATTTCTCTTTACTTGTCTTCCTGAAAACTCATGTTTCACAAGAGAAAAGGTGACTGGCTATTGGTTCTACTAATAGGATAAGAAGGTGACTCAGTATCAAGTCGGTTACTGTCCTTAATGGTAATAGAAAAGAATACTAATGTGTAAAAGAAATGTTATTCTTCTGGCAACGAAAGAAGTCAATCAACTATTATCAAAGTAATTTAAGCCCCCAAATGATCAAATTCTTAATAATATCACTAATAGCTTTAAAACTTTAAATCAACAGTCTAAAAATCCCATAAGGTTTTTTTTTTTTTTTAAGATTTTATTTATTTATTTATTTATTTATTTATTTATTTATTTATTTGACACAGAGAGAGAGAGTGAGCGCGCGGGAGCACAAGCAGGGGGAGCAGCGGAGGGAGAGGGAGAAGCAGTCTCCACGCTGAGCAGGGAGCCTGTCATGGGGCTCAGTCCCAGAATCCTGAGATCATGACCTGAGCCAAAGACAGATGCTTAACTGACTGAACCACCCAGGTGCCCCAAAATCCCATAAGTTTTTAAACAAGCCTACAAAATGGGAAGTTTAGTAGCAAGAAGAGAAGTGAAGGGATTGATTAGTGCGCTCATTATATTATTAAGAACTTAATAGAGTTGAGATTTATGTGCATTTAAAATAAGTGTTTATCTTTGGATTTATAAGCATTTAAATATTTTCCAAAAGATGATGTTATTCTGAATATACTAAAGATGTGAAAATGCATGTATGTATTTAAAATACTGCCAAAAATGTTCCATTACCTAGAACTAAAAAAACTGAGTGTCATCAATGTTTATTATTTTTATAAAAATATTGTTCATGGGATATACACAGTAAAGTAGTTGGAAGTATGAAGTATGTCTAAAGTTTTAAGTCTTGAACCTTTAGATGAGCTACTCCATTCTCATTGTAAGAATTCCTAAGACTATGTTCAAGGAGTTGAATTGATAAATCTAATAGATGGATGAATGAAAGATTTTTTTTCATTAAAAAGGAAAATTTTTCTAAAATAATTTCATTTCCTTTGTTGCTCTGTTATTCATAAGTTACAAATTCATTTGTGATCTTTATAATGAGCATTACTTTGAATTAGTTAGCTTCCTCTTGGCCATAATAAATAGTTCAGTCATTTCCACTAAATTGGCCAATCAATTCCATTCATTTGGACAATTTGCTTCTTGGGGTAGGCAAAATGACAAAGGGAATTCATTGGTATTCATTGTTCAAGTAAATGTGCCTAGTCTGAATAATCAGAATATAGATCACATCATGTATAGGAAATCTGTAAAGACCTTTATGTTTCTTGTGCTCCCTTACACTTTATTTACTCACTACCTGTTACTTGGTGTGCTAGTCCCATCTATTCCTGGAAGAAATAATTTTTGTAAAGTATTTGACACAGAGCTGTTAATTCTCTTACCTTTCTGATTTTTCCCATTCCCTTTGAACTTTATTCCTCTTCTTCCTTTCTTTGGATATACTTCATTTTTACATTGACTCCCTTGAGTTGTCATTTTTTTTATATCTCCCTATTCCCTCCAGTTGACCCCAAATTCCTTTTACATCCTACTCTACTCATACTTGGAAATAACAAAGTCAACAAATACTGAGAGGTCAGCCTCTTCTACCTGGGAATGATCTTTAGACTGAACAGAACACAGGTATGGTGAGTCTTCTCCATGGGGCCAGGTCTAATGGAAGCATCTTCTTTACCCAGAATTCATTTTTGCAAAATACCCTTCTCCTCTCCCCCCTCAAAAAACAGTGTTTGCTTTGTTTGGCCCCTAAGCAAAGTCTCCTGAATACTCGATTGGGTAATAAATCACACACTTTACTTATACTAGGGTAAAACGTACCCAGAGTTCCATCTGGAATCTTGAAGCCAATTAATTTTACTCTGAGTCCCAAGGTTCCTGGTCTAGCAAAGCCTATCAATTTATTATTAAAATAAAATTTGATTATAAAAAATTGAGAGGATTTTTTGGACAATATCTCTATCACTAAAATGTTTCACTATCTAATTTTCTGAGAATATGTTCATTCATCTGTACTCTGTCTCATCCTCATACTCTGCTGAGTTAACTGTCCAGGTACTGTCCTTTGCTAATGCTTTTTTCTTTTGAGCCTTCTGGAATTCCCACACAGTCATAAATAAATTTCTCTACACTCTAAGTATTTTTCAAAGAGAGTTCACTCCATTTGCTTATTTTAATAGGAACTAAACTGTAACATTAGAATCTTTTCCTTCTGTTCCCCTGTGTCTGGGACTGAGTTTCTGTTCTCACACATTATAGACCATTGCATCTCCTTATCTTTGAGATGTATGCATTTATATTACGACCTTTGTTTTTTCCTTGTTACTGTGTTCTGTCAACCTTTTGGTGATTCCTCTGTACTCCTGGAGGGTATGGGGGCAGACTTCCATTCTTTCTTCTTCTCCCAGATTCTGCCGTTACTTCTCTGTTTCTCCCAGATTCTACTATTACTACTTCTCTCAGATTCTCCCAGATTCTGCTATAGATTCTGCTATATTGTTATGTTCTTTACCTTAGTGAACAACCAGTTCAGCACCCTGTCTTAATAGTTTTTTTAGCTCGACGACTTTCATATCTAGTTTTCTTCAGTATTCTCTTGTCAGGCTGGACCCTAGCATAACATAATTACTTTACTTCTGATAACTTACACTGTAACATCCCACTGTCTCACTGATTGTACTTCTGGCCCATACGCTTCCTTATGAACATTAACCTGATTCAATCTTACATATCATGAAGATCTTGAGTCCCTTGTACATTCTGCTTCCATACTTCTCTTCCTTTGTAGTATCTGTTTTTCTTTTCTGCCTCTTATTTACTCTTCTATCTTCCACATTTTCTTTTGTCTTACTGCTCCACTGACACTCTTCTTGAAGTTACTGATGCCAAATCCAACGAACAGTTTTCTCTGATTCTCCTCTTGCTCTTTCTCAAAATTTCCTTCTCTTAATTTGTATGTCATTCTCCTTTAGTTTACGTCCTGCCTATTTCTTAGTTTTCCTTTATAGGTGTCCCTTCTTCTACCTACTCTTAAGATTGGGTTTTACCAAGAATTATCCCCTTGGTGTTTTGTTCTTTTCACTTCTTATCTTTTTCTAGTTTGCTTCATTTAAATTTCAGTAACTTTAACAATATATTGATGATTTCCAGATCTTTATATTTGTCTTACTCTTCTATTCATAGCTCTAAAATTATACACACTTTTTTCCACTGAATGTCTTTGCACAATTGTCCAACAGACTCCTTAATCCAGAATGTCCGAAATCAATTTTATCATCTTTTTAAAAAATTATTTGAGAGAGAAAGAGAGAGAGAGAGAGAAAGAGAAAGAGAGTGGCAGAAGCAGACTCCCTGCTGAGCAGGAACTCCTATGTGGGGCTCGATCCCAGCACCCTGGGATCAGGACTTGAGGTGAAGGCAGATGCTTAACCTGCTGAGACACCGAGGTGCCCCATCTATTTTATCATCTTAAAACTACCTTTTCTCTTGTATTTTCTCTTTTGGGGAGTGGTAGCAACACACAACCAGCCACCCGAACGAAGGTAGAATTAAATTCTACCTAAAGCTTAGTTTACTACAAGTTTCATTGATTCAACTCATAGATGGCTCCTATAAATGTCTTTATGTTTCTATTTTAGTTCTTACTCTTATAATTGATGTGGTTGTTATTCTCATCTGGATTATTGAGAAGTGTCTTAATTTTTCTGCCTCAGGTTTTCCATCTCAGGCTCCTGCCTGAGAATTCCTTCGTTTGAAAGAGTAACCACCTTTGGAGACATCCCACTTCACCCCAATTCTGCCACTACATAGTCACCCATATTTTTGACCAGCTATCACTTATCTTTATCTCAGCATTTTTACGAAGACTTTTTTTCTGTAGATCTCTATTCTCATACTCTTCTATATTTTACTCTTTCCAAGCCATCATACTTTGTTTATTCTACTTTATCTAGTTTGGATAAGCTGAAGCAGCTGACATGGTTCATCTGTACCCTGGCCTGATGCATCATTGCTGTGTAAATGGTGTGGTGGTGAGAAAACAATTCAAGGTGCTGAGCCTTTGAACCAAGCCCAGTCCAAGCCGTCCTATCTTGAGTGTTTGCTGGAGGCACTAAGGTATAGTGGCCAGGACTGAAGAAGTGGCAACTTGACCTTTCTTGGTAAGGTGGCTTGCATAACTTACCCTCCATCATCCTGCCTAACCCCTAAACCTCACCAAACCTTAGCTCCACTTAGCAAATTCATTTTCCTTGTTTGCATAAGAAAGAAGATAACTCTTTGTTGAATACCAAAGGTCCCCACATTAGACATTGCATTTTTGACCCATGTCTTTACTTATATACTACCAGAGGTTACAATTTATTTCTTACCATACAGAATCTAAACAGAGAACACAACATGTCAAATAGAGTGATGTGCCTTTCCTTTGTTTTTTTCCCACCAGATTTTTTTCCCCCTACTTTTTTTTTTAAGTTTAAGATAACATAGAAATTTAAGGTAATAAATAGATAAAAGGATGCAGAACCTAGAATCAAGGAAGCTGGACGTTTTTAGATCTGTACAGCTACTTCTGGGTTACTTCCTCCTGCTCTTAGTAATATGGATTGGAATCTATTCACGGACTCTAGCTCCTTAATAGACCATTATACAACATTACTCTTTACCAGGCATTCTTCTCTAAGTGCTTTACATGCCCCGTGAGGAAGTATAATATTCTCTCCATTTTATAGATGAAGAAACTTAGTCATAGAGAGATTAAGTGACTGAGTGATGGTTATAAAGCTAGAAAACGGCAGAGCCAGGAACTCAAACCTTATTCTTCTTGACCATTAGGTTGTGCTGGAAGAAGTTAGGAAGATTAGGAAGGGGAGATGGGAATAGGGGGACTGCCTTTGGTTTATTTTTCTAAAATCTAGTGTTGTTAAATAGATAATAGATGTTAAATAAATACATGTTGATTTTGAAATATATAATACATCTTTTTTAAAAGAGATTTTATTTATTTATTTATTAGAGAGAGAGAGCGAGTGAGTATGAGCGGGGGGGGGGGCAGAGTGAGAGGGCAAGGGACTAGAAGACTCCCCGCTGAGTGCAGAGCCTGATGTGGGGCTTGATTCCAGGGTCCCGAGACCACGACCTGGGCCGAAGTCAGACGCCTAGCTGACTGAGCCACCCAGGTGTCCCTGTAATACATCTTTTTAAGGGAAGCTTTCCTGAAGGACTGGCAGTAGTGGTTCTCCCACAGAGTCTTCTTATGAGAGAGTTTCAATTTTTCTGAAGTGTGAAAATTTAGACATTTGTAATGCCCATAATTCAACTATCATATGTCTGTTCATGTACACATTTAGTATAATTTAAGACCAACAAAATGGAAAAATTTTTTCTAAATATAGTAAGATATAATGGAGGAAAGATAAATTGGGTGTTTTTATAAGACACTACTTTTAGCAAATACTTTTTAGATTAGTTGAAGATAAGTTGTATTTGACTAGGACTCTCTCTGTCAGAAAATTGTTGTAAATGAATGAAAACTAACCTCTTCTTCAGTAATACTCTCCCCTGTGCACCCCCACCCGTCTTTTTTTTTTTTTTTTTTTTTTATTTTTTTTTTTTTTTTTTTAGATTTTATTTATTTTTTCGACAGAGATAGAGACAGCCAGCGAGAAAGGGAACACAAGCAGGGGGAGTGGGAGAGGAAGAAGCTCCTCCCAGCGGAGGAGCCCGATGTGGGGCTCAATCCTATAACGCCAGGATCACGCCCTGAGCTGAAGGCAGAGGCTTAACCGCTGTGCCACCCAGGCGCCCCACCCCCACCCTTCTTCTTAGGGTACTTATGGAGTGCCTGTAGAATGAGTCAGGCTGCCAAGAAATTTTGGATTACATTAACTTCATCAAACTCATATTCTGGAGTAGCCTTAGGGAAAAGGAAACGAGGAAAAAAAAATGAGTCAGTATTTCATTTTTAGGGAAGCAATCAAAACTCAAAAACCTTCACATTATTAAATTTAATGTTTTTTGTTTGTTTGTTTTAGTTTTTAACATATAGATAAAATAAAACTTTTACTAAGCTGGTCCAAATCTAGATATTTGTAGGCATATAGATTTGGGAACTTACAAAAATGAAATACTTAGGAGAAATATTTTCTGCTCCCCATTCCCTAAATATCATGTAAAAATAGTATTTCTATTACAATAAAAAAGGTGAAGCACTGCAGCCTAAATCAACATTTTCTTGACACAGATTGGCATTTATGTGATCTTATTCTACGTGATATAAAAAGCTAAAAATGCCAAAAGAATGACTAATTGCATATATAGTAATATTTACATGTTTAATCTGTTCTAATTTGTATGTTTTGTAAATAGCTGTAGTAGCTATAGTTCCTTGAAAATAAATGACCCGATTTGAAAAAAAAAAAAAGGCTTTCTATCAGAATAATGTGTGTAGATAGTTCAAGAAGCCAGAAAGCTTACAACAGGGAAACAAGAACAACAAAACAGTAAAAACATCTGGCCCCTGCCTCCATCTTATCAGCTTTTCCAAGATCTGTCTTTCAGACAGAACTACTTTTAAGTCTTTTAACTGGTTTTTCCAGTTTTTTAACTCTCTATAGTATGTTTCTTCCATCGACTTCCTTCTATGGAAGATGAAGTTACAGTCTAACTACACCACCACAAGACATACCTTCCATGCCCTATCCACCATATATACTCCTGATTTTTGCTTAAGGAATACCAAGTATGTATGTTATATGACTATTTAAATATTGTTCGAAGCTTAGTAATGCAGTATATTATGATTATAGTTTTCTTATTCAAATTCTGTTTAAGAATATGATCTTTTAAATTTTTTTGTTTTCTTGATTTTCTAGTTACCTATAGATAGTGCTTCCGTGAACGCTCAAGCAGAATTATACAGTCTTGGGGCGTCTGGGTGGCTCAATCATTACGCGTCTGCCTTCAGCTCAGGTCGTGATCCCAGCGTTCTGGGATCGAGCCCTGCATTGGGCTCCCTCCTCAGCGGGAAGCCTGCTTCCCCCTCTCCCACTGCCCCTGCTTGTGTTCCCTCTCTCGCTGCCTCTCTGTCAAATAAATAAATAAAATCTTAAAAAAAAAAAAAAAGAATTATACAGTCTTTCTCAGTGTAGCCAAACCCATCAGGTAGTGCATCAGTCAGGATGGTTGAGGTTATCGAATGGTCAGAAACAGCCTCAAATCTTTAGTGGTTCTCTATGGAGTTACTCAGGAACTCCTTCTCCTCCCTCTGAATTAACCTTTGTTCTGGACTCAGAACTCTTTAGGCATGTTCATTTCTTTCTGTTGAGCTGGGACTTCCATTCGTCATTATTCCATCCTCATGGGGTTGCTCTTCGCTTCCGTTTATTTAGGTCTCCTTTTCCTAAATTTGTTTCTTCATTCGTGTTGGTGGAGAACATCTTCCGGAAGCTTCCTGAGAAAGAGTTTTTAGGAGGGAAAATTTTGACCTTATGCTTGTTTAAAAATGTTTTTATTTTACCTTTCCATGTGACTAAATATGCAATTTTATTTGGAAAATTATTTCCTCTCACAATTTGGATGGGATTGCTCTATTGTCGGTTATCTTCCTGTGTTGCTGTTGAGAAGATCATGAACATTTCAGTGAGACTTGTTCCTAGTTAATGAAAACTTTTATCTCCACTCTTCTGATGTTTCATGATGATGTACTTTGGTGTAGGTCTTTCCCCTGCTCCCATTAATTTAGTAGTGAATTACAAAAAGTACCCGAAGGCTCTATGAATCAAGGGGATTTCTTGCCTGTGAACTTTACTGTGGTTGGTACACAGAGGGACTGATTGTTTCTTTGTCATTTTTGCGCCCCATCCAGCTGTGCCAAATGCCAGAGTTTGTAGTTCTTGTCCCTTGGGTCAGTTTCTCCAGATTTGAGTGAAAAAGGAGTCCTTTATACATTAATTTAGCATAAGCCCCTGTTTTTGGACAGTGCAGTCTCCCATCCCCCTTTCTTTTCTTCCTGGTCCACCCTGTCTGCAACTACTCATCCTCCTGTGTTCTGGGGGTCACAGAGTGAAATTTGCCCAGTTGCATGTGGTAGAGAAGGGGATATTGGTACTAACAGAGCTTGCACCCATTCTGTTCTCTCACTAGTCCTTCCTCTCCTCCCAAGGGTCCCCCCAGCATCTTTCCAGGGGCTTCTTGTTGTCTTTTATTATCTAACATCTGTATCAATTCTGGATCAGTTTCAAAAGATTGGTTTTTCTCTTAACTATGGTATATGTAATGACTATTTGTTCCAAATTTTGATTACAATTGAAAACTTTGTCTAATATCAATTACTGTGTTTTGAGCACTATACTATATCAGAGACCTAGGACAATAGACAGTAAATAAGCATTAAGTAAAATCCCACAACGTGCTAGAAACAGTGCAGTTTACATTTGTCATGCTCATTGTTCTTTTTTCCTAATGAGAAAAGTACCCACAGATTTTCAAATAGCATACTTGAGAAGGAAATAAAGAACTTAAAACCTCTATGGATTATATTTTTTTGGCTTTTTTGTATTCCCAGGGATTTTTTTTTTTTTTATTGGATTCCGGACATTATGAATTCTACATTTTGGGGCAGATATTCTGTATTTCTATGAATATTCTAAATGTGTTTTGGAATGTTGTTATTTGGAAACTGTTTGACTTTTCTGGGTCTTGCTTTTAAGATTCGTCAGGCAGCTGTGGAAGAGCAGTGCGTGAGTTAGGGTTTATTATTACCCACTGCTGAGGCAAGACCCTTCTGAGGACTCCAGCCTGGGAATCCTGAGGTTTTCCAAGCTCACTGATATTAACAGGCAGAATTCCTGGTCCTGTGTTAGTGCTGGGCACTGTTCCTGCCGGGTTTCCCCCCAAACTTTGTTTCCTTACATGTGAGTGTGTTAACCAGTAGTCAGATGAGTACTTGAGGGGGCTTATCCTCTGATCTCTGGAGCTTTTTCTATGTGTAGTTCTTGCTTCTCTGGTCCTCTATCCCGTGATTTCCAGCTGCTTTGGTTTTTCCATACTCTGGTGCTGTCTTCTCACTTTAGCGTCTACCAGGCTCTACTTGGATTTTTCCCTCCGTATGGCAAACTGTCTTAAAGCAGAGTAAACCGAGGCAACAGTGGGGCTCACCTCATTTGTTTCTCATCTTTCAGGGAGTATGGTCCTTTGTTGCCTGAGGTTTGTGGCCTTGAAATTTTGTGTGTGGATATGTCATCAGTTTTGGTGGCTGTTTCGGGGAGAGGGTAAATCTGGTGCTTGTTACCCCATGTGGGCCAGACGTAGAAGCTACAGAGTAGATGTTGATTTTTAGCCAATTCTTATTGTACATTCTCATAAGAAGTCCATATTTTTTTCAAGCAGTTGGTAAACTTAAGAGTAAGCTGTTGGCATAATTGAGTAAAAAATATCAAAATTCCTCCCAAGAGGTAATTTTTTTTCTATTCAGTATGTCACCAGACGTCCTCACATGAATATCTACTTAGAAATTGTTTTTGCAAAGAAAAAAAGTTGATCACTTTTCCAAGAAAATGCTTGATGGGAAAGATGAGTTTAATTAACTTCTCTGACTTTATCACTTAAGAAAATATAAGCAAGAAGGAAGGGGAAGCATCACTGATTGGATTGGTTGCTCTGTGAATTCACATTTAGCAGTCTAAAAATGAACTTCATAACCAACAATGCTTAGTGATTTAAAAAGCTTTAATTAACTTTATAATATGGGGCGACTGGGTGGCACAGCGGTTAAACCTCTGCCTTCGGCTCAGGGCGTGATCCCGGCGTTATGGGATCGAGCCCCACATCAGGCTCCTCCGCTATGAGCCTGCTTCTTCCTCTCCCACTCCCCCCTGCTTGTGTTCCCTCTCTCGCTGGCTGTCTCTATCTCTGTCAAATAAATAAATAAAATCTTTAAAAAGAAAAAACTTTATAATATAAACATGTATATTTAGATGTAGCCAAAGGTATTTTTTTTATTTTAAAGGGCAGGTCTATATATATATATATATACGAAAAAAAAATAACACAGGAAGTTGAGGGCATAGTAACAGTATTTTTCATTTACTTTATAATTTTCAAGTATACATGTTTATTCACACTTTGCCTATGAGACCTTACAAATGTTTTCAGAATTGTACACTAAGGATTATGTGTAAACTTTTCCCATAATCATGTGTATGACAATATCTATTTTACGTTGAAGTATGATACTAGCTGGTTCCTAATGAGTTTTGCTTGGAATGTTTTTCTATATAGTATAGGTCCTTTAGGAGACAGTAGATTGAAATAGAAAACCACTTAAATTCCTGTGATATCACTGCTTGTGTGTGTCTCCTTGGACAATTAGTTTAATACTCTGGATCTCAGTTTTCTCTTTATAAAATGGCAATAAAGCCAAGAACACTAGCTTTTGAACCAGATATATCTGTGTTTATACTGCTTTTTTTTATCGACTAGCCTGGAGTTAATTAATCTTGGGAGCTTCAATTCATCCCACTGTAAAATGAGTGTAACTGTATCCATTTGCTTTGCTGATGTTAGGATTCTTTGAAGACATATATATAAAGAACCTAAAACACTGGCTGGCACTTCACAAATACTCACCAAATGTTAGTTACCATACCTGCTCCAGCAAGAGCTAACAAGATAGTTTGGACAGTGCATCTTAGGTTAGAAACATCTGGGAAATATTAAGAACAATATGCACATCAAAGGGTAATGTTATATCTGTGGTAGTTATATAGGCTATAGGATGTAACCTTATAGCCAAGTTATCTGTAGGTTTGTGCCATAAATGTCCAAATTAAAGTTAACTCAACTGACAAACTTTTCCTAATCTGAATAATGCTTGAAATGTTTCTTGGCTAGAGGTTAGAGCACTCACAGCTCTGCTATAGTCAAGGGACATGTGAACATTTTACTTATGACTCATTTACCACAAAACTGTAGTATATTATTATGTGCATCATCTCAGAAAAGAGATGTTGAGTGAAAGAAAAAAAAAAAACCCCCTAAGGTAGATACCATTGGTGAAACAGAAAATTACCCAGTTGAATCATGCTAGTTCGAAAAATTCTAAATTTAAAAGGGGAATTTAAGAACATGGTCAATAATTGGTTTAATCCTTCATGAATTAAGGAATGATTCCACTTATTCAGTGAACATTTGTTGAATTTTCACTGTGTAGAATGCACTCAAGTAAGGACTTTGGATACAGTGATGTAAGTTACAGTCCCTAGCCCTCTCAGGTGGGACTAAAATGTATTTCAGCAACTATAAAGAGTTGTAAGAAATGTGATAAAATTTGCACATAAAAGAAGTTATCCAGATTAGAATAAGCTTGTCAAAATATTAAATTCGACGGGGGCACCTGGGTGGCTCAGTCAGTTAAATATCCTGAGGTCATGAGATTGAGCTCTGTTTTGGGCTCTGCTGTCAGTGGGGAGTCTGCTTAAGATTCTCTCTCCCCCTACTTGCACATGCTCTCTCGTTCTCTCTTTCTAAAATAAATCTCTAAAAAATATATTAAATTGGAGTAAATAACAGAAATCACCAAGGGCCACTCTTGACTGTCCTAATTCTGTAATACTCAAACATGACACCCTCCCCTTAGTGTCTTACGGACGTGTCAACATTCTGTGAAAAAGTGAATTTGGAAATAGTGGGGTTCAAGAAACCGTTTTCACTATCATGGATCAGAAGACTCAACATAGTAAAGTTATCAATTGTCTAAAATTTATCTATTGTGCTAATATAGTTTCTATCATTATTTCAGCAAGGGTTTTTTTTTTTTTTTTAGACATAAGCAAGTTTATCCCAAAACTTATATGAAAAGGAAAAGTCTCTAGAATAGCCAAAACAATTTTGTGGGAGGAAAAATAATGGGGGAGGAATCTGTGTTCTCAGTGTTAAGGCTTACTATGTAGCTATAGTATTCAAGACAGTGTGGTCCTGGAGGAGGGATAGACACATAGCTCAGTGGAACTGAATAAAAATTCCAGAAGTATACCCAAATAAATATGTCTAATTAAATTTTAACAAAGGAGCAAAAGCTGTCCAATGGAGGAGGAATAGCCTTTTCAAAAAATTCTACTGGAGCATTTGGGCATCCATAGCTTAAAAAATGCACCTCAGTGTAAATCTCACGTTTTACATAAAACAAATCAAATGGATCATAGACGTAAATATAAAGCACAAAACAATAAAAGTTCTAGGAGAAAAAAACAGGAGAAAATCTTTGGGACTTACAATAGGCACATAGTACTCAGACTTGACACCAAAGCACAATTCCTAAAAGAAAAAAAAAAAGCACTTCATTAAATTCAGTGCTTAAAGAGGATGAAAAGACAAATTATGAACAGAAAATATTTGCAAACCACATTTCAATAATGGACTTGTACCTACAACATATAAAGAACTATTAAAATTCAGCATTTAAAAAGAAACAAAACAACCCAGTTAGAAAATAAGCAAAAGACACGTACAGACATTTCACCAAAGAGCATATATAGATGGCAAACAAATAAAAAGGTGTTCATATCATTAGCCATTAGAGAAATGCATATTAAGACCTCAAGAGGATAATTGCTACACTTTTCTCAGAATGGCTAGAAGTAAAAAAACAAAGTAAAAATAAAATAAAATAGCAATTCCTTCTAATGCTGGCAAGAATGTGGAGAAACTTGATCACTCAGACATCGCTGGTGGGAATGTGAAATGGAACAGCTACTCTGGAAAATTGTTTGGCCGTTCCTTTTAAAAACTGAAAATGGATTTACCATATGACCCAGAAATTCCACACCTAGGCATATATCCCAGAGGAATGAAAGCTGACTTTCACACAGACACTTGTATACAAATGTTCATAGCAGCCAACCCCTGGTTAAATAAACTGTGGTTGATCTATACTAGGGAATACTAGTCAGCAATAAAAATAAAAAGGAAAAACTATACACTCGACAACTTAGATGAACTTCAGGAATTATACTGAGAGGAAAAAAGTGAATCTCAAAAGAATATACACTGTATGCATTTATTTAGCATTACTGAAATAGCGTGATTATGGGAATGGAGAACAGACTAGTGGTTGGGAAGTATTAGGGATGCGGTGGTGAGTGTGGCTACAAGCAGAAACCTCTCGGGAACCTCGTGATGATACAGTTAGGTACTTTGATTGTGGCAGTAGTGACATGAAGCTACAAGTGTGGTAAAGTTGCATAGGGCTATATACACACACCACACACACACACACCGAGTGTATTTGTAACTGGTGAAATCAGAATAAGCTCTTTGGATTGTATCAATTTCATTTTCTCTGGTTTTAGCATTGTACTATGGTTAGATCAGATGCTAGCTTTAGGGGAGGCTGGATAAAGGGTACGCAGGACATCAGGAATATTTCTTTGTCCTTCCTGTGAATTTATAATCATCTCAACATAAAAGATTGAAAAAAAGTAAGCTGTAAACAAAATAAACAAAATAAATGCCTCTTGGGGGATATGTTTTCATATCTCCTCCATTAAGCACTGCAAATTGTTAGAAGTAAAATTACTGAATCTTATGAATATTTCAGCCAGTTTTCTGTGAGGTAGCACATTCAGATGTTCCTCCCTCCCTTGCTTCCTCTCTCTCTTCTTTTTTTCCTTCTTTTAGTCATCAATAATTTTGTGTTCAAAACACTTTGAATGATTCTGGATAAATAGCTAGAAGAAAAATATCAATACCATGTGTCAAATCTTCAATATAGCTTTGAGTTCTGTATAGTAATTCATCAATTTAAATTGTTAAGATCATTTTCACCTGGTCTGATTAGAAATCAAGACTATCCCTCAGTAATTTTGTTTTTAAATTTTATTTATTTATTTGAGAGAGAGAGAGAGAACGCACAAACAGGCAGAGGGGCAGAGAGAGAGGGAGAAGCAGATAATTCTCTGAGCAGGGAGCCTGATGTGGGACTCCATCCCAGGACGTCAAATCATGACCTGATCCAAAGACAGATGCTTAACTGACTGAGCCACCCTGGCGCCCCTCCCTCAGTAATTTTCTAAAAAGATAATTAAGCAATTAGATGTAATGCTGGACGTATAACCAAAGCCAAAGCACTGTTTCTGCTAATTCCCAACGCGAAAAGTGCAGTTAATTTTAGATCTAAATAAGCCATGAAATGAACACACACACACACACACACACACACATTTAGCAATAATATTCTGTACAGTTGTAGAATTTTAAATGTATCTCTCAGGATTCTTTCTCCCTTTTTGGTATATTTTTATTTTAATCTTAAAACTTAAAATTAATTATAACTTTCATATTTTTCTATGAAGATTGTTAAGGTCATTCTTTGAAATTAAATTCGATGGTCCAAATCTCTGTGAAGGAAACAGTTGTTTCCTACCCCTCACATTTGATAAGATTTAGTCAACTACCTATTATATGTGCCTTCTGAAAATTAAAAACCAGCACTCAAATTTTTCAAAATTCTGTAAAGACAAGATCTTCCATGGTTAACACAAGCTCAGATATACAGTTCCTGGTGATTTTTATCTTCTCATTTACATGTGTTCTTCTCTTTTATTCTAGCATCCATCTAAACCTGGGACACTAGATTCTCTTACCATTTATATCCCCATTTATATGGAATAGAAATTATGCTTAGGGGCGCCTGGGTGGCACAGCGGTTAAGCGTCTGCCTTCAGCTCAGGGCGTGATCCCGGCGTTTTGGGATCGAGCCCCACATCAGGCCTCTGCTGTGAGCCTGCTTCTTCCTCTCCCACTCCCCCTGCTTGTGTTCCCTCTCTCGCTGGCTGTCTCTCTCTCTGTCGAATAAATAAATAAAATCTTAAAAAAAAAAGAAATTATGCTTAAAGTTTTCTGAGAAGCAAGAGTCAGCATGCATCATGAAATAATTGAAAATCATGCATTAGCCATTCTTGTTCCTAAAGCCTCTCTCTAGCAACTCTTTTGGTGGTAAACATGTTACTCATTCTACAAAGTGCTTGGCCTTCTATCATTTGTAAATTCTTTTCTCCTTTTTCATCAGCCTTTCTTGAAAGCCTACATTTGCCTATCGAAATGCATCTTGGTGTTCAATAAAATAAAATTGCTTTTTATTAATAATATCCACTCTTATTAGAAATCATTTGCTGGGGGGCGCCTGGGTGGCACAGAGGTTAAGAGTCTGCCTTAGGCTCAGGGCGTGATCCTGGCATTCTGGGATCGAGCCCCACATCAGGCTCTTCTGCTATGAGCCTGCTTCTTCCTCTCCCACTTCCCCTGCTTGTGTTTCCTCTCTCGCTGGCTGTCTCTATCTCTGTCGAATAAATAAAATCTTTAAAAAAAAAAAAAAAGAAATCATTTGCTGGGTGCCTGGGTGACTCGGTTGTGTGTCTGCCTTCGGCTCAGGTCATAATCCTGGGGTTCTGGGATCAAGCCCTGCGTCAGGCTCCCTGCTCTGTGGGGAGCCTGCTTCTGCCTCTCCCTCTGCTGCTCCCCCTGCTTGTACTCTGGGTCTCACATAAATAAAATCTTTAAAAAATAATAATAATTTGCATTCCTCTCTTCCTCTCCCTCTCCCCCTTCCCCCACTCATGTGCGCGCTCTCTCTCTCTGTTAAAAAAATAATAATAATAAAATAAAAAAAAGGACACCTGGATGGCTCAGTTGGTTAAGTGCCAGACTCTTGATTTCGGCTCAGGTCATCATCTTGGGCTTATGAGATTGAGCCCTGTGTCGGGCTCTGCGCTCAGTGTGGAGTGGAGCCTGCTTAAGATTCTCTCTGTCCCCCTCCCGCAGCCTCTCCCCCCCGCTCATGCTTTCTCTCTCTCCCCCCAAAAATCAATCAATCAATCAATCAATCATTTGCATCCTATAACAATGATGCCTTACAAATTATCCTACCAAAAGTGCTAATGCTGACTGAGATTTGCTGATAAGGTGGCAAAACATCTTTATGTTTCTCGTGTGGATGCTTCTTCCTCAGACTTCTCTGATTCACTTCATGGTACTCTCTCACTCTTTTTTACCTGCTAGAAAGCCAATATTAAGAAACTAAGATCCATTTTGTGTGTTGTTATCTAGATCTGCCTTCTTTCCTAGATTCTGGGACTGATCCTCATTCACTTGTCCCAGTCACTAGGTCATCACGCCAACTTCTACCACCCAAACTTAGGCTTCTCTGGATTTGGAGGATCCTGTGTTAAGCAGTTTTCCCTGAACTGGGAGATGTTCCAAATCCCTAGGGTGTCTATTCAGATACAAAACTTGAAATTGCAGGGTAAGTAAACTCTCAAAATATGTCACTACCATATTCTCTTCCTTTACAGTTAAGATTTGTTGTGGTTTTCTAGTCCACTAGAGAAAGAGATTAAAAGGTGAGTACCTTTTAAGCCCATTAGCCTCTGTCAGCAGGTTCTGAACATTATGTAAGGCAAGAGGACAGTGGTGTCACTTGGACCTTTTCATTCATGGTGTCAGAATATATCACCTCTCAGGCCCTACTTCTCATTAAAAATATCTCCTTGAGGCAACTTTTAACATCTGCACAATTAGGGTCAGACTTTTTGTGTGAATATACATTACCAAAGATTTATGCTATTTCTAACTACTAAAACAAAAGAATTGACATTTCTGCTTTGTAGTTCCAAGAGCACACATTACCTCTCCATAAACACACCTCATTCCAAGCTGATCCAGATCCTTTCTATGGAAAGAGATTTCTTCATCTCTTGGGCGATAACAGAATTTACTGGATCTCTGGAAATGTGGGTCTCTGTAGTCCTGTGCCTTCTTCTGGATTTGCACTATTGGGACTCGGCTTTGCTAGGCATTAGGTCCTGATTGACCTACTGATCACTACTATCTTGTTTGTAGATGAGGAGTCCACAATGGAGGCAGCATGTTTAATAACCAGGAATGTAGATCTATTTAGAGGACACTTTTGAGTTGTTTTGGAAAACTATCTTAACAAATCTCGGGTATCAAAAATTCTACATCAAGGGTTTTACTTATTTTTACTTTTTTTTCAGCTTGGTCACAACTGAGGCCAAATGCTACTGTATTCTGGGATGTTCCTTGAGGATAGTCATATTATCTTTCATTTTTTCTTCTCCAAATTTAATATCTTGAGCACGGTGAGTCTGGGGAATTCTTCAGGTCTTTTCCCATGCTGTTCAAGCTCTTCCAGCAGATACTGTTAATGAATCCATAAGCATTTTGTACAAGTGAATTTATTTCCCGCCTTTCTGTTTCATAGCAACATCCTTTTTCTTTGCAAAAATATCTAACTTCAAAGCATTTATTATTTGAACAAATACATGTTGAGCATCTCCTATGTAGGACAGTATTCAAAGTGTTGAGGTCGTACAAGTGAATAAAATAGACAAACATGTCTGCCCTCATGGGGCAGGGGAAGAAGAGGGCAAGACAGATTAATACAGGCAGTTTGTCATATATGCCCACATCAGAGCAGCGTGGCAAGAGTAGGGTACGAGAGTGAGCTGTATGCTCGTGTAACTTACTTTTTGCCTTCTGAGAACTTCCCTTAGAGGAAATGATGAATGCTTGATTTTATGGCTGCATGAATCAGATGCAATCAGTTATTTATCAGGCACCTTCAAGATGAACCCTGTGGTATTCAATAGTTGGACATTTAGTCTTTACCATGATCCAGTAGAAAGCCAGAATCTTGCTGTTTCTGAAGAGAATGATAGTTGTACTTAACCAAGGAGGATTTATTCTTGCTTCAGAATCCTAGGCATTCTTGTTTTGTCCTTCCTTATGAGAGCTTGTCACACATCCTATGATAGCACCCTAATCTGCTACAATTAGTGTACCATGACATCTGTCAACTTATAAGATGTGTAAAGTATTTTCTTGCTTTGAGAATACTCAAAGTATCATTCTGTACTCAAAACTCAAAACTTTTTAGTCTGCTTGGTATTGATTGAGTCAGAGTGTAACACCATTATGTGATATAAACTGTTGGGATGAGGGTCCCACAAATAATTAGAACTCAGTAAATCTGCAGATTCCTTTCATTATATTATGAAAAAGTTATTTGATTGTTCTAAAGTCAGGTTTATTCAGGCTCAGTCAAAATGAAGTAATAAAAACGCATTGTAAAAATCTGCCAACACCAATATTTAATAGGCTTTTAGTAATAAGAACTATCAAATTCCAGCAATTTCTCAAAATGAGACTTTTCTTCCTACAGTTACAGCATTTTATCCTAACAACAGATTAACCTTGCTTTTTGAAAATTTTTTTGTTTCTTTTTGTTATTTTTAGTGGATTGAAATGGAAGTGTTGTTTTGCATTTCTTAGCCCCCCCCCCCCCATTATATGAAACCGATTTATACAAAGGGCTTTTGCTATTCCAGCTGAGGCTCCCTGGGCCCTGGAAACTTATTGTTAGTCAGAACTTCTTACATAAGCAGAAGACCCCTGTAGTCCTTGAGTGACTTTGGAGGTGATTAACTTGATTGTAGCTTTCCTTCAGTCTCCACCCCTCCCGGCACCTCCCAAAATTGTCCATCTGCCCTGTAATCAAAACAAAAGCATGAATTTATTTTTAATAGAAGTTTCTAGCAGTGTAAGAAATAGCAGTCTTTTAATTTCTCCCCAGTCTGGCCAATTTGGGTGAACATGAACTCCAGTTGCTTAAGTTGGAATAGGGATCTGTAGCCCCAGGTCTGCTATTCTCTTCCTTTCCTATGGGTGGCCAATATTACTTCCCTGTTGTTACTCTTTTGAATTAACTTCTTTAAGAATTCAGGGGCTCTCTGGGTCTCTCTACAAGTCCGAACTCCTTCAGTAATGTTTTGCCATAAATAGCTATAGCAGTAAATTGTTCCAAATGATCCTAAAGAAATCTATAAAATTTAATTGGGATATGTAAAATAGAGACTTAAACAAATGTAGAAGTATAGCTTTATCCCGATGAAGTCACCAAATATCAGATAAATTCATTACTTTATTACAGTTCCAATACAAGTTTAAGTATTACTTTTGTTGAAAAATCAACACATCACTATTAAATTAATTTGAAGAATAAATGTTGATAATACAAGAGGTTATTTTGAAAAATAGACAAGTACTACCAAATATTAAGGTATATTTTAAAAGGACATCTTGTCCTTTTATTTAAAAATAGTTTTAGAGGTCAATGACATAGTGTAGCTAGTCCTGAAATTAATATCAGAATTTAATATTATTAGAAATAATTATCTTTTAAAGAAACAAATTTAGAAATATAACTGTAAAAGTCAAATAAGTTTACAAGTGTTTCAATAGATTAGGAAGCTAAACAAAACAAAGCTTAAAAGAATTAAGAGGAAGTAGATATTAATTTTAGAATATCAATGGCAGGATGGAAACTTACTAGGATTAAAATTGTAATAGAGTGAGCTGCTACCTCAGTGATTCCTGCCCCATCCATTGTCCTGGATTATCATTTCTTTATAGGGATAGAAAATTATCACAAGAAACACATCAGTAGATTTGACTATCTGCTGAGAGTTGTTTGAGTTTAGAGCTATGTCTTATCTCCATATTCCTATCATAGTAGCTTTCTGCCATACATTCAATTTACTCTTTGCTTCAATTGTGTCAGACTCTGGAGAGAAAAAAAAAAAGTCCTATTATATAACATAACAAAAACATTTTAATTTGTGGTGACTGCAGGTATAGATTAGTATTGGGTAGTAAGACAGAACAGAGAAAAGATACTTCTTTTTCTAAAAATTTTTTAAATTTATTTTTTATTTTTTTGCATTATCTTTTCATCTTTTTTTAAAACTTAAATTCAATTAATTAACATATAATGTATTATTAGTTTCAGAGGTAGAGGTCAGTGATTCATCAGTCTTAGATAACACCCAGTGCTCATTACATCACATGCTCTCCTTAATGTCTATCAACCACTTACCCCATCCTCCCACCCCCCTCCCTTCCAGCAACCCTCAGTTTGTTTCCTATGATTAAGAGTCTCTTATGGTTTGTCTCTCTCTCTGATTTCGTCTTGTTTTATTTTTTCCTCTCTTCTCCTATGATTCTCTGTTTTGGGAAAAAGTTGCTTCATATCTTAATCAGAGAGGGGAGCAAGTTTCAGGGTTTTTTGAGAGCTGATTCCTTCTATGTGTGAATTAGAGCTGCTGAGAATTGTGAAGAAAACCACAGCCACATAAATTGGAACCCAAGGGTAAGGGCATAGAGTTATGATAAATGAAATCAAAGTCCTCGATGAAGGAAGGCGTGAATACTCAGGGAGGGTTAAAGTTGGCAGTGCGGCCCAGCAGTTCTCGTGCCATTCCATGATATTCCGTTTCTCACTAGGCTCTTGGAAAAGCTGTCCACTCTCCTCAGTAGTCCTTCTTCACTATCTTCATCTTTTTCTTAGCAGAAGATCTCACTGTGCACTTTAGGAATAAGAGAGAAGCCACCACACAGGAGAGTTTTCTCAAGTTCCCGTAACTAGACCTAAATGAGCACCCTCCTACACTACCTGCTTATGACACAGGTAAGAGGCGTCCTTCCAGGTAGTGAACAACATAATTCTGCTGGATCCTGTCTTCTCTCACTTCCTGATGGATCTCAAGCATCAATTATCAATCTTATTTGTAAAAATTGGAGGAGAACTTTAGAAAGTCCTAGATTTAATAATAATAATATTTGAGATTCAATCTCATTATGCAGAGACTTAGAAGCAATGTTATCACAAGATTAGACTTAGGGGGGAAAGGGGATATTTGAGGTTTGCTCTCGGCAGATAAAGACATTTTTAAGAGGTTACGCTGCCAAAGCATTCTAGGTAGATGGAAGGGGGCATGCAAAAGAAATGGCCCTTAGTGTAGTGTGGTTTAGTTCAAACATTGATGTTCAAATAGAAGAAGACTGGATAGACCGAACTGTTTTATGATATACCTATTCTAAATGGAGGAATTCATATTTAATTTTGGAATTAATATTCAACTAGTAAAGTCTTTGATTAAGGGCTATATTAATAACTATCTTTCTCAATTAGATGTTACATAAACCTTGCTTTTTTATGTATTACTAATTTATGTGTTTATGCATTTTTAGTACATATTTTTGTCTGTGGACCTTATGTGTATTTATTTCATTGATTTTGCAAAATACTTTCTCAAACAATTTAAGTATATACTCAAAATCTAGCAATATTTTTATCTTGCTTTTAAAAATATCTTTTAACAGAACAAAGTGCTAGCTCTCATAATCTATTTATGTACATCCTATACTTTTCTCATAGCAGGTACCCATATTAAGTTGACATCTGTATAAGCCATTCATCTACCACATTTAGCTATAGTAATGATGTGCAATTTCCTTCTTATCTCTAAGGAAGTGTCCTTTAGATAGCTATTTGTCAGTTGGCCCCAGCATGATGAAACTATAAAAATAGTTTATCCATTGTGAAACTATAGGTAAGTTTCCATTTAGAGTTCATAAAGTTTTCTTTTTTTCCATTCTTACTCCCACCCCTGAGTCTATCTTTTGATTACTTCACATCTGGCCTTGAAATGGTCTCTTAAGACCTTGGTTGTTTTGTTCCATTGCATTTGACTAATTTTGCACATAGTTGCCAAACTCCTATTCATAAAAATGACTTTGATCACATCATTTCTCACTGAAATAACCTTTATTTTGTATCTCCCTGTCTTCTCTGTGATCCAAAGGACACAGTTGAAATTCTGCAACTTAACATTAAAAGACCACCAATTTTGATACAAAACTACCTATGGAATTACTTGAGCTGCTCTACTCAGGAAACTGTGTCCTTTCCTGCTTTATAACTTTTCCTTTTCTGGAAGTTCATTTTTTTTCACTGTTTTAACTTGATGGAATTTGACCTAGAGATAATGGTCCTACTTCTCTTGTCAATAAAGGATCCTTAGTGATCTCCTGCCCTGAATTATCTTTTCCTTCAATGCCTGCTTATTTCTGTTTTATTTAGCTCACTAAATATTCACTGAGTTCTTAATGGGGGGGGGCATTTTTTCAGTTATTGGCATGAACAATAACAACAAGGTCCGTTGTCTTGAAGTGATTGCATTTCTGTGTAGCAACGCACACAGAGGGTTTCAGTAACACAGTAACTCTTCAACATCCAGGGACAATTATATCAAGCCGGTCATCATAATTCTAAATAACCCGTGTTTGGAAAAGGAATGGCCGTGGCCGGGTGGGAGGCATTGGATGGAAAATTGTTCCTTCTTGAGAGAATTAAAACAATAAAAAAATGCTTTCTCTTCTCCTCATATTCCTAATGTTGCTTGACTTTCCTAGATAATTGGGAGGGCTAAGGAATAGAATCTAGGTTAAGGTCCCTAGAATTCTTGGCAATTGTTAAGAAAGACCCAAAGCTGAAAGTATAAAATAATAGTTGGAGCCCAAGTCCTAGAGGTAGGAAAGCTCAAATACTGGGATAGCCTCTAAAGAAATTAAAGATATTTAAGTCTCTAAATTTCTACTCCTTTATATTAATCCTCTATACAGAACGCAGGTGCAAATCACACATGAGTTTGAAGCAAAGATTTAATGGTGGAATCTAGTTAAAAAGAAAAATATCTACTGTGAAGGGAGTATTTTCATTTAGTTGTGAGTTTTTCTGGTTTTGTTCAATTTGTTTGTATTTGGCAAGAGAGAAGTTTGTCAAAACCACCAAGCTAAAATAGAATTTGCCCTGGAAGTAATTAGCTATTCAGAAAAAAAAGAAAGAAAGAAGAAGGAAAAAAGAAATTAGAACCTTGCTTCAGACTCACCAGAATAAAATTCAAGTTAAATGAGCCAATGGCCAACTTACTGTTTTCATTTGATTTTTTTCAGTCACCTCAAAGTTAGTATTTCCCAACCAGCAAACTTGCTCCCCGCTCTGTGTTTTTATTTCTTGGATTATCTATCTGTTATAAAATACCTTATGAGTTATCCTTACCCAAATTACCATAACAGCCTATTCATTGCCAGGTCCTGTTGCTCTTATTCATGAAATATCCATGAATACATCCACTTCTCTATCACTCCCATCTTCTTCCAAGCTTCTCCCATTTTTCACCTGGACCTTTGATTAATTGGATGAAACTATTCCATTCCTCTCATCCATTTTCTCCTTTACAGTGAGAGATCATTCTGAAAGAGAAAACTAAACTTATGTCCCCTCCTTCACATTGTTGAGGAAAAATAATTAAAAGCAAAATCTTCTTACACTGTATGCTGTTAACACTTGAATTAAACAACAACAACAACAACAGCAGCAACAACAACAACAACCAAAACCACAGTAACAACAAAAACTCTCGAATCTTCTTCCAGTCCAGAAATTCTCTCCACAAAGGTAGGAGAAAAAGATGCAACTTTCATCACCGAATAAGCATTAAACCACACTGTGATACATCACAATCCAGTAAGACATTGCAAGAATAGATATCACCCTCTAATCTAGCCAAGCATATACAACCCGTTTCATGCATGTTCTCAAGTTAAACAGTAATTAGTCCTCAAGTAAGAGGACTTGACGGCACCATTTGTCACACACAGTTCATTCCAACTTTACCTGGTAGCTTGGGTGATTATCTGTATGAACTAATTGGCTTTATCCAGAGGAAAAACGAATTCCCCTGCTCTTTATTACAGGTAGTAGTTTCGCAACTTGGAACACTGAAGTTAGGCTGCTGTCCTACTACAGAAGCTGAGATAGGATGCTATCTCCCTTGATGTTTGTATTTCAAAGAGATGACTCCCAGCTTAAGAAAGACAGTCCTGGGTCTGTCTATAAACTCACAAGAGGCTTACCTAGTTTTCAAAAGGATTTATATCATTTTAGAGGATAAAAATGCTTACAAACACACATTTTCTAAAGTAAATATTCAAAGAAAAGGGAGGGTGGAGAAATCTCTTCCCCTCTTTTCAACTGGGAGAATTAAGCCTCTTATTTTTAATTTGTATTTGTCTTTACAACACTGAAAACCTTTTAATGCTTTCCATTCTTCTTAGGATAAGGACCAGAAACTTAAGAGGCTTATAGTGCTGCCTGGTTATATAGTGCTGCCTACTTATCTCTCCAGCTTTATCTTTCCATGCTCTCCCCTCACACACCTTCAGCTCCATTGTTCTTACTTATCAGAATGCACAGCACACTGCTTTAGCACATGATTATTTTTCTGCTTCACCACCCCCTTCACCCTTTAGACTGACTTGGTCAGATGTTCTACATAGCTGTTCAAGCATTCCTTTCATTAATGGCTGTCTCGTGCACTAGATTTTAAGCCACATGAGCACAGGGGCTGGATCAGGTTTTGCTCACTTTGGTTTATGTCAAGTTTAAAGTATGTTTTTTTGATGCATGGTAAGCACCCTACTAATATTTTTTGAGGAATGACTGAAAGAATAACATGAAAAAAATAAATTAGTAAAAAAGTAAAAGAGAATGTAATTGAATATTTATCAAATATATGAATGGAGGAAAGCTTCCTAAGATTAAAAAAAAAAAAAGACTGTAGGACCAGTTCTTTAAGAAAAAGAATGATAAATTTGATTTAAATTTTCCATCTGTACACACACACACACACTCATACATATAAATCAAAAGGCAGATGGGAAAAAAGCATTGGAAAAATACAGCAATAGATTAATTGCTATATTAAATTTTTTTCAGAGGATATTTTGCAAAGAATTAAGTGAAAAACCCAGAAAAGATGAAATCTAAGTAAATGCTAACCACAGAAGAAATACATTGCCAATAACTGAGAAATGCACATTAAAATGAGATGCCATATTTAGCAGTGCTTTTTACAATCATACTGTTTAATATAGAAGGGGATACAGTAAAATAGGGACTTTCGTACATGGTGACTGGGAATGTAAATTTGTACAACACTTTGCAAAGTGATTTGGCAATATTTATCAAGATTCTTGAAATGTCCGTACTCTTTGAACAAGGAATCTACTTCTGGGAATCTACTGTGGAATGCACTAAGCATTTTGCACGTAAATTATTCCTCGCAATTCGTTTTTAACAGTGTAATGATAGAAACAATGTAAATATTCAAAATTGGAGGAATGGTTTACTAATTTATGAATATGTGTACTTATGGAATGCATTTCTCTGCAGGAACAAAATATGATCTTTTTGGGTAGTTTTTAACAACGTGGAAATATGTTTTGTTTTGTTTTTTTTACTGCCAGGTTTAACATACAACACACACATATAATACATACATGTATAATACCTACACATATAAATATACATATATAATACATATATATAATACGTGCATACATATACAATGTTAAATAACAAAAACAGCATAACATTTTTTTTTTACTGTGACCTATATTAAAAGTAGGTGGATTATACATAAAAGACATTTTACCTTAGGTGATCTTTAAAAAGCTCTTATTTAGGTGTGATCAACTTAAGGAGAGTATTCAGTGAATGTTTTTTCCCCTAGTAAAAGAACTATCGTTTACCTACTTATTTTTGTTTATGTGTACCTCATTTGTATTTCAAATAAATGTGCCTCTCAAGATATTGCTTGCTTTATGAAAATTGATGTGTTATCATCTTTTCATAAAACTGTATATAAACCTGTGTGTCAGAATTAGAGATGTATAACTAAATTTTTTTACATACTAAAAATATTAAAAAACTGGCCCGTTAATCAGTATATATTTTTCAATTTTATTGCATTTTCACAAAATAATTAAAAACAAGTTTCAACTCTGAAAGAAAATGCATCTACGCTATATAAAAAAGGGAGTAAATAGGAAACCATCAGAAAAATATTTGGAAAAAAGGCAAATGTGAGAGAATTGTGAGCTTATTTAATTCAGCATTTTCTCTACTTACCATTAGTTCACAGCTTATTTGTTTTTGGTTCTATTTTCCTGGCAAATCATTGACCAAGTCCCCAAAGACATTAGACATTCTGGTAAGTTGCACATTACTTGGCTTGTTACACTGGCTGTAGAAATATTATTCTTCCCGTTTTCCTACAAAAGCTGCAGGCCAAAACAAAAAAAAACAAAAAGAAAGAAAAAGCCCCACAAAAGTGAAGGCAAATTTCAAAATTATTATACAATTACAAATTAGATATAACGTCCTTACTTTACGGTCTTTTTTGTTAATTGATAACTTGAGGTAGATTTTAATACATTTATCTACTTGATTCTATTTGGTGTCTGTTATTTCCACATGCACCTCTTCATATGGTATGGGAGTTGCATTCGTAATTTCTCCAGCAGTGGTTAGGATATGGGACTGTGGCTACTGGAGAGCGTTCTTTGGTCTCGTTGTACCATGTTATTTTCTAATTAGAAAGAAAAATCAATCACTCACTGTATTATAACAGCAGATTGCAGTGAAAGAATGGAAAGTATTAGACATCCTGCACTTTGGCAGGATGCTGATCTGTAACATTTTGGTGACAACAGTGAGACAAAATATTGCAGAGTCTTTTTGTCAGGATGGTGCAACCTCTCACATCTCACCACATAACAGGAATTAGATCGTCTTGCTTTTTCTTAATAATTCTGGAAGGTGTTTTTTGACAAAGAAGTTTGATTTCCTTGGGAACAAAAGATGCATCTTAAAATAGTAAATACATTTTTTCATTTAAAAGAATGTAGATAACTGGAAAACTGATTTATTAACCTGCTTCATCAAGTAAATTACCTGCTCTTGTTAACAAATAAGTCTTCAAAAATATGAAATTTTTTTTACCTCCCCTTTTTAGTGATCTTATAATTTTCTCCCTTTTTTTTCCTTTTTGCATTCTTCTCATCACTTTATTATTAGATGGGGCTAATTGTGGTAAGCAAAATTGAGTTAGGTTGCCGTTATTTAATAAATTCTCTGCATACTGGACCAGACTGTCATTTTTCTTATAAGCCCACCATTTTTTTTTTTTTTGGTACAAAGATTATGTTGAGTCATAAACTTTGTAAGAGGAGAATATCCACAGGAGCCATGAAAAAGTACATCTTGACTGTTAATTAACACCAAACTGCTTACTATAGGTGATACAGTTCAGTGGGAATGTTCCTCGACATCATTATATTCCTCAAGAAATGGGATAGGATGATATTTGCTATGCTTTTGGTTAATTCTTACTGAAAATTAGGATACATGCAAATAGTATAAGAATTATGAAAAAAAGATTTTATGCCATTGTTGTCTTTCTAAAACAGGAATGGTTTAGCTCTTTATGAACCATTATGGAGACATCTGGAAAATGAAAAAACTCATGATTTTAATAATAAAACTATCAGTAATTCTTTTTAAAAACAAATACAATGTAAGGATGAACACAGTTATCGAGAGAGTTGGGGAGTGTCATTTTAGAATTAGAGTATGGTCTCTGTTTTCCATTGGCATTAAAATATTTATTTACTCATTTGTTCTCTCCTTTTTTCTTTCTTTTTTTTTTTTGACTTATTCTATTTGGGTTCAAGATAGGGATTAGAATTGGGCAGGCAGCCACTCTGATGACCTGAAAGACAAGGATAGGAAGGACAGCAGAATTGTCAAAGTTCGGGGTTCATTGTGTTTATAAATATTTCTGACATATCACAGAATCCCATTACTTTTAATATAGTGCCTAGATTCCTATTATATTCTGAACTTCTCAAAATATGTCTCACATGTCGTGGTTAGTTACCAGTGTAATGATTCAAAAAGGACACCAACCAGGGAAGATAGAAGAGTGAATTGTTCTTATAATAGAAGGGAAAATGTCAGGATGGAGAGTGTGAGAGAAATATGTCCCAATACCTGGACATATTCAAGTTCTTCAGGGAAGTGATCACCTTGCTTATTTAAGTCAATATGGTAGACTTTCTACCTAGCGCTTAGTGGCTAGGTAGCCCACAGTGGATGTTTTATAAATGGATGTAATTGGGAAAGGAAACTTGTGTTGTCATGATTTGCAGATAGCAAGAAGCTACAGGAAAGCACGTAGAACTGTCCCAGATTTAGGAGCAGACTTCATCCTAATAAAGTGGGTTCCCTATCACTAATGCTGACTGCAAAGGCTGGACATTCATCTTTTCTAGATGATTTAGAAGGTGTCTCTCTAAGGAGTAGAAGAAAGTAGATTTTAAGGAACATTCACATTTTAATTTTATAGGATACTGCTTCATAGATCCTTCGCATACAAAAACTGCTGTCACCACCATCTAAATGAAATAACAAAGGAGTCAAAGTTTATTTTTATAAACCCCTCTTTCCACTTGAGATTCCCTCTCCTTTTAAAAACAGTCCTTCCATCTTCAGCACTCTCAAAATCCCCACATCTACGTGCCACGCACTGGCTCTCCTAGTCCCTCTAGCTGTACTCTGCATACAATTTCCAATATCGAATTTCTGTTTTGTTCCTCACAACAAAACAAAAACAGTTCTTATTGCTCAGTGTTTTTATGTTATAATCTGATGAAAGCAATTTAACAGAGATTATGGATTTAAGATAGATTTAACATCTCAGAGGGTATCTGAGCATGAGTTAATCCTCGTCAGTCTCTAAGTAGTCAGGCATGGAAGAGGCAAGAACCAGGAACCTCTGAGCTTCACTTGCCTCCTGGAGGCCAAGCTGTGCCTACTCACTCTCTTCAGTGACTCCCTGAGAGGCAGTGCTATAAAATCATGCACTGTGAACAGAGACAACATGGTCTGGCACAACTTATACAAATATCTGAAATCATGAATCATAAATATATGAATGTGAAGAATTTCTTGTATTTTGAAAAAAAAATACATCATTAGGAACATAATCTTCCCATGTTGCCTTCAAATTTTCCATGAGGTTTAGCTGAATTTACTTCAGCAATCTTTCTCCTTTCTACCATGTTTTTTTTCCTTTTACTGCCCCTACGGCCTTTGGTTCAGAGAACAGAAACATCTACCTGAAGGAAACAGAGGTTCCCAGGATACCTGAGTAGACAGGGAATAGAAGTAAGAAACAGAACATGTTCTGTTTTTTGGTGTTTGCTGGCTGACTTATTTTAGAACCTGTACAAGTGATCTTATGTCTATTTTTAAGCCTGTGTACATGGATACAATGAAAGTGTGGTTTACATTTAAAAATCTTTTTTTCATTAAGTTTTTAATTTTAATTCCATGTAGTTAACCCACAATGTTATATTAGCTTCAGTATGTTTAAAATCTTAAATGGTGTTGTATATGTTAACACAATACATAACTTACTGGAGAAAGACTACAAGGCTAAAATTATTTTCTTGATTTTGATAATTTATTAAAAGAGTATATCTAACAGAAATTACTTATATGCCATGTAAAAATCCATGTTTTTCTGACAGAGTGATCACAGATTGTGCCATGTTTAAAATAACCAATCTTCATTCTGTGTTTTTTCTTACACATGGTACTTGAAGTAAAACACTTAAAAGGAATCTAGACGTTCCAAATGTTTGATTTTTGAAATGATTTTGCCAGGATCTTTGGGCTTAAATTTTTTCTCTCACTCCTGAGAAAGTGCACACATTTTGAAATTTAGTCTATTTGAGCAATGCTTTTTTTCCCTTTAAGCTGATAATCAGCATATGGGAGTGGGATTGAATTTGAGACAAGCTGTTGATTTCTATTGAACACCCAAAAAAAATGTAAGGTCTCAAAAAATTTTTTTTAACTAACTCTCCACTGATAGGCTAAAAATGTATTAGAAATTCAGTAAATTGATGTAAAATCATCCTGATGTGGGGCTTATAGGAAGAAAGGTGTGGTTGTGGTATAATTGAGATTGTGATAATTTTGCCTAGTCTGTAGAGTTATAAAGTTACAGTTTTCAAGGCAGAGAATTAAGAATCAGATAGGGATACAGATATTCACAAAATGGCAGCAAGAACATTATTATACCTCTTATGTCACCATTCTTTTGTTATCTTATGGTTTGCTATTTTTAAGAACCATATCATTAGGAATAACATATATATCATTTTATATATTTAGATAGATATCCTTCTCTACCCCTAAGAAAGACTTTGAACGTATAGAGAACATACATTAGAGAGATGAACTGATTTTAAAGGACATAGTTATAAATTCTGTATGTATTGAGAGAGCAGGTTTCAGAGAAATCAAGTGGTATATCTAAAAGGAATCGAGAGACCTCATTTGTATCTTTATGATACTGGATACCCACAGCTATTTACCTTTGCTTGTTCTCATTCTCTCTGTAAACCAACAGGGTTGAACCAGAATAGCCATTTCTAGCCTTAGTCTGACCAGAGAAAGGAACAGGTGTCTTAGAACATTTGTAAACTCACGAGGTCTGTGTTTGGGGCTCTCTGGCTTCCATTTGGTGGCCATTGTGCCCTCCCTCTTGCTCATCCTCTTTCTGCATAAGACATTCGGGTCTCAGGGCCCATGAGATTTCCTACCAAACTCTCTTCTTTTTGTCATTTTGCCAAGATTTATTGTATCTTTTATAACATACTGTTTGGTTTAACCTCTGTTAAAATACCCAGGTCCTATTCAATTAAACTCTGCTCTCAGCTAGCAAGAAAAAATACTTGACTTTTTGAGGATGCTCCAGACTGTCTTCCACAGTGGCTTTCCCAGTGTGTATTCCCACCGACAGTGCAAGAGGGTTTCCCTTTCTCCGCAACCTCACCACTTGCTGTTTCTTGTGTTGTTGATTTTAGCCATTCTGACAGATGCGAGGTGATACCTCATTGTATTTTTGATTTGTGTTTCCCTGATGATGAGGGATGTTGAGCATCTTTTCATGTCTGTTAGCCCTCTGGATGTCTTCTTTGGAAAAATGTCTATTCATATTTTCTGCTCCTTTTTTAATTGGATTATTTGTTTTTTTGGGTGTTGAGTTTGGTAAGTTCTTTATAGATTTTGGATACTAACCTTTCATCAGATATGTCATCTGCAAATATCTTCTCCCTTTCTGTAGGTTGCCTTTCAGTTTTGTTAATTTTTTCCTTCACTGTGCAGAAGCTTTTTATTTTGATGAAGTTCCGATAATTTTTGCTTTTGTTTCTCTTGCCTGAGTAGACATATCTAGAAAGAAGTAGCTCTGGCCAGTGTCAAAGAGGCTACTGCCGGTGTTTTCCTCTAGGATTTTTATGGTTTCAAATCTCATATCCACCAATTGCACTACTAGATATTTACCTAAAGAATAACTCAAAGAGATATATGCACCTCAATGTTTATAGCAGCATTATTTACAACAGCCAGATTATGGAAACAGCCCAAGAGTCCATACACACACACACACACACACACACACACACACACACACACACTGGAATATTACTCATCATAAAAAAATGAAATCTTGCCATTTGCAATGATGTGAATGGAGCCAGAGGATATTATGCTAAGTGAAATAAGTCAGTCAGAAAAAGACAAATACCATATGAATTCACTCATATGTGGAATTAAAAAAAAATAACAAATGAGCAAAGGGGCGAAAAAGAGAGAGGGATGCAAACCAAGAAACAGACTCTTAACTAGAGAATAAATTAGTGGTTACCAGAGGGGAGCTGAGTGAGGGGATGGGTAAAATAGGTGATGGGAATTAAGGAGTGCACTCGTGATGGGCACCGGGTGTTGTATGGAAGTGTTGAATCACTGTATTGCACACCTGAAACTAATGTTATTACTGAATGTTAACTAACTGGAATTTAAATAAAGTAAAAAGTTAAAAAAATAAATACTTGAATATATCTAAATAACAGAATTACATGGTTTTCAAATTTTAGTATGTATTACTTGTTGAAAATCCACATTTGGATCCTGGTCCCCAGAGCCCTTTAACACCCATTTTTAACAAACTCCCCAACAGATTCTGATACTAGTTGAGAAACATTGCTGTAAGATTTTTGCATGTTACCAGTGATTTAGGATTTAATTCAAATTATAAGTGACCAGAGATGGGGTATTTAGGGTTTGTGATTTGATGTTTCAAATCACATAATAGAATTATACATAATTTTTATAGGTTTTACTCCTTAAGTTGTTCTCACTCTTTAGTGTGGGGGCTTATTACCTGCAAAATAATTGTTACTTTTCTCCTATGAGATTTCCCATATAGTAGTTTGCTTTGTAATAGAGTTCGTGTGTAAAAAAATTGAATTATAATAGACAAAAATGGAAGAAAATGAACTTCAAAATTTCATTGAATAACAAAATACATAAATTTTGCTTTACAGAACATAAAATCTAAAGGAATGTTTCAAAAAACTGTAGAAACAGATCTTCCTTAGATGACTCAGTATAGAAGAGCAAGGCAAAGTATAGGTTTTAACTGTTTTTTATTAATTAGTTACTATTGTTTTCCCTAATTCCCCTCATATCCTCATTTTTGCGGCCTATAAATGTTCTGCTTTTTTAATGAACAGCTCTGTGATATTCCTTAAAACCTATTACTCAATGAGTGGCCCTGGGCACTTATTAGAAATGTGGACTCTGGACTGACTCCAGACCTACACCAGACGTACTGGAGCAGAACCCGCAGTTTTATAAGATTCCTAGCTGTTTGTCTTTGTTGTAAAATTTGAGAAGCACTACCTTAAAATGCTTTTGTCTTGTTCTGCCACAGTGGAGTTTACTTCTAATCTGTTACTTTATGAAATGATGATTTTTTAAAAAAGATTTTATTTATTTATTTGAGAGAAAGGAAAGAGAGAGAGGAGAGCACAAGAGAGCACAAATGGTGGAGGAGAATCAGGCTTCCTGCCGAGTAGGGAGCCTGATGTGGGACTCTATCCCAGGACTCTGGGATCATGACCCTAGCCAAAGGCAGATGCTTAACTGACTGAGCCACCCAGGTGCCCCTGAAATGATTTTTTAATAACGGTGGTTGAAAGATAATTGTGTTGTTTTTGTACAATTTTTACATGCCCATTTAAGATATAAAAATAATACTGAGAAATACAAATAAGGAAACTCAGTTAACCACTCAGAAATGACATTATTAAGAAAAAAGAAATAACATGATTAACATAGATAATTTCAGATATCTCTGTATATAGATACAGAGGTAGCTGTAGATAGGACAATGGATGGATGGATGCATGGATGCATGGATGAGGAAAGGATGAGACAAAATTTTGCTGAAATGAAATCATGTAAAACATTTAAAAATTAAATTATTGAGTTAATTTTTCTAAACAGAATTATTCAGAATTGATTAAAAACAAAGAAATTTAAGTGACAGGTATTGCTAAACCTGAAGCAGTGTGTGTGTGTGTGTGTGTGTGTGTGTTTTAACAAGAAAAGATATTAGATTTTAGGAGTCTTATAAAATGTGATGATGTTATGGGATGGATGTGTTTCAAGTGTAGACATCTGTTATCTGTCAATCTGTCAAATGAAGGATGGGAAAGTAAATATCATCGCACTGCCTCACACTTCCACCTCCCAATTTTGTTTCTTCAAAAACAATATTTTTTGTAATCATTCTACAATCATAATTTCAATAGTTGTTTGAGCTTATTTCTTTATTTAGGGTTGTGCTTATCCATAATACTTATCATAGCATCTCCCATCCTGAGTTTTTATTGTGATTCATCTTTTTTTTTAAAATTCATTTATTTATTTTAGGGAGAGAGAGAGCAGGGGGTAGGCAGAGGGAGACTCTTAAGCAGACTCAACACTGAGCTGGGAGCCCATATGGGGCTTGATCTTATGACCCTGAGAGCATGACCTGAGCAGAAACCAAGTGCATCACGTAGGTGCCCCTATTCTGATTCATCTCTTAAATGTAGATGTTTCATTAAATATTTTCAGTCTAAGAAGTATTTGATTTCTATAACTTCTTGCATGCTTGAGAAGGTATGTTTTTTAATTTAATTTATTTTTTTTTTATTGAAATTGCATGGATATATATTTCTTTTGTTGTTTAATACTGTAGATTGCATGAATATATAATTATTTTGTTGTTTAATACTGTAGATATCACAGTTTTCAGATATTATTTGCTTTAAGAAATACTAGATCACTCTAATTCACCTATCCGCCTTGTAATTTACTGAATGTATGGAAAACTCTTTTTCTATGAAGTTTAGTAACTTTACTAGAATATGTCTTATTTGCTATCAGTTTTTTAACATTCATAGTGTGCCATAAGTTGCTGCAGATTTGAGTTTTATTTCAGTACAGTTTTCTTCAATAATTTTAATTTTTTTTTCTTTCTCATTTTACTTGTTCTTTTTTAAGGGAAGTCTCTCTGTGTGCTCAGAGTTCTTTGTTTTTCTTCTGCTTCAACCCATTAGTAATAATAACACAGATTTTGTAAAAAGTAAGTTAATCACTCACTAGATTTTGATGCAAAGGTTTTGTCTTCTATACTCTCACTACCCTTTGGGATTAAAAACCAGCATTCTTTTCCAGAAGCTAATGAATATTCTGAACTGTGGCCACAGGGCAGAGGTGACTTGGAAAACACACAGAGTATTGGGAAGGTGTCCATCTGTTGATAATATAAATATCAAATTGTTGGCTGCTATCCCTAGAAGGTCCATATGTCCTAAAGCCAACATGTAGCTCATAAGCTTCCTCTCTCGGAAGATACATAGTTTCCTCTCTGATAAAGACAAATGGTATGATACCAAGAGTACAAGTGACAAGAGAAAAAAAATAGATAAATTCACTTGATTAAAATTAAAAATCTTTGTGCTTCAAAGGACATCATCCATAAAGTGAAAAGATAATCCACAAAATGGAAGAAAACATTTGGAATCATATATCAGATAGTGTAGATATTTGTATCTAAAATATATACACAACTTTTACACCTCAATAATCACAAAACAAATAGCCCAGTTAAAAAAAATGGGCAAAGGATCTGAATAGATGTTTTTCTACAGGAGATGTACAGTTGGCCAATAAACACAAGAAAAGATGCTCTGCATCATTAGCCATCAGGGAAATGCAAACCAAAACAATGACAACTTACTTTACACCTACTAAAATGGCTATACTGAAAAAGAAAGATAGTAACAAGTGTTGGTGAGGATGTGGAGAAGGTAGAACTCTTGTATATTACCAGTGACTATGTAAAATGGTGCAGCTGCTCTGGAAAACAGTCTGGCAATTTCATTTCTTAAAAGGTTAAATATAGATTTACCATATGACCCAGCAGTTCCCCCTCCTTGGTATATACTCAAGAGAAATGGGGACATATGTTCATGCAAAGCTTGTACGTAGGTGTTTATGATAGCTTTATAATAGCCCCCAAAGAGAAGCAACCATATACCCATCATTGGATGAATGGAAAAATAAGATGTGATAGATCCATACAAAGGAATATTACTCAGAAATAAAAAGGTACTAAGTACTGATACAAGCTATAACACGGATGAACCTTGAAAACATTATGCTAAGTAAAAGGAGCCAATCACAAAGATCTCATATAATATGATGCTGTTCATATGAAGTATTCAGAATAAGCAAATTGATAAAAACACAGTAGTTTAGTGGTTGCCAAGGGCTGGTGGGTGGATGGGATGGAGAGCCACTGCATGGGTCAATGAGTACAGGGTGTTTTGGGAAGGCTGAAAATGTTCTAAAAATAGGCTTGGTGATGGTTGTACAGGTCTGTTAATACACTAAAAACTGTTAAATTATATACTCTAAATAGTAATTTTTATGCTATGTGAATTATATGACAATAAAGTCATAAAAAAAAGCCAAGTGGAGTGCATTCTTGCTTTACAGGTTTATCTTTGGTCACTCATCATTCATTCTTATTGTGGACGCTTAGCCATCTCCCTAGCCTGACCTTGCTTCCCCAAGGTCACAACCTCTGCTCACTCTCTCTTGTACCATTTCTTTATCCCCGTTGATGCTGTTCCCCCTTCTCTTCAACCCAGGTGATTCATTTCATGGTGGTGGCGAAGATGGAGCTAAGTGGATAGAGGTGGTTTTATTCTTTTCTTGTTCTCTTTTTAGTTTTATAGACCCTGCGTAATTATATCCTGCTTACCTCCCAAGGCCTTCCCTTTTGATTCCAAAAACCTCTTGTGAAAGTAAAAATCTAAACTTGAACAAATTTTTAATGGTTGTTTTTTGGAAGTAGGGCTGTGGGAAATATTTCATAATTTAAAGAAGTGGTAACTTTTGCTAGTAGCTTTGCATGCCTGGATAAAGTATAAACACATTTGAACCAAATTATGTTTTCCAAACCTGATGGCTTTTGAGATGTCCACTGGTCTTATTATTATTATTTTTTTAATCTTTTGCTAATAATGAGGATTATTTTTTTCTCTTGTCCAAAAAACATTTCATAAACTAGTTTTAAACCCAATATTCTTATTTTTGTGAAGTCAGTTATTATTCCAAAGTTTTTTCTCAACTGCTCACGTCCTGAGAAAAATCACACTGCTTAGTCTCACAGGAGACATTATTTGTATTACAAAACAAATTTGATCATGTATAATGAGACAGGAAAATGCCAAGCCTGCCAATGTGCCTTAATGCTGCTCAGGGCTTTCTTTTTCCGGTGAACTCTGTCTGAAAACAAATTAGGTTGAAAAGCCTGCTCAGTGAAAATATGGAATCATATCAAAGAAAGTGTCCAATTGGAGTGTTTCTGACACCCAGCAATTCTCTTCCAGACCAGAGACATATTAGGCAAATTTATTTCCAACTTCTAAACCTAAAATTTCCCACATTGCCCTTTTCACCTTACTAATTGCAATTACATTTATATTAAAACCCTTCTGTTACTTTTGGAAGAGAGTTATTAGAGGCTGAATATATATGTATGTATATGTATAAAATTTTAAAAATGTATTTATTTTTTAATAGGTAATACATTTATATGGTTTCAAATTTTAAAACTTATGTAAACAAGAATAGAAGGAATCGAGTGAAATTCTCTCCTATATCTGCCTCCACCCTGTTTGCATTTCCAAAGGCAATCAGTTTAGCTCGTCTTCTGTTTCTTGCATGTTCTTCAAGAAATATTCTATAAATTTGGAAGCAAATATATGGAGGTATGTATATTTCTTCTTTATACAAATGATAGTGACTATATAGTTGTATTGTACATTTCTTCTTTCACTTTGTAAGAAATCTTGAAGGTAGTTCCACAACAGGGCATCAGGTTCTCCCATTTTTAAAATTTGCAGTGTATCTCTTAGGTGGGCATACTACAAGTTTTCGACACAGTGACCTTTCTTGGATATTTAGGTTGCTTTAGAGATTCATCTGAGTTGTTCCATGTATGAATAGTTCTTTTTATTACTGAGTAGTATTCCATGGTATAGCTATACCATAGTTTATTTAACCATTCACTCATTGAAGGACATCTGGGTTGTTTCCATCTTTGAGCTATTACAGATTAGCTGCTCTGAACATTTGTGTGCAGGTTTTTTTGTGAACATAAATTTTTATTTTTCTGACATTAACGCCTAAGAGTGCAATTGCTGGGTTACATAGTAGTTGCATGTTTAGTTTTTTAAGAAGTAGCCAAACTTTCCCAGAGTGGCTGTACCACTTACATCAGCAATGTGTGAGTGATTCAGTTTTCCACACCTTTTGGTGTTGGTTCCATTGCCTTTGGTGTTGAAATCTTATTATTTTGACCATTCTGTCAGGTATGTAAGAGGTCTAATTTTTAAATTATGAAATATTACGAACTTTACTTGTAAGAACCATCCAGAAAATTATAGTGCACATCTATTTTTCCAACATGGGATGATTCTTCAAAGATAAATCACAAGTTAAAGATTATACTGTACAATTTTTAAAATTAAGTTTTATATTTTTTGGACTCCTTTTATCTCCCCAAATTTTCTTTTCCTTTATTTTTTTTAACCTTCACAGATTTTTCTTTGTGAGTGTTAATAAGATGGTAATAAATGTGATTTTTATTTTTGCTATTCAGTCTGACAGAATTTATAGTTCTGTGGTTCTACTGGAAGAGACTTCTGACTGATAATACCTCATGAGAGGTACACAAGGCATTTTACTGAGATTAAACTTTAGTCTCCTGATTTTAGCATCCTCACAATTGCAGTATGTTAAAATGTTAATTCTCTAAGATATTGCCAAGAGACAGATGGGATAATTATCTACATATCAAATATAATTGTTTGGAAGCTACAAATTAAATCATGAGCTAAATTTCTTATGCATGTAGCTTAAGTCTAGTGAATTCCCTTGAAGAATTGTAAGTCAACAGCTTTCAAGACCACCACAACTATATTTAAAATGTGTGTTTTGCCTACGTATTTGCTAAATAATTATATTATCTATTTATAACTTCGTGTAAAATATCTCACAGTGTTTTTGCTTTCCACTTGGCCTTGAACATTTTCTGTTTTTGATGTTCCACTCACTTTTTCTCTAGATGACTCTTACCCTCTGATCTCTCTTCCTTCGTGATTTTTCTCAGTGAAGTCTCTACTGACTTCTGCCATTCTTCCATGGGGGCCATGCAAACCTTCTCTGTGTTGTTCCAGTTTTAGTGTACCTGCTGCCAAAGTGAGCACTGCTGAACTCTGGGCCAGGTTATATGCTCCTTCCGTATGTTTCCTTCACTCTTGTTTCATAAACTTGTACTGGCAGTTCTTCAGCCCTCATCCGTTAACAGAACCTTTCGTTTCTTGTCCTCATGAGGAGGACCATTGCTTTTTCTTTATTGCTGCTTCTCCAGTGCCAACCTTGGCACTTTCCCCATAGTAGGCACTGAATAAATGTATATATTTTTGTTGAATGGTTGAGGGAATGAAACAATGGACTTAAAAATACCTCCCAACCTCTAAATTCCATGGAAATGTTCAGTGTTCTTTCTCCAGTGAGTTATTTGTTCTTAACTCTTGTTTCTTTGAACAGTTGATGAACTCAAAAGGGAAATTACATAAGAAGGGAGTATTGTAGAGAGTTGTCCTGGGTTTGGTTTCCTCCAACCACTTTCAGATATCTTAGACTGGTAATTATAGCTCCAGCTCTGTCATGTGGTATTTTATCTTTTGGCAAATCAGAGTTCTATAAAAATGTCTATGTCAAATCAGTGTCAAATCAGTTATTTCTGAAGTTTTATATTTGTAAGTGCTATCAGGTTCCTCTGTTTTCTTGTCTTCAAAAGACTTGATGTCATTTTGTGGCTTTGTCTGTGGGAGAGTAATGCATATTTGGGTCAATTCATGGAAAGTAATTAAGAAATTCTAACTAAACAGAAAGTACAGTTTAGAAACTATATTCTCTTAATAAGTTAATTATGGTTCAGTGTAAATGACTTAGTTAAACCATTTAAATCATGATTTTGATGTAAAATTATGAATGCTCTTTTATATATCTTCCTTTTGTAAATTAAACTGTATACATAATTTTTAATTAGACAGAGAAAATGATTTGTTTAAAGCATTTGATCACCTCATATTTAAAAAAATAAACTTATTTCTTTAATATTTGAATAAGTAACATTTACGTATATTAATAATCAATAGCTATACAAGAATGTAGTAAAAAGTCTTTCTCTCAATCTTGTCCTCAAGCCAGTTTTCGTCTGTACCCCCAATCAATAAGCATTATTCTTAGTTTCATAACATCATCTTATCCCATAAGAAATGGCTTGTTTGAAAGTGTAGAGTGTATTATTAGATGATTAAAATAAATTTTCTGTACCCAAAAAGTGAGTCTCTTAAAATTAGTGCGGCTAAAACATAGCAAAATAGTTCATGGCATGAGATGGGCTGTCTTCCTCACTAGAGCAGTGATCGGCAAATTTCTCCTATGTAAAGCACCAGATAGCAATTATTTTAAGCCCTGGAGGCCATAAAATCTCTTCTACAGCTATTCAACTTTGCTGTCGTAATTGAAAAGCATCCATAGACAGTTTGTAGGTGAATGAGCATGTTTGAGCTTGAATAAAACTTTATTGGTGGACATTGAAATTTGTTTTTCCTAAAATTTTCACATGTTATGAAATATTACTCTTTTTTGAATTTGTTTCTAGCCATTTAAAAATATAAAATTGATCTTAGTTCACAGGTTATAAAATAACAAGCAGTAGGCAGCATTTGGCTTCTCTGCTATTTGCTGACTCCTGATGTGGATCAAGATAATGTTGGGCTCTAACACAATTTCATTTCTAATTGATTTTTTCTTAAATATATTTAAAATACTGTTTATTAAATATATTAATTTTTTTGTTTTATATGTCCAATTCAATATATTAGTTAGGGAAGAAGATGTTACACTTGTTGCATGATGGTTAAGTGCTAGACACTTTTTTTTGTACATTATCTCAGTTAGTCCAGTCACCAAGTCTGTCAAGTAGATATTATTTCTGTCTAATAGATAAAGTAAGATGGAAGAAAGGGATTAGTAACATTCTCAAAGTTATATACTTGCTAAGAGGTGGACTGTAGTATTTAACAGAGGTTTATCAGATTTCATATTTATAGAATTGAACAACTATTCTTCAGCCACATAAATATGCTGTTCTATTCTTATGTTTAGGTGTTTCCAGCTTTGTTGTTTTTTATTTGTTGGTCGATATTGAATGCTGTTATTTTCTCAAAGGTATAAACAGGAAAATTGAATTCATATTTATTTTCATTACATAATTTTCACCTCAGTGATTTTGCTCTACCTAGCTTCCTGTTAAGGGGAACTGGATTGGAAAATAGGCAAATGGAGTCTGAAATACAGAGTAATTTTTTTTTTCAAATATAATCCCTGTCTTGCAGTTATATGTATAATCCTATTTTTAATTTTGCAATTTCAGTTCATTTCCTCTTGAATCCTCAGATGTTCAGAACATTTGATGACACACCAATATTGGGAGATTGTTTTTCACAATGGTTAGAGGAAGAATAAAGTGCTTTTATATGGGGATTATAAAATATGTTAAAGTACATATTCTTTTTCTGGACTTAAAAACAATTAAGAGTGATCCTTTTGTTCAACAACAATATTGAATTACAGTCACAATGTTGATAGTAAAATTTGCTATCCTTCAAAATAGTATTCAACACTAAAAACACATTTTAATTCAATTTATTTTTCTTTAAATTTATACATACCTTCATTGATACTGATTTATTTCATAGAGATTATTTCAAAATACATAAGGATTCATTAAAGTAATTCAACCGGATTGTTAAAAGCAAAAACTAAATAGCATGCCATTGGAACTAATATCACTTGTTTGGAAAAGGTTAAATTTTAAGTTTATTTAAATCTTGCACTAATAATTTGAAATATGTTAATTAATTAGGTGGTTGGGACCTTCTACAGTCATCAGCTGTGCTATAAAATATTTTCTCTTCAGCTCTGGGGAATACACATTTTGGAAGCCTTTTAGGGATTTGTGGGTTAATCTCTGGTCTACAGGAGCATTCTGTAATTAAATAATTAAATTGTTGGTTCCAAATCATAGAATTTTAGAGATCAGACTATTTCTTTAATTTTGGTGATTGCTTAAAGGCCAATCATTAGAAGATTAGCTGAATGACCTGTAGATGTCAGAGAAAATGATTTATTTCGTATCTGCCTCCAAAATTTAAAGCAGAAGCTAATACTGAGATCATGTCATTGCATTTTGTTTTATTGATAAGAGTTGCAGTAGTTACTTAGTGACTACCAAGATAAATGAGGGGGCAAAATGCCCCTAGTTTATTTAAAATAAAAACTAAATACTGTATGTGGTTAAATTGAAAACAGCTGGCAAGGATGTAGACTAATGCTATCCTAAATTAGAGACATTAATATCATTAAAAACATTAGTTGTACTTAAATTAAAAAAATTATACACTGCAAAATATTAACATTTTGAGATTTATAGGTATAAATCAGAAATCTATATTTAGGACATGATAAGCTTATTGAAAAATATCAATGTATAAATAGTTACACTTTATATACATGCCATGATGATTTAAGAAAGCCCTGTGAGGTCACTGTATTCCCAGCAGCCCATTCAGTGCCCAATACATGTGAGGTATGCAAATATTTATTGACTTAATGAATGATACCAATCTACTGTTTTCTTATATTCTTATACCAGTCCTCAGTGAAATAGTGCTATTATTTCTTTTTATAACCGAAGAAACTGAGTATAAAACCAATAAGTTTATAATGGATAATTTTATTAAAATATATTAGTTATTTTCAATTTTCATTTGTATTTACATTTGATTTTTCTCTTCAGGAAGTAATTTAATAATACTTTGCATGGAATTTATGAAATGTCCTTGCTTACCCAAAATATAAAACTGTGTAACATAAAACACAAAGAAGAGGTTAAAGCCATTTTAAAAAATTTTAATGGAAATATAGCTGACATACATTATACTAGTTTTAGTTGTACAACATAGTTATTCAACAATTATGTACATTATGATATGCTCACCACGATAAGTATCTGTCACCATACAAAGTTATTACAATATTATTGACTGTATTTTCTGTGCTCTACTTTTCATCCCTGTGACTTATTTTACAACTGGAAATTTATACCTCTTAATGGATAAAGGGGATTAAGAGGTACAAATCCATTTATTTATTTTTCATTCAAACAGAGTTAGCATTTCATGGAAGTACATACTTCATTTCTCAAGCTCTAATCCTCTTAATACATTTTCAAGTTAAATTTCCAACTGGTTGGTGCTAGGATAATAAGCACAAGTCAGAAAATTTAAAGAATAATCAGTATAGTCAAATGGTCTACTGAAAATTCGATCGTACAATTTAGTAAAACCTAATTTTAATATAGCTTGATATTATGTACAGTCATTGATACTTCAGATTAGTGTCCCCTATGAACATAATTACTTATCACTTGTATTATATATAATACCTTTGTTTAATAAGGTAGTGATGCTATCAGAACCAAGGCTATAAAAATACACAAACAAAGTGAGCATGATTCAAAAACAATGTTTTGAAGGACTTTTTTTTAAGAGCCCAAATTGAGCTAAATTGTATTACGTTCTCTCAAATATTTGTTAGAGTGGCTTTCAATTGTCATTTTAAATTGGAATTATCATTAACTGATTTAGGCTTCTCTGGCTTTCCAGTTTCCTATGTGTGACAGATACTACCTTTAAGTGAGTATTGTTAATATTCAAATACTTTTACAAATAGATAACAATTGAAAATTTGGAATTTTATCCTTTGAAATTTCAAATATAAAGCCAATCTAGGGGCGCCTGGGTGGCTCAGTTGGTTAAGCGGTTCCTTTGGCTCAAGTCATGATCTCAGGGTCCTGAGGTTGACCCCGGTTGACCCCTGTGTTGAGCTCCCTGCTTAGGGGGGAGTCTGCTTCTCCCTTTGCCTTTCCCCCCGCTTGTTCTCTCTCTCTCTCTCTCTCAAATAAATAAATAACATCTTAAAAAAAATAAAGCCAATCTAAAGAAAATTGAGTTAGTGGTTGGCCATGTGGGGAACACATCATAGTGGCCTTACCTAGATGAGGCCCATGGTGTAGTTTCTCAGACTCATCCTAGAATGCTTCTGATTTTGTGAGGCATCCAGAACTGTGCAATTTCAAATCAACAGCTTCTTGTTTAGCAAACAAAAGTATGGTTGAGATAGAAACCATAATGTTAGGGTAATGACTTTGCTCACTTTAAAATCATATGCGTGGAAAGGGAAATTAGAATTATACTTTGATGGGGCGCCTAGGTGGCACAGCGGTTAAGTGTCTGCCTTCGGCTCAGGGCGTGATCCTGGCGTTATGGGATTGAGCCCCACATCAGGCTCCTCCTCTGCTAGGAGCCTGCTTCTTCCTCCCCCACTCCCCCTGCTTGTGTTCCCTCTCTCGCTGGCTGTCTCTATCTCTGTCAAATAAATAAATAAATCTTTAAAAAAAAAAGAATTATACTTTGATAACATGGACTCAGAAATAGAGAAAAGGTAAGTGTGTGATTTAGAATAGTCTGTGGTGTGTAGTCCATGTTGTAACTAATCTCCAGTAGGAGAATTATAGAATTTTCCTCCATATTGGGAAGGGTGACAATTCATCCCTTCCATTGAGGTGATTCAGCATAGAGAAATCAGTAAAGTTATGTCCGTTCTATAAAGTAGTCTGCTTTTTCTTGCAGTGGACTTTAAGATCTATTTATTATACATTGATAAAAATGTATAAACTTTTTTTTTGTGGATTTTGAATTTGCTTCATCTCCAGGTTTTACCTTTTCATCAAATGCCTAAGAAGTAGGCACCATTTTTTTTTCCTTAAGAAATTCTGAAGGCCAAGATGGAGGCTTTCTTTTAATGTTTATTTCCTACTTAATTTAGTTCTCAACAGTTTTCTTGGTTTCCCCATTTACTTCTTATTCTTCATCTGAGAATAATCTCAGGACATAGACGTTTCTGTATCAGCTCAAATAATTAGTCTCCCAAGTCTAGCAAATGCATATTAATAATAATTCTGTGGCTTGCACATATTTATTGCCTGGAGCAGGATTTCAAAATGAGAATGCTTAAAGTAACGTACCTAGCCAGTTGTGTACTTTGAATGCAGAGATGATTTCCCTGATAGTCGTGTTAGGAAATCAGTTTACTCCATGGAACAATACCTCCGTTTATGATTTTCTCTCAAAGTATGAATGTACTGAAAATGGTTACCTATCAAAGGCATTCAACATTGAAGTACAGACATTCACTGACTGTGGGAAGCATTCTTTGCAAATTGTGGTTTTCTGAGATAGTGAATTACATATCTTTTTTTTTTTTTTAAGATTTATTTATTTGAGAGAAAGAGAGAGAGAGAGGCAGCATGCATGTGCAAGCTGGGGGACGGGTGGAGGGAGAGGAAGAAGCAGACTCGCAGCTGAGCATGGAGCCCATTGCCCTGGCTTGATCTCAGGACCCTGAGATCCTGAAATCATGATGTGAGCTGAAATCAAGAGTTGGATGCTTAACCGACTGAGCCACCCAGGTGCCCTGCGACTCACATATCTTATGTGAAACAGTTCTCTCCTTTTTTCTCCCATCCACCATATCCCAAGCTTTTGTCCAGAGTGCAAGAATACTGGAGCTTAATGACAGATATCATGCATTATCTCAAACTGCAAATGAAAGCCCACTTTTAATTAATAAAATTATTTTTGGGCTGACTGCCTATGAGAAGACAAGTCCCTTGGCCCAGGCAATATGGTACAAGTGGAGAGGCCTTTGCTGCCTCCCACCTTAATCTATCCACTCTTTCAGTGTCTTGGCCTTCATATTCATAGCAATTTATTCCAATTTGCAATTGAACATTTATTGTTATTTTTTTCATTTTTTATTCTTCTGGCTATAATATAAGCTTGGTGAGAACAGAGGCTATTTTCTCTTTTGTTCACTGCTTTATACATGATGCCAAGCACAATAGAAGGCATAAAAATTATTGAATGAATGAATAAATGTTTCATGTAACCAAGCTGAGATTCTTCTTTCCACACGAATAGATATAAAGAAATGCTAGATTTCTGACCAGGGAGGAAACTTTTCAAATCTCTTTTTATAGATGAGGAGATTAAAGCATCCCTAAAGATGGAAGAACCCGAAAAGTTTCCAAATGTATTTTGGTCCCCAAGAGTGCTATCAATTAATGTTAGTACAGTTGGCTCCTATTTATACTCATTTCTTTCTGGTTCATCATATTTCTCTTTTTAAATGATTCTTATAGTTGTGAGACATGAAGATATGAAGACATCTCCAGAGAAATAAGGATCATGATCTCTTTTTGTAATTGAGGGATAATTTTCTTGTTATACATAGAGTCCTGAGAAGGCCAATAATTGTTAAACATTGAAAGAGAGTTTCACTACATCAGTGGCTTTTCTCATACTATTCTGTTAGCATCAGAATGAAAACTGTGTGCTTTAGAAGATATTACCAGGTGTTAGGCAATACCCAAGTTGGATTGTGATATCCTTGATGACCTACTTTGTCGTTAACTTGACAATACACATTCTATTCATTATATCATTTATATAATCCTTGGTTTGCCCAGAGAAAGAATGGAAATATAGTGTGATCTGTCAGAAGTCTCTGTGTGTGTTGGTTACTTGAGAATTTCCTTTTTTTTTTTTTTTTTTTGAATTGCTACTTGAAAAGGGGTAAATTTTGAATGACCAAAATGTACTTGGGAGGAAACAGTGTTTCTGGGATCAAATGGAAGAGTAAGCTGTCTGAGCCCCTTTAGTTCATTGATATGCTTTTTGTTATAAGTCATATGGTTTTAAGCCTTGGTTTATAAGAAGAGCTCAATAATTTGATTATTCATCAAAGCACGTTAATAAAGTGGAAGATTATCCTATAAACGTTCCTTTATCATGTAAAAGTTCAGATAGAGAGTAGAAGTAACTGACTTTGGCTATAGGGAATCGTTAGATTCATTAAGAAGTATGTTCTTGTTGATAAATTATTGGGTATTGCAGTATAGTCACAATTTTTCTACTTTCTTTTTATTTCATTTAATAAATATTATGCACATTGAATTCTGCTAGGTATGATGAAAATTCAATGATGATATAAAAAAAACATATGGTCTCAAAGATTATATATGTCTTCTCTCTTGTTTATTTCAACAGTTTCCTTCTTTTCTGGTTAATACGACTCATGTTCCAAGATTGCACTTGGAAATGTTAAAGAGTTCCAGGATGTTAAGTTTAAAAATGAACTTAGCTGTTGAATGGTTCTGTTGATGTTAGTCCTGGAAACTCAAATGATGTCCAAATACATTACATGGAAACTGTACGAATCACCTACTTATCCCTGTTTTTTGCTTGGCTACTGCTGGTGTTTATGATACTATTCAGAGTTAGAATGAGTTGTTCCTGGCAGGATGTACTGTTAGCCCAAACTCTGATGTTTTAAAAAGATGTTTTATGGACTGAAGTTTTAAATCAGGATATTATTTCTGTTGATCCTCATTTGCTGTCACTGTGAGATAAATAAATGCCAACACGCGGTAGGACATCCCTTTCCCAAGAGGGAAGAAAAGACTAATGAAGACATGTTTACTAAAAAAACTCACTTTACTGTGTAGTGTTGAGCAAAGGAAGCTGAGCCACAAATTTGAGTTTCTTTTTTTTTTTAATTTTTAATTTTCTTATTTTTATTTTTTCAAGTTTTTATTTAAATTCCAGTTAGTTAACATACAGTATAATATTATTTTCAGGTATTGAATTTAGTGATTCATCACTTTCATAGAACAACACCCTGTGTTCATCACAAGTGCCCTCCTTCATACCCATCACCTGTTTAACCCACCCCCCTCCCTGCCTCCTCTCCAGTAACCCTCATTTTGTTCTCCATGGTTAAGAGTCTCTTTCCTGGTTTGCCTCTCTTTTTTTTTTATTCCCCTGTGCTCATCTGTTTTGTTTCTTACAAATTCCACATATGAGTGAAATCATATGGTATTTGTCTTTCTCTGACTGACTTACTTTGCTTAGCATAATAATACCATCTAGCTCCATCAACGTCCTTACAAATGGCAAGCTTTCATTCTTTTTTTTAATGGCTGAGTAATATTCCATTGTGTATATATGCACCACATCTTTATCTGTTTATCAGTTGATGTACATTTGGGCTCTTTCCATACTTTGGCAGTTGTTGATAATGCTTCTATAAACATAGGGTGATGTGCCCCTTCAAATCATTATTTTTGTAGGGAAATACCTAGTAGTGCAATTGCTGGATCATAGGGTAGTTCTATTTTAACCTTTTGAGAAACCTCCATACTGTTTTCCAGAGTGGCTGCCCCAGTTTCCATTCCCACCAACAGTGTAAGTGGGTTCCTCTTCTTCTACACCCTCATCAACACTTGTTATTTCTTGTGTTGTTGATATTAGCCATTCTGACAGGTGTGGGGTGATATCTCATTGTAGTTTTGGTTTGTTTCCCTGGTGATGAGTGATATTGAGCATCTTTTCATATGTCTGTTAGCCACCTGGATGTCTTCTTTGGAAAAATGTCTATTCATGTCTTCTGCCCATTTTTCAACTGGATTATTTGTTTTTTGGGTGTTGAGTTTGATAAGTTCTTTATGGATTTTGGATACTAACCTTTTACCAGATATGTCATTTGCAAATATCTTCGCCCTTTCTGTAGGTTGCCTTTTGGTTTTGTTGATTTTTTCCTTCACCGTGCAGAAGCTTTTTATTTTGATGAAGTCCCAATAGTTTATTTTTTCTTTTGTTTCCCTTACCTCAGGAGACATATCTAGTAAGAAGTTGCTATTGCCAATGTCAATTGAAATGGAGCAATGCCTGTGTTCTCTAGGATTTTGATGGTTTCTTGTCTCACATTTAGGTCTTTCATCCATTTTGGACTTATTTTTGTGTATGGTGTAAGAAAGTGGTCCAGCTTCATTTTTTTGCACATTGCTGTCCAGTCTTCCCAACACCATTTGTTGAAGAGGCTGTCTTTTTTTCCATTGAATATTCTTTCTTGCTTTGTCAAAGATTAGTTGACCATATGGCTGTGGGTTTATTTCTGGGTTTTCTATTCTGTTCCATTGATCTATGTGTCTGTTTTTGTACCAGTACTATACTATCCTGATGACTACAGCTTTGTAATATAACTTGAAGTTTGGAATTGTGATGCCTCCAGCTTTGCTTTTCTTTTTCAACATTACTTTGGCTATTTGAGGTCTTTTGTGGTTCCATACAATTGCAGAATTATTTGTTCTAGCTCTGTGAAAATTGCTGGTGGTATTTTGATAGGGATTGCATTGAATATGTAGTTTGCTTTGGATAGTATAGACATTTTAATATTTGTTCTTCCAATCCATGAGCATGGAATGTTTTTCATTTCTTTGTGTCATCTTCAAATTTTTTTTTTTTTATTCGACAGAGATAGAGACAGCCAGCTAGAGAGGGAACGCAAGCAGGGAGAGTGGGAGAGGAAGAAGCAGGCTCATAGCAGAAGAGCCTGATGTGGGGCTCGATCCCAGAATGCCGGGATCACGTCCTGAGCCGAAGGCAGACGCTTAACCGCTCCTTTGTGTCATCTTCAATTTCTTTCATCAGAATTCTATAGTTTTCAGAGTACAGATCTTTTACCTCTTTGGTTTATTCCTAGGTATCTTATGGGTTTTGGTGCAATTGTGAGTGAGATTGATTCCTTGATTTCTCTTTCTGCTGCTTCATTATTGGTATATAGAAATACAACACATTTCTATACGTTGATTTTGTATCTTGTGACAAATTTGAGTTTCTTGACAGCTCTGTGTAATCAGAGCAAGAAAGTTAATGCACAGATAAGCTTATCCAGGTATTCCCAGTCACCAATATATGGAACTTCCAAATGCTGGGAAATACTCCTTCAGCCCTCATTTTTCTCACTTCTACCAGCAGCCGTTTTAGTCTAATTATATTAAATTCCGAAATAAAGACATCTCTGATTACTTCATGGAGAGAGACTCTAGTACAGACCAGACCGACTAGAGATCCTGCTGAAATAATCACCGAGCTCTTGAGCTGTATTTGTTATTTCAATAAACTTATCACAAATCCACATTTCTCAGTGATAATAGTGTGAAGCTTACTAAAATGTCTGTTTGCTTTGGGGTGAAATTTTATCACACTCATGTGATAATAATGGTTATCATAAGAATACCAGGTTACTAAATGTGTGAGAAAGAAAACGTTAATTGAAAGGCTCTCCATGTCAGTTTCTACATTAGGTATTTCCCATGCATTCTAATTTCATTATCATTCTTATTAGGAAGTTTGAATTGCCATTCCCATTTTTCCACCTAGAGGAAATTGTGAGTCTCAGTACAGTGAAATACCCTGGGTGCTTTTATAGTCCCACAACCAGGCAGTCTTTGAGCTGGATTTGAATGCAAGTTGTGTGGCTGTGAAGTTTGTACATGTTCCTTAACATTATAATCTTCAGAGGGTGATTTGTCCTTCTGGAAGTGTGCTTGGGGATTCTGTTCTGAGCACTCCAAGGGTCTATTTCCCCTGATGAGGCTGTAAAAAAGAATGGGCCCAGCTCAGCTGAGTTAAAGAAAATGCCTCTCAAGCTGTAAACATCAAAGTCCACAGATTGCATTTGAAGGAATGGAAGGAGCAACCCCCACAGACTCTGCGGAGGAATAAAAGTTATGAGGATATTAGATGATATGGTTTTTGATCCCTGGGTCTTGATAAGGTCAAAAGCTTATGTTCCATAAAATCTTTATTTACAGTAAATATTTGGCCTGTCAAAGTTCTTGTTGAACTTCACAAATAACCCCGGGAAAGAGGCAGGAGGCTGAAATCTAATTGGCTGAACTAATTAGCAAGTTGCAGTTAGGACAAGAGTCTCTCACTTCTGACTCGGCGTATGATGTGATTTCTAGCATGACGTATTTTGAAATGACTTCACGTCACCAGAGAGCAGCTATTTAGATCTTTGTAAATGACATTCAGAAAGTGATTTTGAAGGGATAAAGCCTTTTAGGGAATAAAATGATGGTTAAACCTTGTGGTAGTGATGGTACTTGGTACAAACGATATACTTATTTTGTTAGTTTTATTTTTATTACATAAGTAATACATGGTCACTATGGGAAAGTTAGAAAATACTGATTCATAATAACTTCAAAAAAAACCCCTATAATTTCACAAATGCTAATTATTTGGTATGTAATACTTGAGATTTCCTCCCCTATATTTAAATGTATGGGCTTTACCCAAATAGGGTCAAACCACAGTAGTATTTGGTAACCTGTTTTTTGGTTTATTTACTTGCTGTTTTTCCACTTAAGAGCATATCATGAATAGTTTTCCATCATTTGTGGTTGCATACTATTCCATACTACTGATGCATCAAAAAATATTTATCTGACTTTCTATTATTAGGCAATTACATTGCTTTGATTTTTCACAGTCAGAACAAGATCATGAATAAGGCTACAAAAATTGTTTATCATGATAAGGCTACAAAGGAAGTTTATATACTGCTGTGTACCATTGTTATTATAAAAATTGCTAATATCCTCCGAACATTTTCTTTGCCCTTTCTTGAGCCTTGTATATTTCATATATTTCTACATTTTTATTAGTTCATACATATATGTATTTTCTTTCTTTTGTATGGTCTGCCATTCCTGTTATCCTGTAAGAAACTTCTCCACACTTACTGTGTTCCTCAATATGTCAGCCATTTCTTAGGGTTAAACAACAGTGTCCTCTAGGGTTTTAACATTTAGATTGTATACATTTTTTTTTATTGTAGAAAGCCCTTGCTGCTTGAATTATGATCACTCTGAGTTGTAAGGCTTGTGTGTTTGGGAGACATGGTCTCAGTATCATGGACTTTCCTTAAATTTAACATTTGATTTTGTTTACCAGAGAAAAGGTTATGGGTTATATTTTCTGAAACAAGTGATGGGCTCTATATTTTGAACACCAAACATCCTGAGACTAAATAAAGATAAATAAAAGATTTTTAGGAAGAAGCAGAGAGGAATATTGTAACAACTTATTTGCTATTAATGAATGCACAGTGCTCTGCAAAATAATCATGTTAACCAGTACACTGGTCTTCCTGCATCATCAACATTTCCTTAATAGTCTGTCAAGCAATGCTGAATCAAAGATAGCATTAAAGAATTTAGAATCAGCTGCTGGAGCTGAAATGTTTACATCCTATAAAATCTTTCCAAAGTAATGGTAAAAACAAGACTCAATTCCTTTGATCATGCAACTGGATGAAAGGAGTTTGTGGCTGTAGACAAATTTTTTTCTCTTGAAAAAATACCCGAGCAGAAGATCATAATGTCTCCACAGCTAGTTCCTTGCGGGTCCACATTTGTGCCTTTTCCACGACTTCAGCCATCAATATCGGATTCAAGAAAAAGGTACTGTAGTGTAGGATATAGTATCAAGGGGTTGAAATAATGAAAACAATGAATGTTTTTGTTGACATAAAACTATCATTATTTGTTCTTTGCTTATTTATTCATCCAAAATAGAGTATTTTTAATAGCCCATAGTTTCAATGAACTTACATTGAATCTTTTAAATATATTTACTTTAATGATCAATCAGAGATAAACATTTCCAGGAATTCTCTTTAGCATTAGTAGTATTTAATTCAGCAATTTATTTTTGAGATACTTTAGAACAATTGAATATATACCTTAGAATAATATGAGTATATATAATTGAGTATGCTCCCTCTTTATATCATTATCAAAGTGCTCTAATTCAATGTAATATTTTTTCTCTAACATTATTACTTAAATGGAAGGTATTTTGAATGTGTTGTACCCAACATTTGTTCTAAAAAAAAGCCATTCAGTCACATTATTTAAGATACGTGTTCAAGACTAAGATATTTTGGTATAGCATAATTGTAAACATGAAAGGTATGGGGTAATTTAATGCACAGTTATATCATGCCTGATGTTTTCTGTTTTTGACTAACTACAATACTTTCTGTCAAAATGCCCACATCTACTCCTGCTCCTTTTATCAGTACATTTAAGGCTGGGCTGCCAGCCTTGCAGATGGGGTTGTTACAAATACATTGATGTCACCAGTCAAGGGAATAATTCTACCTAATGAGCAAGGGAAGTGCTAGCCAATTTTTATTACTGACAAGCAGTCATGAGCTAGCAAGAAGGAAACTCCCACAGAGGATAAATCTCTACTCCATTAATGATTATATTTTTTATGATCAACACTTAAAACTAAAATGCTTTTTCCTTAAATGGACTATGGTAAAGTAAGTGTTTGGGTAATAACCCATAATGAGTAAAAGATTTATTACATTTTCTATTGGCCCTTTAGTCAATAACACTTTCTTTGGCTTGGATATCATTAGGAAAGTTAGAAGTCAATGTATGCCATTTCTGTTTGATCCTGGATTGAACAGAAAGATGATTACTCTGAGAGATGTGAGGAAAGGCTTACACATAATTTGTTTTTGCAATTACAATGGCAGCTTAGAATTTTCTCTTGCGCTCGGAGGAAAGCAAAGGGTAATAAAATTAGTGGTATCTACAGACCATTTTGCAGCCTTTGTAAATACTTGGGTCTACCCAGGATTGTAATATTGGGTGTAAAATGTGTTCAGAGTAATTCCACATCTTACTCTCACTCTCCAGAGAATATTATTTTATGCAAAATCCAAAGGATTTGTCTCTCTGTGGATTTACAACGATCACAGCACTGATGTACTAAACAAATTGAAAAAATTGTTTGAAAATGAAACAGGATATTCTGACATAAAAAGCATAAGACTTATAATTTTTTATCCGAAAGTGGTCATTCTCCTATAGAATTGATTATGGGGATCATTAGACTAGTGACATGACGGCTGTCATGCCATTTTTGGTTATTATTCTATGGTTTCTTTTCGGAAATGGTTATTACAGTTGGTTAATCAAAATCCACTTGAGGCTAAAAAAGTCAGTAAGTTAAAAGTAAGGGAGGAATGGCAGGAGATACTTGTTATGTTATCAAGATCTATGATCTAAGAACCAGGCTTATGCTTAGGTCTTGCTCTGTCACTGAGTGTGGAGGACGTGTACCTCAGCTCAAATTGTTTATCTACATTGGGTTTCAGTTTTTTACCTACAAATAAAATTTATATCTAAAGAATTTCTTGTGTAGAAGGAGTTATGACCCTTTATGTCGAGTGTCTGTACAAGACAAATTATAAGGAATTGGAGAGTAAGTCTTCAAAATGCATTTTATTTTCATGGTTACATTGCACTTTCATTAGATCCTAACTTCATGACTTACTAGCAGTGTGATCTTGGACAACATACTGAGCTTTCTGAACCTCACCAATCTCATCTGTATAATGAGGATAATAATTCTTAGCTCAAATAATTTTTGTAATATTAAATTTTTAAAAATACATGCCTAGCATATAGCAGGCATATATTAAAATGGTATCATTGAGTAATACAATACAAGTTCATTTTGGAAATGAAAATTTTCATTGGTGTTGAAAATATTTTTTGGTCACGTTCATGTTAGTCATTGGGGATTGTTTTTTTTATTTCATTTTTACCTGTGTTTGTCAATTTCCTACTAAATGACTTGCACATAATAAGGATAGAATGATTGAACCAAGTAACTGTTGAAGATGCACAAGTGGAAAACAGATTCCTTGAATAGTTTCTTGACCCCCAAATTGGATGTTTTCATGCCAGCTGCTGAACTAAACAAATTAGGAAATAGTTTTAACATCTGCAGATTACGGTGAAAAATTAATTCAACTTTGTGCTTTATATAATTCTTGATATGAATTGTGTACCAGCAACTTTACTTCACATTAAATTATCTAAACTAATTGGAACTTTTCAAATTGTAACTTTATATTTTTTATTTATTTATTTATTTTATTTATTTATTTTTTAAAAGATTTTATTTATTCGACAGAGATAGAGACAGCCAGCGAGAGAGGGAACACAAGCAGCAGGAGTGGGAGAGGAAGAAGCAGGCTCCTAGTGGAGGAGCCTGATGTGGGGCTCGATCCCATAACACTGGGATCACGCCCTGAGCTGAAGGCAGACGCTTAACCGCTGTGCCACCCAGGCTCCCCTGCCACCCAGGCGCCCCATTTTTTATTTAAATGAAAGTTTCTGAGTAATTAAATGTATATCTGTCATATGCTAGAAATATATGCTACTCTCAAAGAGCACATGCTGACTTACAAGTGGAATAATGGCTCCCTATTAATACTCTTCCCCATAAAAGAAATTCAAGCAGCTTTTAAAGTACTTGAAATTATAAAGATAATGGCCTCATTTCCAGGAAATTTGTTAGGTTATTAATATCATTGATTTAATGTCACCCTGTTTTGCTAGTAATGTGTCATTATTTACATGTGAATAATTATGAACACATTTCAGGTAATTTTACCCAACTTCATGGTGGTATGATGCATTTCTATGTGTGCACTTAAAGCCTTTGTGGTAATAAACAGCTCTCATAAATGCTATGATGTCCATTTTTCTCCATTAAAATGGATGAGATAATTTGACATTTCAAAGGATCTTTTGTTTCTTTAACAAGAACTTTTGAGGAATATACTGTAGAATCAACACAGTGAGGGGGATACCAGAAAGTGCAAGACAGTTGGTGCCTTTGTATTGGTAACATTTGAAGCATGGTCAAGAATACACTAGACATCCAAGTAGAATTACAAGACAGGTTGGTCAGAACAGTATTACTTCATATAATATATGTATTTATGTAATATATATACATATATGTGTGTGAATGTCTGATTTGTTCTCATTTATATAAATTTGCACACACAAATATGTAAAGTCAATTCTGGTTATTTGCACTAGTTAGGGGCTGCCAATCCTCTGCAAACACTGCATTAGTGAATATGGAGCTGTTTTTCCTAAGTGAATATAGGTTCCTGCAGCCTCTGGTCATATTTTCATCAGTTGATCAACACATAACTTTGTTTTATGTGTGTTTCTGTTTAGAGAATCTAATATGTATATATATTATTAGGTTCATATATATATGAACCTAATAATATATATATATATATACTTAATAATATATATATATTCCAAATAATTAAATACATACAGTATTTTTAATAATAAAACACTAATGGAGAAAGGTTTTGTATTTTCTTGATCCTGTTTAACATAATCATTTCTTTGGCTTTAGCCTTAAGACAGTCTTTTTTTTTTTTTTTAAAGATTTTATTTATTTATTTGACAGAGATAGAGACAGCCAGCGAGAGAGGGAACACAAGCAGGGGGAGTGGGAGAGGAAGAAGCAGGCTCAAAGCGGAGGAGCCCGATGTGGAGCTCGGATCCCATAACGCTGGGATCACGCCCTGAGCCGAAGGCAGACGCTTAACCGCCGTGCCACCCAGGCGCCCCAACCTTAAGACAGTCTTGTCCATTACACTTTTCTTTTTATTAACCTTCACCTTATGAATCCAAAAATTTAACCAGTTTTTCATCTTTTCCACAGCTTCATCATGCACTGTAGATGTTAATTCAACATTTTCCAGAGCAGGCTCATATACAGATTTCTTCTTCCTTTTTCTGCATGAACACTGAGCTCGCAAGTGATAATGCTGTAACTCATTTCTGAAGAAAGCTTATCTACAAATTATTTTCTCTGTAAGGTGTATCAGAATCTCCTTGCATTTGGGAGCACTAGACAGCACCTTAGCATTACTGCTTAAGGGTTATTTTAAACAGTGGAATCACCAACAAAAAAGCACAAAAAAACGCAAACAAGACACTAAAGAAACCATGGAAAAGACACTTGTTTAAAGTATAGGAGCTGAAACAAGAAGGCAGAGTGTCACCTCGTTCAACCTTAGTTGGAGAGTTGCCCTACAGAAGACTAAAATTGTTTGCTGCTTTCCAAAAATCCACAAATGATCATGAAAATGCCATGAGGATTGATTTGGTCATTTTCTATCTGTCCACTCACTCTTCTTCAACAATCAAAAACCACTGAATCACTGATCCTTTTCTGATATTTGCCTTCCTGTTAAATAACACTCCCATTGAATCAGGTGCTTGAGCAAGGAATCCGGTAGTCAGATAGGACTTCTTGTTCTTCACAGGGACCAAATTACCAAATTGACTTCTTTCAATTCCTAAGTGTTTCTTTGTTCATTTTTAACATCATTTTCCCCCTTGAACTTGTGGAGCTTTCTCACATTTAATCTTGACCCTTTTTGTGCAATCTCTATGCTGATATAAACTATTGAAAACCACAGACATAACAAATAATTCTCTATTTAAATGGCTATCCATTACCTTTAGTTTAAAGTCCAAGTTCAGACTCCTTAATGTGGCTTATAAAACTGTGCTACTTTTTCTTGATCACCCTTTTTCACTTTTTGCACTCCAACCATAACAATATAAAACATATGAAAAATAATATTGTATAATAAAACACTCATTTATAAAAGTTCAAACTTGGCATTTGATTTAAATTAATTTTTTCTAAGCTGGGAGACAGTTTATTTAACACAAAATTAGATCTAATTTGCTTGTCCACCTTACCTATAGCTGGAGACATATGTAAAATGAAATTTTGGTAATAGGACCTCCCTCAATAGATTGATACTCAAAATACTAAGTTTAAAGGTGTCAGTATAGAAATGTAATTTTAATGCAATTTTAATGTCATTTTCAGTATTATTTATGATAAAGATATTTAAGATACAGGAACATGAAGATCTTGCTTAACCCTGAAAATAATATATATGGCTTTAATATGAACCTCATTATTTTATATGATGACATATATACATCATATATTTTATACTGCTGACAAATATTTGCATATTTCTTACTGGAAAACTACCTGTTCCTCATTCTCAGTATGTGGGCTTCAATGTCCTCCTCTACCCGACCTGTAATCCAAGCCCTGAATCTGAGATTGTAGAATATGACCAAGACTAAGCCAGAGAACTTCATTCCCTGACTTCAGTGTTTAATTTGGAGGTGGGTATATGACACCATCAGGTCCATTGAGACCCAGGAGAAGCTTTCTTTGAAATTCTGGTAAAAATTTCCTGCTTTTTCTTTCCAGACTTAACATGAACCTTTGAGTAGATTCTTTTTTCTCAATTGCAAACCAAAGAGTCCTAAGTGATATAACATAGCAAATAAATAATATAGTCAGTTCAGGCATCTGCAATTTTAAGAGTCAAAGCATAAATATGTAAGATTTAGTAAGTTCATGACTCTGCAGATCTTACTGGTTCCTCACGTATTATAACATTGTTTTGGTATAAGTACATCAAAAACTGCTGGTATGTTTAATAATAATACTTTCTGTGTATGTATGATCTTTCAGCTTTTATATGTAATAGATCTATAACTCAATTATGGATAATTAAATTCATTTTTTTCACTTAAATTAATTTTTAATTTTTGTTAACATGGATTGACATGAAATAAATTTACAAACAGGTGAATGAGAGAAAAATGTAGAGTTTTCAAATATGCATGAAGAAAGCGAAGCCTGGTTTGAAATGGAATTGCCAAGTATAGATTCTTTCTGCATGAACATATTGGTTAAATATAATTTATAGAGACATTTTTATTCTGTGGTATATTGTTGGACAAAACTACAAGTATTGTTGGCATTTCTTTTATTTTTTTCTCTTTAAATGAGGGACAATGTGATTCTACCATTAAAGAAAAAAATTCCATTATAATTGATTCTCAGTTATTTTCACAAGGTATATCTATAGTCAGATTTGATTTCACATCAGCTTCTTTCTATTTATAGGGAACACCTTTCTTGTTAATGGTAAATTAATGCTTGCTCAATTTTTACGAATGCAAGAAGGAACTATGCCTATTTTCAGAAGTACTAGAGTTTTAGGCAAGTTTGCAAGCTGTTAGCATTCTTGAGTTTATCAGCTATTTTATAATGTGGAATGACAGTTAACAAAAACCTAACAGCTTTACATTTAGAAGGCCTCTTAATAGGGGTTAGAAGGTGAGGTGACAGCCTTCAGAGTTCTGCTGACAAGCCTCAGGATCATTTGAAAAGACTATGCTGTAGTTATTCCTATAGCTGTGATTGCTAGCAAAAAAATGCTATAAAGGCTTTACAACAGACTTTTCATAGTTTCTTTCCATGAATATGGGCAATGATGGTGAGCTAGGACCTGGAATTTTCCTCACGCTCTTGTAGTATTTTAAAACATATTTTTTTGGGGCGCTTGGGTGGCTCAGTTGGTTAAGTGTCTGCCTTTAGCTCAGGTCATGATCCCAGGGTCCTGGGTTCAAGCCCCGCATTGGGCTTGTTGCTCAGTAGGGAGCCTGCGTCCCTCTCCCTCTGCCTGCAGCTCCCCCTGCTCGTGCTCTCTCTCCCAAATAAATAGATAAAATCTTAAAAAAAAACCCCAAAACCCATATTTTTCAGTTTTCCTAAAGCAGAGATATGATTTATGACAAGAGGCTGAATCTCTAGAATAGACTAAGTTATCTACTATGGCTTTGTTTCCTTTGTTCTTTGAGATGAGTAATATTCATTTTTGTTTCCCTCTTACAAATGGAAGATTGAAATTCAGGACTTATTTGATCTAGGGGATATCTTACATGTTCCATTTCAGGGGCAGATAGTTTCATGATTCTAAAAGGCATGTTTTAGCAGTATTATTAAAATGATAGTTTTGGAATTTAATGATAATATTACAATGTAAAAGAAAAAATCCAACAATTACATAAATGGAAATAAATTATTTTAAATTTCATATAGATATAGAGAAGCAGTCGACTAGTTGTTTAAATATGTAAACTACATATTATACATGTACTTATTTAAATGTTTAAGTAAATATTTAAATAAATGTTCACAGTACACATTTTTAGCCTTATTTTACCAGTAATTTATGTGAAGTGCATTAGTTATTCTGAAAGTATCACTAAGGAAAAAAATAGTTTTTCAATAGTACTTTTCCTCCACACAGAAGAAAATAATAATCTATTACTACTTCCTTTGGTGGACTATGAAGGAGACGTTGAAGGAGATTCCTAGGTGGGAGTTCCAAGTAAACCACAACATCAGAATGTATGAAGAAGGGATGATGGAAAATTAGAAAAATCTTCAGGAGAGGTTTAAAATTGACAATGTGATTTTGACAGATAAGAATGTCAATAACAAGATCAAAAGCTAACTTTTATATAGCAAAATTCATTCAATACTCAGCAAATATATTGCGTACTTAATGTGTGTATATGACATCGTGTTAGGTTCTGAAAACACAATCAAACTGAACAAAAAGATACAGTTCCTGTCTTCACAATTTTAGAGCCAAACAAAACTATTACTAGCAGCTTTGGAGTGACAGAGAGCAAGAAACATGCCCTCAAATCAACTCTTGATGAGGCTTCTAGTTCGATGTTATTAGTGATGCATTCCATTTGGCTCTTGGTAGCTTCCTGTCTAATTCAGTCTATTTTTGCTCATTATTCCTGCAAAGTCATAAAATAACTGTTTCTACTTTGCTCAAGGAGGGTATACACTTTCAAAATGTGAATGTATCAAATTCGCAATGATATATTTTTTAAAGTCATCTTTTTCTTCCTTTTACGTATCTGTGTTCTGTGTGCTATAGCATAGAACCATTTATTTAATCTCTAAGGTCCATTTGAAAGATAGAAACACTTAAAAAGGCAAACCTCATACACTAATAAGTCTATGGTAAAAGGAATCGAGTGCACTAAGCAAAAATACATGTGTGTCACTTAGCAAAGTCTTGGGTGAGGAACAAAGTTCAGGTGGCGTCTAAAATGAGACCTGAAGGAGGCAGGGCAAGGCTTAGAAATAGAAAGGAAGGCAAAAGAAAGCTTAGTTAATCTAAGGGTTGTTCGTTTTTCATAAAGTCCAGCTGAATATTTTTATTGAAAAATAGTGACTCACAGATTTAAAAGCCCAATAACTTGTATGATAATTAAGTCTGGTTGAGGAAATAATGAGGAATTATGGTATTCCAGATTATTCATATCATCCATAGCAAATCAGAAGCATGCATTTTCAGATTAACAAATGTGTTCTTCCTTTTGGAGCGGGGTTATTTGGGAGTTCCTGTTTCCCAGCATAGATGCCAGATGGCAGTAGCCACAGATTGCCAGCCCCTGCATGCTGATAGTTGTCAACTTTGGATGCTAATGGGGTGTTAGAAGCAACTACTGCTGAGTATATTTAATTCTGTGTATATTAGTGAACATCCATTTTATCCTAGGCAGTGGGCAAACAATTATAAGTAAAAACTGATTAATATCACTTTAGAGGAGCTTGAGGTTTAATGTGGCTTTAAGAAACTGTGCGAGGACAAACTTTATTCTCCCTTAAACCAATTCTGAGTTTTTATAGAACCCTGGATGCCATAATTGGAATTAATTGGGAAGGGAGAGGAAAGGCATTGGGAAAATTAGCAGGTAGATCAGAGTACCTTCTTTCTCAGACACAAGGTGATGGGAAGAAGAAAGTGGGTGGTAATTTCATTTACAATACTTCCCTCTGTGTCACTATACATCACTCACACTAGGGATCCAATCTGGCAGTTTTTGCAGTCATATCTATTTAAAGGTCATGCCTTAGGATAGAAGACTTTGCACATAACAGTGCTTTCAATGGTGTGAAATATTTTGTAGCTATTTTTGTAGATTGATACATGAATGGAGCTTCCATTTGGGTTCAGTATTTCTATTTATCACTGAAAGTTTTGTTTTGCTTTGTTTTTCCATGACTTGCCTTAGAAAATGGATTAACCTGAAAGCAAGCTTAAATATCTGTACGTCTATTCGTACAAGCTAGGGTTGACGGAAAATGTTCATTACAAGCTTATTTTTTGTTTTGTTTTCTTTCTTAGGCTAAAAGATTTTTTTTTTTACTACTCAAAGAACTCTAGAGAACAATACTAATATGTGCTGAAGTGAAAAGAGAATCCATATATTGTTATATCACTTTTGTCTTGACCAACAGAAGGATGGATTTGACATTAGCTCAGATTGGGAGATTTTAGGGAGGGAAGTTAGGAAGCTTGGTTTGGTCATGTGGTGATGATCTGTGTGTGTATGTATCTCTGTGTCTGTGTGTGTATTTCATCTTCTACCGCATTGTCAGAAGCAATATCCTTGATTACTTTGAAATCTTTCTATGATAAAGCAATTTGATGTTATTGATAATGTTGCCGATTTAATCATAATCAGTTGCTTGCTTTCTGATCAAGTTGAGGAATCATTACACTCATAAACAATCTAAAAAAAGTAATTGTCAGTGTCTCTGGTTAAATTCTCTAGAGGCAGATCCTGATAGGGAGTTTGGGCTGCCCTGAGAAAGATGTGACCCCAGGTAGGGTGTCTCATTGCCCCTGAGACAGACCCTGAAGCAGATGAGAGCTGGAAATTATCAGGAATTATTGATGGATGGAGGCTGGGGTGCCACATTTCCATGTCTACCGTATCCAGTTATATGGTACTTAACATGATACGGTCTTAGAGAATAATATTTATTTACTAAAGTAGTTGAAACTGAAATTGTTAAGCATTTTTTTGCATGTGTAAATAAATTATCCAAAAAAATTCCTAAAATGTCTGTCAGCTTTGGTAGTATATTTTATAATATGTTTTGTATACCATATATTCAGAAAAAGAACAAATTAAGAAATAAAAAGTGAATATGTGGTGAAGGTGATCAAAAAAGTACCAATTTCCAGCTATAAAATAAATGTCATGAGGATGTAATGTACACCACGGTGACTATACTTAATAATACTGTGTAGCGTATTTATTATAGCTTATCTACATATGAATATATAGCATGTTTGAAAGTTGCCAAGAGAGTAGATCCTAAAAGTTCTCCTCACAAGAAAAAAATTTCATAACTATGTATGATAATGGATGTTATCTAGCCTTATTGTGATGGTTATTTCACAGTATATACAGATATCAAATCATTATGTTGAATACCTGAAAATAACATAATGTCATAGGTCAGTTATATCTCAATAAAAAATAACAAAAAAGGTAAATTTGATTCATATAATTTTTCTTTCTTGGATAAAACTCATATATAATGAGTGTTAAGTTTGTGGGTTCTGGAGTTAGACTGCCTGGCTGTGAAACTAGGTCTACCAGTTACTATGTGTGTGACTTTGGACAAATGCCTTTGTCTCCTAATGTGTAAAACGGAGGTGTTAATAGTACCTGCTAAAGGTTTGCGTTGAGAATTAGGTGTGGTAATACAACTGTGTGATCAGTGTAGTGTCTGGGCATTTTCAATAAGTGGTTCCTCCTGATAATGTTATTGTCACTGTTGGCCTCTATTCAAGTTCTTTTGGTTGTCTGGCTTCTTTTCTATCTTTCTGTTTTTACATATTGCTATTACCTGATACTTTAGCCATTTTAACTTCTTTGAAAAGTACTATACTTTTTCTCACACAATTTTTCCCTTTCCCCCTGCTATTTCTTACATCAGAAAAGGCTTTCCACGTGCCTCTGCTCCCATCCAAGCGTGCTAATCTTGTTCTCTATGGCTCTCTACCAATTCCTCCCTGGGCTAAAGATTTGATTCAGACACTTACTTGGTATAATATGGAGATTTTGTCTCACATAGTACCCTAAAGTCCCTCTCACCTCTGTTTTTTATAAATATAAGATACTTAAGAATTTTTTGTATCCCCAGAGGCTCAGCATTAGTTTAGTTGTAGTTCTTAGTTTGTGGCACACTATCATTTCATTCCCTTATTCCTTAATTTATTAATGATTTACTAATAATGTATAGACACCTCTGGATGGTCAAAAACTAATACTTTATGAATAACTTACAGCAACTGTGGATTCCTTCACTCTCTTCCTTGCCTCCCTCCAGAAGATGTAACTTTCTTTGTCTTTTCATTTTCTTGCTTTTATTTATTTATTGTTTGTTTGTTTTTCATTTCAATTTTTTATTTAAATTCTAGTTAGTTAACACATATGGTAAAACTGGTTTCAAGAGTAGAATTTAGTGATTCATCACTTACATACAACACCCAGTGCTCAACACAAGTGCCCTCCTTAATGCCCATTCCCATCTACCTCCCCTACAGCAACCCTCAGTTTGTTCTCTGTGGTTAAGAGTCTCTTATGATTTGCTTTCCTCTTTTTCTTTTTTTTTCCTTTTCCCTATGTTCATCTGTTGTTTCTTAAATTTCACATGAGTGAAATCATGTGGTATTTGTCTTTCTCTGATTGACTTATTTCTCTCAGCATAACACACTCTAGCTCTATTCATGTCATTGCAAATGGCAAAATTTCATCTTTTAATGGCTGAATAATATTCCACACAAAATGGAATATTATATATATATGGAAATAGACATATAGATCCAAAATGGATGGATATATATATAAATATGTATATAATGTATTATATATATATATATATATAATCTTCTTCTATACATCTTCTTTATCCATCATCAGTTGATGGTCATTTGAGCTCTTTCCATAGTTTGGCTATTGTTGATTATGCTACTGTAAACATTGGGGTGCATGTACCCCTTCGAATCAGTATTTTTGAATTCTTGCTCTTAAGAGGTATTGTTTAGCAGATGTATGAGTATCTCTAAACAAGTTATTGTTTGGTTTTAGATATTTTGAACTTAAAAGTGGCTACCATGCTGCGCATATTGTAGTCTTTTTAGACTTGCATCTTTTTCAGCATTCTGTTACTAAGATCCATTCATATTGTTGCATATAGCCATAGTTCATTAACTTTTACTGCAATATTTCATTGCATAAATATGCTACGATTAACTTTTACTGCAATATTTCATTGCATAAATATGCTACGATTTACCCATTTCCCTGTAAATGGATATTTGAATTACTTTTGTTATTTCTCTGTGCTCTCACAAATAGTGCTTTTTTGGGCATTCTTGTAGATACATCTTAGCGCATGTGTGTAAGTTTCTTTATGGCATTTACCTAGGAGTGGAATGGCTGAACTGCCAAAATATGAATATTCAATTTAACTAGATAATGTCAAATTGTTTACCAAAGTGATCTCACCAACTTACACTTCACCAAATTAAGAAAACCTTTGATTCATGTTCTTTTCAACATTTGGCATTATTATATGTTATTGTTGATTTTTCCAATCAAATGGCTATAAAATATTATGTCACTGCAGTCTTATTTGCATTTTCTTGAGTACTAATGAGGTTGAAAATTTCTTCCTAAGTTTATTAGCCAGTAGAGTTCCTTTTCTGTAAAATGCGATTTCATAATTTCTGGCTACATGTTTTTTATTTTCTTAATAATTAATTTATTAAGGATTTTTCATATGTTCTTGATTTTTTTTTTAAAGATTTTATTTATTTATTCAACAGAGATAGAGACAGCCAGCGAGAGAGGGAACACAAGCAGGGGGAGTGGGAGAGGAAGAAGCAGACTCATAGCAGAGGAGCCTGATGTGGGGCTCGATCCCATAATGCCGGGATCACACCCTGAGCCGAAGGCAGAGGCTTAACCGCTGTGCCACCCAGGCGCCCCTATGTTCTTGATTTTTAACATNTCCCATAATGCCGGGATCACGCCCTGAGCCGAAGGCAGAGGCTTAACCGCTGTGCCACCCAGGCGCCCCTATGTTCTTGATTTTTATTTATTGGTTTGTACCCAAATATCTTTTCCTACTTGTGAATTTGTTTTTCATTCTCTTTAAAATTAATATTTAAACTTTATTAATTGAGCCGAATGAATGTTCAGAGCCCATCAGGGAAGTTATTTATTGATTTACACTCTTACTTTTCCAGGTAAATATTTTCTACATATTTTATGATATTGTTACTTTTTGTATCTTAAGGACTCTGACTATTCAAAGATCAAAAAATATTTGCTATTATTTTTTTCATAGGAATTCAAAATTTTCCTTAACCTGTATGGACATAATTTAACACATAGGGTATGAGATAGGGGTCCAGTGTAATTTTTTGTCTTTTTTTACACTTTTTTCATTTTCTTTTCTTTTCTTTCTTTCTTTCTTTCTTTCTTTCTTTCTTTCTTTCTTTTCTTTTCTTTTCTTTTCTTTTCTTTTCTTTTTTTTTTTTTTTGCCTTTTAGGAAAACCATTTAAAAATCCATTTATTGAATACTTTGTTTTCCTTATTGATCTGTCATACTACCTTTGTTACATATTAATATTCAATATATACATAAGTCAGTTTCTCAGCTGTTTAATTTCACTAATCAATTGGTCTTTCTTTGTGCCACTTTTATAATGCCTAATTGCAGTAGCATGATAATAAGTCTTGATTTCAGGTAGGGCAAATATCTACTCTTTATTCTTCTTGTTTAGTTTGATCTTTTACCTCTATAGAATCAGTTTATCAAGCTCCACAAAATTCCGTATTTGATTTTGATTAAGATTTTATAGAATCTATGGATTATTTTATAATATAAATACAAAATTGTTTTCCAAAATGATTTCACCAACTTAAATTTACTGACAATTAATAAGAAATTAATTTGAGGAGAAGCTATTAAAACATAATTTTCAAAAGTTTGAAAAACTTGTCCCTTATACAAATATAAAAAATTATACTCAACTCATTAATTAATGAGCAAAACAGTAACACTTTAAAACTGGTCCACAGAGCACTTAAGAAACTAGGTATAACTAGACAATGTTAGAATAAGATTGCTAAGTTAGTACCCCTCTTCCAAAAACCCTACAAGGCCATCAGCTTTAACCTTTGCGTTACCTTTTTTATTGGGTGGCAATTCTTTGCATATCTATTACACAAAACTCTTTGCACTAATGTTTGCTCCTTCACAGTTGTAAAATTGCACAGAAAATAGAAAGTCGAAGCCAGCATTTCATTGAAAGAACATCTAGTAATCTCTATTGCTTATTTCTAAATTTTGGATAATTTTTCTGACAAAACTGACAACAGTTTTTTTTTCTAGTATAATATTTACACATTTTGACTGTATCATTAATTATCTGCCTTCTCAGACAGTTTGGGAAAAATGTATTGGGAAAGTTCCATGGGAAAGTTATTTGACTATTAAAATGGTGAGATGATAACAAGATTTTTAGATTACTGCTATATTCTTTTTCCTATACATATATTTAAAAATAATTTGATATTTAGCTTTCATGTTATTTGGTGAAAAATGTAGAAAATGTATTTATTATTTATATTTATAGATAATGTAGATTATTTTTTTTCTTTATAGTAAACAAAACCTGAAGATTCATTTGTGTATGTAAGGATTTGTGAAAAAATAGTGTATTAATATAGAGGAAAATACAGAAGTATTACATGCAGTAATTAAAATTTATGATCTAGGCCTGCATCTTCTATTTAAGTAAACATGATTAAGTTCCAGAGTAGCAGGTGTAGTATGATTCCCTTTATACTGTTGTTTAAATTGACTGTCACCAGATATTTGTTAATGAAGCAAAACTAAATTTATTTAAACTCCCTGAAGTTAGTAAGCATTAGCAGTGTTTCAGAAGATGATGTTAGAAGTCAGGTATTTATTTGGCTTTTTGAATGAAGGCTCAAGTGGTGTAAGGGGGATCTTTCAAGGTAAGAAAGGATTTGGAATGGTCAACTTTCATGATAAATCATTTGGAATTTGTGGACACAGCAAAGTGAGGGTTTTGAAGCCTTAATGAATAATGAGTACAAAAATAATGCAAGTCTTAATGAGTAGGCTTTGTAGATAAGTGATGTGTTTGCCTAGGTGAACAGACAGTAGTCTCTAATAAATTGATATGTAGGAATTTTCTGAAGTAAACAATGAACTTATTTATTGCCTTATACCTTTATTTTACTCAAGTAAATGTTTCTTGGAGGACTCAACCATATCAAATTGACTTAAGTAATCCACAGTTTTTGTTCTTCCAATTGTATATTCTAGTGACTTTTTTCTTTATTACCAACACATCAGAAAAAAGTTATGAGTTGTCAGTTTTTTATTATTAAATATAAGGTATTTTCTTTAATTTTCATTAAACAGCCTGGTTAATAGAAGGAATAACTGAATTGTACAGGAAATAAAAGTTAGCAAATTTGATAATCCTGTGCATATAATCTGATTCCAAAGTTATCCCTCTTAGTTCCTATACTACACTATTAAATAAACAAATGAAGAATCTAATGTGGGAAAAAAGTCGGTTTCCCTAGAAAACCCATTAGTTTTCATGTCACAATTTATGGAGTGAAATTCTATTTGTGACTGTTTTCACTTCTTCCTCCAAATTGTGTCACTTTGTCCTTAAATATATTCAGCCCAATATGGTTTACCTATTCCAAGTTATATATGTTATTTTTACTTGAATTAAGAGTACTGAGTACTAAAATATCCTAAAGAAATATGTATGTCTTAGTGAGCTGTGCGCATTATTGACTTCTCCCTACGAGTGCAAAATGAAAGAGGCTGCTTGGAGTGTTGATTTAAAGTCTTATGTTATTGGTGAAAATAATTATATAAAATTAAAAGGTGCTTCTTTCACGGTACATGAGTCTCTTCATGTAATTTCTGGATTCATACCAAGAACGAGCATGTATTGAACATGACCTGACTATTTGAGACCCAGTGGGTTCCTTTTTGAAAACACACATTTCTTTCTCCCCAAACTGGGCTTTGATATTTAACCATGCCATTCTTAGCAATCCTGGAATGTGTGAGCCTTGTTATATTTTCCTTCAAGGTTTTAAAATGACTGGGTGCAGTATTCCAATCGGAGTTCGAGATTACATGGTATTTTGTATTCTCTTCTTAAAGTATAGAGAAAAAGAAAAGAGGATTTATAGGTTGTAGTTGTTACGAGTTTTGATTGGGAGGCTATTAGGTTTGTGGTGGGGGTGTCCTGCCTGTAGTCATATTATGTGAATTTATAAGCCTTTCTGGGGCTAAGAGCTCTATACTTCTAGAATGTATGTGCATATGTGTACATGCATGTATATGTGTTTATGTGTGTATGTGTACACATGCATTATGCATTTTATCTTGGGGGCTTCTGTGTGTGTGTGTGTGTGTGTGTGTGTGTGTGTAATGGGAAGAAGTAGAGTTGAGGTGAGAGAAAAGAAATAGACATGGTCTTGAAGCATCTGAAATTTTTCTAGGTAGTAGTGGTAAAGATATATAATACATATCAAACAGTTTACTCTAAGGCTAAATGCTGTGTATTTTTGCTACTTTTTATTATATACTTAGAATAAAAATGAATAAATGTTCTGTTTGCAGTTCTTTTTTTTTCTTTTCTCTTCTCTTCTGTTCTCCTTTCTTTTTTTTTAATGGCTTGAACTACACCTCCCCCCACTCATGCAGTTGTGTGGGGGTATGAAAAGGCAAATCTCTTCAAAGATGAAAAAAAAATGTACCTTTACACTTAGCTTTCTTTATCTTTTGCTTCCTATGCAAAGTTAAGTTAAATGGGGTTGCTTACCTTTAATTCTTTTAAACAAAGTGAGGGAGTACAGAGAGTTGGCCCTGCAAATGAACACTGCACATGAGTTCATGAGTTTTCTAACTGAATAGAGACTTGAATACAAAAGTACTCTTGGGTGGGCTTGTAATGTGTTTCATCAGGGAAACCACAAGCTTGTGTATTTCCAGCTACCTGCAAGCCTCAATTATTAGGGAATGACAGGAGCATAAATGCAATTATTGAGGGACTATCATCATTATCCATAATGAAAGAAAATTGTTGAGTGATTAGCACTCCAGATTCTTTCTTCATTACCAACACATCACTACATGTATACATTCAAACACACTCATATACATATATGTGTGTATATATGTGTGTGGGTAGTGTGAGTATGTATCTGTACTAGTAGGGTTCCCTTTCCAAAATGACATTGTTTTATTTATTTATTTATTTGTTTATTTTAAAGATTTTTTTTTTTTGGTATTTATTTATTTGAGAGAGAGAGAGAGAGCCCGGGCAAGCTGGGGAAGGGCAGAGGTGGAGGGAGAGGGACAAGCAGACTCTATGCTGAGTGCAGAGCCCAAGGCACGACACTTGATCCCAAGACCTGGAGATCATGCCCTGAGCTGAAACCAAGAGTCAGCCGTTTTAACTGACTGCGCCACCCAGGTGCCCCCAAAATGACATTGTTCTAAGTTTCATTTTAAAAATAAGAAAATGCTATCAAAAGTCATCAGAATTAATCTCTGCCTCCTCATGAGTTGTTACTGACTAAAGAAGGTGAAAAAGTTAGGCTTGAGTAATTATGAAGAGGATTGGATGAGCAAAAAGAAGTTGGGAATTAGGAGGAGGGACTTCAGAGCATTTAAAGTGAACTTAGTTTTGTGCATGTAGTAACAGTTGAAAGCCGGGTAGAAACCCTTTGGAAGCACTTGAGCATGAACTGGTGAAACTAATTTTTCAAGATTAAAAATTGTTGGTAGGCTTATTCATTCAGTTTTTTTTTTTAAACAAGGCTCCATTTGAATAGTTGTTCTGTTAAATAATTTAGTTACCAGAAGTAAGGAGTGAATATTTGTAAATGGATAGGAACCTGGTTTAGAGTCAATAATCAAAGGGAAGAACTAAACAAACACTTGTCTTTATCTCTCTGTGGGTCTGGTGTTTGCAATACTCTTTTGTAATATTTTACAAATGACCTAGAAATCTCCTAATAATGAAGAGTCAACTATTGAGGAAGCAGGAGGCAAAAAGAAGTAATGGAAAGAACAATATCCCAGTTCTGTTCCTGTACTAGCTATGCATTTAGGCAATTCACTAAAATTATTTGAATTAAAGTCTTTTTCTATAAAATAAAGTTGATGGCAGTCTTACCCAAGTCATAGCAACATTGTACAAATTAAATAATGTAGTGTATTTTTTCTTAAATATTATCAAGTCATGGGGAGATAGAGCAAATAAATAAATTTAAATTAATAAAATTGAAAAAAATTTAAAAATCTGCAGGGAATTATCATTAATCTTAAGGTAGATCAAATTTGAATAAAAAGGAGCTAATAAGAATTGACCTCACTACAAACCCAGATTTTACATCCTCAAATAGTTATAATCTAAGGAAGGAAAGAAGATGCTTTTCATCTTCCTACTGACTATCCACTCAGAGTCCTTCAGGTTTGTATCAAAAAAACCTGGAAACTACCCTATCCCTTTGTTCAGGACTTCAGTCAGTCATAGTTAATACCTAATAGGTCTCAAGTAATATGTGACATGCTAAGGATATAATCATTAACAAAACAAATACAGTCCTGGCCTTCGTGGAGCTTACATTCATTGTAATGGACTTACTTTATGTAACTGTGAAATGCTACTGTCATCATCATAGAATATTACTGTATTAGTTCTGAAGGATTGCCGTAACAAAGAACCAGAAACTAGGTGCTTAAAAACAACAGAGGTTTATTAACTCTAAGCTCTGGATTATAGAGGTTTGAAATCAAGTTGTTGGTGGTGTTATGCTGTCTCCTTCATCTCTAGGGGAAAATCCTCACTTGCCTTTTCAGCCTGTGGTAGCCCTGGGTGTTCCTGAGATTGTGTCCATAAAACTCCAGTCTCTGTCTCTGTCTTCACATGGCCATCTTTCTTCTGTGTCAGTGTCCAGATTTTCCTCTAACAAAGACACCAGTGGTATTGGATTACAGACCCATTCTACTCCAGGATGGCCTCATCCTAATTTAACTAATTATGTCTGCAATGACTCATTCCCAGATATGGTCACATTAAGAGATACTGGGGTTAGGACTTCAACATTATCTTTTTAGGGGACATAGTTCAATGCATAGCAATGACTTCAGAAAAAAGTGTACACTTACAGTTATGTATATTTAGAAAGGTGCAATTCTCATAAATATAAACCCCATTTTAAGTTTTAGTAGTGGTGGGACTAGAGTGAGAGAAACCTGGCAGTAGTATACAGAGAGATTTAAATTTTTTTCCTCACTCTTTGGAGTCAGAGCACTGAACATAGAGTTCGAAGAATTCACCAATGTAAAAGCACAAAAATGATGCCACGTGAAAATTTCTTAGACATGGGAATTGTGATGAAGCTATGTACATTAACTTGACATCCAGATGTGGATTTTCCAAAGAACAATACCCAGCAACAAATACATAGACTAAAATGTATCCACTGAACCTGTCTGCTGAGACCAGAAAGTCCAGGCAGGTATTGCCTTGTTTGAAATGAGGATAGTCATGAAAACTCATGCGTGGACTCTGTGACCAATATTGCAGACTCAGAGGGAGGCGGGAAGGGACATCGCCAAGTAGAAATAGAAGGAGATCTTCTTTTGGTAGTAATCTGCTACATGTTCCAAAGAGAATATGTGCAAAGGTTTGATGTCCTACAGAGCTCAAGGCATTATTAGCACTTGAAAAAAGTGAAATAGTGTTTCTGAAAGAGCAGAGTGTGGACAGCCTGGATCAGAATTATTTTTTGCGTGGTTAAAATGGTGAGGCCTATGTTAGAGTTAGTAAAGAAGAATTTTAAGAGTGAAACAAGGGAATTGGCTTTTAACAAGATCATTTGTGATTCTTATACTAAATTCGAGTAACCAGAGCAACAGAAAGAAAAGAAAAGAAAAGAAAAAAAAGTAACAAATTAAAGTCAGTATTAAGGCAAAATGACAATGGTTACACAAAATGTCTTTGTAGTAATGAAAATTGTTAGTCTGTAGAAAAATCTGGAGAGTTTTTCAATTCATGTATTTTTTCAATTCATATTTGAAGATATCAGAATAATCTAAAGATGAAAGCACATCAATGTGCTAGTTGGTTATGACTATAGAAGAAAAACTCCTAAAAATATAAGAAAATGAATCCACCAGTAAATTACCTGAATAATTCATGACTAGCAAAACTAGTCTAGAATTGAAAAAAATAATAGAAAAACTATTAAGACAATTCATCAAATCAATGTCAAAAAATCCCCAAAAGGTACCAACAATTTGATAGAATCAAGATAGGCTTTTGACAGCAGACAATATCCATCCACTCCTGATAAGATTTTTAGTAAGATATAAATGTTTATTGCAATTCCAGGGTCAATAATAGAATTATTGCTAAGGCACAAGAGGCCTTCTAAGAATGCATACCACAGTTGATACTTTTTCTTCAATAAGTGCTAGTCAACATAATAACAATTAAATGTAAATCAAAATATTGGAGATTTTTAGATGACATGATTGTCTGTCTAGAAAACCCAAGCAATAAACCTGAAAAAAAAATATTACTGCATATGAAGGAATTCAACATGGTAGCCATTTACAATACCAAAACCGAAAGTTGAAGGTTAGAATAAAACACTTTAAAAATAGCGACCAAAATGATAAAATATCCAGAAATAAATGTCACAAAGAATATATAGGGTCTATGCAAATCACAGTAAAAATATTGTTGACCAATATAAAGCTAATATTATTAAACAATGAAAACATGTCAATAGGAGAAGATACTACCTAGTAATTGTAATTTATTTTTTAATTAAATATAATTATAATTCCACTGTTACATTAGGGGAAATGTGACTAAAACTGGGGTTCTGGGGAAGGTCCAGAAAGAGTGCACTAAGTTGACCTATTTGGATGGAGGTAAATTCAGATAAAATTAGATGGGAGAAGAGAGTTCAGAAGAATGGAAAGGAGGGAAGGAAAGAAAGAAGGGAAGGAAGGGAGGAAGGAAAAAAAGGGAAAGCACGTTTAAATATGGAAAAGGAAATATGAAGAGGATATTTAAAATAAATTAAAATCATGAAAAAATTAGGAAGCCTAAACATTAAACTCTGTCCTAAGTCCCTGAGTATTAGAGAACTGTATGGGCTAAGAGGTTCCTCCAAGAATATACTAACACTAATTGGCTTTGATCTGGGAAAAGTTGTTATTAAAAAAATAAAGCTGTTCTCAATATTATGAGTAGTTAACTTCAAGGTCATTTTTCTCTACCTGAGAGAAGACATGGATCCTAATGTGTTTTGGTTTTTTTGTATGTTAGCTTTAGCTTTAAAAAAACCTTTGTATAAGCTTACTCTTTAATATCTTATGTTCCTTGGTGATCATATTGACTCAGAGATCACGAGATTAATTAATAGTTTTACTTCACATAATATTATAATGAGGCAGGGAATCTGGAAGTCATTTAATGAGAGAATTTATCTCATGCAAAATTGTCTTTACCTCAGGGGAAAAAAAACCCCAGCATTTCAAGCTGTTATCCGGTCTTTGGTATATTTACATATATTGGAGAGCTCTTCACTTCACAATGATGGCCATTTCAAAATTGGGTGATCTCATTCCTAATTCTCTTATTTCTCTATGATCAACTGTATACAATAGAGCATCATATTATGAGTCATCTCATTTTAATAATGATATCCACTTCAATATTTTAAGACAGCTATTCTGTTACTGCTAACTCTTCATATTTAGGCTAAACATTTCCAGTTCTTTAAACTTGTCCTCATATGAGACACTTTCCAGATTCCTCATTATTTTGCATAAGGCTTTAAATGACCTAATTTTAGTTAAACCTCTGATATATACCCAGAACTGAACTTCAGATATTATCAGAAGAATGGACTCATAGTCTTATAAATTTGATAACTCCAGAGCAAATCTGCATGGCCTTTGCTGAATTACTTGCACAATAGCCATATGTCTTTTCAAATTTGCTTTTGTATCCATAGCAGATTTGAAATAATTTAGCTTGATATCAATGTTGCAGTTACTTTATTTAAATGAACTGCCTTTTCAGTCAAAAAACAAGGGAGGGGCTCCTGGGTGGCTCAGATATTAAGCAGCTGCCTTCTGCTCAGGTCATGATCCCAGGGTCCTAGGATTGAACCGCACGTCAGGCTCCCTGTTCAGTAGAAAGTCTGCTTCTCCCTTGCTTGTGTTCCCTCTCTTGCTGTCTCTCTCTCTCTCTGTCAAATAAATAAATAAAATCTTAAAAAAAAACCCCATAAAACAAGGGAAACAGACTCAATGATGGATTTCTAAGATACTACTGGAGTTCTGTTTCTCTGTGTATGCATGAGCTTTTGTATCGTGTGTAAGTGTGTAAGTTTGTGTATATGTGTAGGAGTATGTGCATGCACATAGGCATGCATATGTAAGTGTTTTGTTACAGGATATTGCAATTTTAATTGAAGTATAATTGACATATAACATTATATTAGTTTCAGGTATAAGCATAATGATTTGACATTTGTATACATTGTGAAATGATCCCCACAATAAATCTAGTTTCCATTTATCACCATACAGACTTACAAAGAATTTTTCTTATAATGAAAACTTCTAAAATTTACTTTCCTATCAACTTCCAAGTTTGCAATACAATATTATTGACTATAGTCACCTTGCTGTACATTACATCCCCATGACTTATTTTAAAACTAGAATTCCACTTAGATTTGTAAGCTAAAAACAAAACAAATGAACAAACAAAATGGAACAAAACTCAGAGATATGGGTAACAGAATGGTAGTAGCCAGAGGGGATGGGTGTCGGGAGGTGCAAAATAGGTGAAGGGGATTTAGAGTTACAAAATACCAGTTACAAAATAAAGTTTCTAGTTTATAAAGATCACATTATCAAAATTTTGTGATATTAGGAAAAATGAAATTAAGTCTGTTGTTTGTATAAACATTAAAGTGCTTTCTTAGCTGTTCTAGAATCATAACTTAAAATATGTGTTTTAGAGACCATTTAATTAAGAAAATTTCAAATAAAAAATAAAATTTCAAATGATGATTATTAACAAATCATCATGAACATATTTCTTTTCAATCAGTATTTTGAAAATATTAATTATGCCATCATGTGAGAGAAGTTTGCTGGAATTTAGGGAGAAAGCAAATGTATTTATTAGTATGCTACTATTTTTTAGACTGTTGGTATTATTGTATTGCAGATTAAATATATAATATTCAGCTCCTTAATTGTTTTGTCTGGTTTATAACCTATCTATGTTGACTTTAACATTCTACTTGTCATTAATACTCCTTTGTTGATCCACGTATATTTTAATATGAGCCTAAATAAATAAATAAATAAATAAAGAGGTAAAGTGTCCCATAATGCAGTATCTCAAATAGGCTCATGATGGAGGGAAAGACTTTTTTAAAAATAGATTTTCATGCCTGGTCCCTTAAGATTCTATGCAGCTTATCAGGTGGTGGTGTTCAAACTGGATTCTTCCAACACCCGATTGATTCTAATGACAGAGAAAAAACTTGGGAAAACACTGATACAAAATTATTCCAAAGATGCATATAGCTGTTTTGAATTATCTCTACCACTCATTATATCCACTAATACAAGTAATAGAATTAAATATATATGATACTTGAACTTAATCTGTGTTTAGAATTAGAAAGTAACTGCTTCTTTCCAAAAAATTCAGTATTTTTACTCAATTTTCATTTTCAGTAGTGGGGATTTGCTCAAAGTATATAATATATTAAATAAATTTTTTAAATGTATTTATCTTTAGATTAATTGTATTTTTATCTTTTGCTCACAGGGTACAAGTTGAATTCTATATGAATGAAAATACATTTAAAGAGAGATTAAAGTTATTTTTTATCAAAAACCAGAGATCAAGTAAGTCATTCATTTTATTCTCCTGTCTATATGTTTGTACATATTTGCCTAAAAAAATTCAGCCATGCAATCCTTTTGCAAAATATCTTTTATGTAGAATGAATATGATAATCTTGTCTGCCAGGCAGTAAAAGTTTAGAAAGCTCTAGATGTTACATGTGGTGGTGGTAGGATTTTTGAATACCTATAGTTCCCCAAATCCCACATCAGTAAGTAGACTTGTGAGAGGACCATCTGGATTCATCGAGACATTGAGGAAAATAATTTAAATGTGGGGTCCCCTTATTTTAAGGGATACTGAGAAGGCTCTGACCAAACGGGAATAATTGTCTGATTTATTGAGGAAGAGTTTAATGTTTCCCAATCACGCCTGATAGCAAGAAACATCTAGGGTTTTCTGAAATGTAGAGATGACTAGCATCCTTCTCTGGAGATTTTGAATCAGAAAATGTAGGCCTCAGCTGAGTTTCACACTCCACTGATTTTTCTCATCAGATAAATTTGGGAAACATTTCAACTTCAAGAAGACATGAAATTGGCATAGTCACTGACCTGACCATGCAAGGCTGATGTGTCAGTGATGTTTGTTTCCTCCCTATAATCACGTTTTTTTAATAATAATAATTTTTTATTATATTATTTTAGTCACCATATAGTACATCCCTAGTTTTTGATGTAAAGTTCCATGATTCATTAGTTGCGTATAACACCCANATGTTTTTTTAATAATAATAATTTTTTATTATATTATTTTAGTCACCATACAGTACATCCCTAGTTTTTGATGTAAAGTTTCATGATTCATTAGTTGCATATAACACCCAGTGAACCATGCAATACGTGCCCTCCTTAATACCCATCACCAGCCTATCCCATTCCCCCACCCCCCTCCCTTCTGAAGCCCTCAGTTTGTTTCTCAGAGTCCATAGTCTCTCATGGTTCATTCCCCCTTCTGTTTACCCCCCCTTTCTTCTTCCCTTTCTTCTCCTACCGATCTTCCTACTTCTTATGTTCCATAAATGAGTGAAACCATATGATAATTGTCTTTCTCTGTTTGACTTATTTCATTTAGCATTATCTCCTCCAGTCCCATCCATGTTGCCTCTGCACAGCCAAGGGAACAGTCAAAAACTAATACCACATATTTTTTAAAAGCCATATATAATGAGTTCAATATGCAATCTTTCATATGATCATTGCTTAAAATGTCAACAAACAATGGAGAGGTCTATATTGATTGATGTAGACTTTGTTCTTTTTAAATTTTGACCCTGGAATCTTCTTGGGGTGGTCTAGATTAAGTTGTATCTCTATAGGTTTCAAAGAAAAAAGCCTGAGTTGTGGGAATTTATCCAAATACTGAGTATAAGGACTGTTTCAGTATGTAAGGCACACTGGTTAGAGATTCTTAATGGCAAGTTAGCTGCAGAGTTAAGGCTAATAATAGCTAATGCCTTTCCAACCTGGTTGTTTAGAATTTCCAAGGAAGTCCCACCAAGAAGTATTACCTAAAGCGGCCACATCATCTGAATAGGTTTCCTTGATTTTAACACTAACAATGCTATCTTTCCAGGCCAGAAAAGATAGATGTATTATTTGAATATGTCACCAGCAGCCAACTTTGATTAAATTCATTTGAGGAGACCAGTTCTATAAAACCAGGGCAATTTCATTAACAGTTTAAAAGAATTTATAAAGAAGCTAACCCATAAAATGTACCTAGCATTTTAATAGGGAAACTTAGGGAAAATTACACAATTAATAAGCATTAACCTTTTACTGTTAAGAAATGTTACCTCAAGTACACTCATATATAGCAGAGTAAAAAAAATGACACTTCATTTCCAGATTTTATTAAATAATAATTATAAGAAGACCTATCTCAAAATTTTATTCATAATGCATGAATCAGATACTACCTGATAATTACAGGAAAGGTAGTGCTTCTTTTAATCAGACTTTAGGCATATTTTGCTTAATGTTAATTGCTCGTCTTCATCGTCAAGTATTATAGGCTGCATAACTGTGACCTATACAGTTTTATAGATACATACATGGCAGTCTTAATACCCCCCAAATATCTAAGAATTCATTGGTGTTCAGCCTAAAGTAAAAAGTAAGTTTCAACTGGTCGAACTAAAAAATGTGTGTGTATGCATGTATTTTCCAGCAAATGCTATTATGACTCTTCTACAATTATATAATTACTAATTGAGAGTATATGTATAATTATATACATGATTATAATTTCTCTATAATCAAATCCACAAGGTGTTCTGAACGTAAAAGATTTATAAACTATCTGATGAATTTGTAAGTGGCTAGATTTTTTAGCTAGCTAAAATTTATTCCAAAATTCGTGGATATAAAAATTGCTTATACTTTTAAGCATACTTGAATCTTGATTGGAAATGATTTTTGTGGCTTCTGAATGCTCAAACCTAGATTTATTTTTGTGTATAATATTCACTGCCATTTTTAGTGCATACAATCTGTCAGTGTCAATTTTTGTTTAAATATTTAGCTAATTAAAATTCAGCTACCTAAAATTTAAGAGTTTAGACAGTTATGGTATTGTAGTTTCTAAAAACAATTTAAGTTCTGTACATAAAGTTGTTATTTTTAGCAATTTTTTTGGTCCTTCATGAACTAAGTTCAAATAAAAATTAAATTTTTGTTGTTCGTTTAAAGGTCTAAGAATTCGTCTATTCAATTTTTCTCTCAAATTATTAAGCTGCTTATTATACATAATCCGAGTGCTACTTGAAAACCCTTCACAAGGAAATGAATGGTAAGGTGTCTTTGTCCAAACTTCAACAATATTCTCTTGATTACTTTGAATTGTATTATAATTTAATTTAATTTATTTTTATTTTTATTTCAAGATTTTATTTAAATTAAAGGTAGTTAACATATAGTGTAGTATTAGTGATTCATCACTTGATACAACACCTAGTGCTCATTATAAGTGCCCTCCTTAATGCCCATCACCCATTTACCCCATCCCCCAACCTGCTCCCCCCAGCAACCTTCAGTTTGTTCCCTATAGTTAAGAGTCTTTTATAGGTTGCCTTCCTCTCTCTCTCTCTTTTTTTTAAAAAATAGTTTATTTATTTATTTAGAGAGTGAAGGGAGGGGCACAGAGAGACAGAGAGAGAATCTCAGGCAGACCCTACACTGAGTGCAGAGCCCATCCTGGGGCTTGATCTCATGACCCTGAGATCATAACCTGAACCAAAACCAAGACTCAGATGGTTAAAGGACTGAGCTACCCACGTGCCCCTGTCTCTCTGTTTTTATCTTATTTTATTTTTCTTTTCCTTCACCTATGTTCATCTGTTTTGTTTCTTAAATTCCACATGAGTCTTTCTCTGACTGACTTACTTTACGTAGCATAATATACTCTAGTTCCATCCACATCATTGCAAATGACAAGATTTCATTATTTTTGATAACTGTGTAATATTCCATTGTGGAATATATATATATATATATATATACACACACACACACACATATATATATATATACATATATATCTGTTATATATATCAGATATATTTATCTCATATATATATATGGAATATATATATATATTTATCTGTTCATTAGTCAATGGACAGTTGGGCTCTTTCCGTATTTTGGCTATTGTGGAGAGTGCTGCTATAAACATTGGTTGCATGGGCCCTTTTAAATCATTATTTTTGTATATCCTTTGGATAAATACCTAGTAGTGCAATTGCTCATCTCACTGTGGTTTTGATTTGTATTTCCCTGATGCTGAGTGATGTTGACATTTTTTCATGTGTCTGTTAGTCATTTGTATGTCTTCTTTGGAGAAATGTGTGTTCATGTCTTCTTCCCATTTCTTGACTGGATTTTTTGTTTTTTGGGGGTTGAGTTTGATGAGTTCTTTATAGATTTTGAATACTAGCCCTTTATCTGATATATTATTTGTGAGTATCTTCTCCCATTCCGTCAGTTGCCTTTCAGTTTTGTTGATTGTTTCCTTTGCTGTGCAGGAGCTTTTTATCTTGATGAAATCCCAGTAGTTCATTTTTGCTTTTGTTTCCCTTGTCTTTGAAGATGTGTCTAGCAAGAAGTTGCCGTGGCCAAGGTCAAAGAACTTGCTGTCTGTGTTCTCCTCTAGGATTTTGATGGTTTCCTGTCTCACATTTAGGTTTTTCATTCATTTTCAATTTATTTTTGTGTATGGTTTAAGAAGGTGGTCAGTTTCATTCCTCTGCATGTGGCTGACCAATTTCCCAACAACATTTGTTGAAGAGGCTGTCTTTTTTCCATTGGATATTCTTTGCTGGTTTGTCAAAGATTAGTTGACCATATATTTGTGAGTTCATTTCTGGGTTCTCTATTCTGTTCCATTGATCTCTGTGTCTGTTTTTGTGCCAGTACCATAGTGTCTTGATGACTACAGCTTTGTAATATTGCTTGAAGTCCAGTTTTGTGATCCCTTCAGAGTTGCTTCTCTTTTTCAACATTACTTTGGCTGTTTTGGGTCTTTATTTGTTCCATACAAATTTTAGAATTGTTTGTTGTAGCTCTGTGAAAAATGTTGGTGTTACTTTGATAGGGATTGTTGAATGTGTAGGTTGCTTTGGGTAGCATGGACATTTTAAAATGTTTGTTCTTCTAATCCATGAGCATAGAATGTTTTTCCATTTCTTGTATCTTCCTCAATTTCTTTCATAAGTGTTCTATAGTTTTAGAGTACAGATCTTTTACCTCTTTGGTTAGGTTTATTATGGTATCTAGGTTTCTTATGGTTTTTGGTGCAATTATAAATGAGATTGATTCCTTGATTTCTCTCTCTGCTGTTTCATTATTGGTGTACAGAAATGTAACAGACTTCCATGTTGGTATTTTATATCCTACAACTTTGCCGAATTCCTTTATTAGTTCTAGAAATTTTTTGTTGGAATCTTTTGGGTTTTCTACATAAGGTATGTTGTGTGCGACGAGTGAAAGTTCGACCTATCCCTTGCCAATTTGGATGCGTTTTATTGCTTTTTGTTGTCTGATTGCTGAGGTTAGGACTTCTAGTACTATGTTGAACAACAGTGGTGAGAGTGGACGTCCCTGTTTTGTTCCTGACCTTAGAGGTAAAGTTCTCCATTTTCCCCCATTGTGGATGGTGTTAGCTGTGAGTTCTTTCATATATGGCCTTTATGATCTTGAGGTATGTTCCTTCTATCCTTACTTTCTTGAGGATTTTTATCAAGAAAGGATGTTGTATTTTGTCAAATGCTTTTTCTGCATCTATTGAGAAGATCATATGGCTCTTATCCTTTCTTTTATTAATGTGATGTATCACCTTTCTTGATTTGTGGATATTGAACCACCCTCGCAGCCCAGGAATAAATTCCACCAGGTCGTGGTGATTAATGTTTTTAATGTACGATTGGATTCGATTAGCTAGTATCTTGTTGAGAATTTTTGAATCCATGTTCATCAAGGATATTGATCTGTAATTATCCTTTTTAGTGCTGGTTTTGGAATTAAGGTAATGCTGGCCTCATAGATTTAGTTTGGAAGTTTTCCTTCCATTTCTATTTTTTGGAACAGTTTTGGAACAGAAGAATAGGAATTAAGTCTTCTTGAAATGTTTGGTAGAATTCCCCTGGGAAGGCATCCTGTCCTGGGGTCTTGTTTGTTGGGAGGTTTTTGATTACTAATTCAATTTATTTGCTGGTTATGGGTCTGTTCAGATTTTCTTTCTTTCTGATTCAGTTTTGATAGTTTATATGTTTTTAGGAATTCATCCTTTTCTTCCAGATTGCCTGATTTGTTGGTGTATAATTGTTCCTAATATTCTATTATAATTGTATTTCTGAGGTGTTGGTTGTGATATCTCCTCTTTCATTCATTATTTTATTTATTTGGGTCCTTCTTCTTTTCTTTTTGTTAAATCTGCCTTGGCGTTTATCTTTTGTTAATTCTTTTAAAGAACCAGCTCCTAGTTTTGTTTATCTATTCTACTGTTTTTTTGATTTCTATATCATTAATCTTTATTATTTCTCTTCTTCTGCTGGATTTAGACTTAATTTGCTATTGTTTTCCCAGCCCCTTTAGATATAAGTTTAGGTTGTGTATTTGAGACTTTTCCTGTTTCTTGAGGAAGGCATGTATTGTTATATACTTACCTGTTAGGACTGCCTTTGCTGCATCCCAATGTTTTGAACTGTAATGTTTTCATTTTCATTGGGTTACATGTATTTTTTAAAATTTTTCTTTAATTTCCTGGTTGACACATTCATTCTTTAGTAGGATTTTCTTTAACCTCCATGTATTTGTGGTCTTTCCAAATTTTTTCTTATGGTTGACTTCAAGTTTCATAGCTATGTGGTCTGAAAATATGCATGGTATGATCTCAGTCTTTTTGTAGTGGTTAAGGCCTGATTTGTGACCTAGTATGTGATCTGTTCTAGAGAATGTTCCATGCATTAGAAAAGAATGTGTATTGTGCTGCTTTACAATGAAATGCTCCAAATATATGTTAAGTCCATCTGGTCCAGTGTGTCATTGTTTTTTTGTTGATCTTCTGCTTAGATGATCTGTCCATTGCTGTGAGTGAGGTGTTAAAATCCCCTACTATTACGGTATTATTATCAATGAGTTTCTTTAAGTTTGATATTAATTGACTATTTATTTGGCTACTCCCAACTTAGGGGCATAAATATTTACAATTCTTAGATCTTGTTGGATAGACCCCCTTATCATGATATAGTGTCCCTCTTCATCTCTTATTAGTCTTTGGTTTAAAACCTAGTTTTTTCTGGCATAAGTACAGCTACTACAGCTTTCTTTTGATATCCATTGGCATGATAAATATTTCTCCATCCCCTCACTTTCAATCTGGAAGTATCTTTGGTCTAAAATGAGTCTTTTTAAGCAGCATATTGATGAGTCTTATTTTATTTTTTATGCATTCTGATACCGTATGCCTTTTGATTAGAGCTTTTAGTCCATTTACAGTCAGAGTAATTATTGAGAGATATGAATTTAATGCCATTGTGTTACCTGTAATGTCAGTGTTCCTGTAGATTGTCTCTATTCCTTTCTGTTCTTTTTTGCTTTTGGACTCTCTTTCCCACTCAAAGTGTCCCCTTTAATATTTCTTGCAGAGCTAGTTTAGTGTTCACGAACTCCTTTAGTTTTTTGCTTGTCTTGGAAACTCTTTATCTCTCCTTCTATTCTGAATGACAGCCTTGCTGGATAAAGTATTCTTGGTTGCATATCTTTCCCATTTAGTACATTGAAAATTTCCTGCCACTTTCTTCTGGCCTGTCAAGTTTCAGTGGACAAGTCCTCTCTTAACTTTATGTGTCTTCCTTTGTAGGATAAGGACCTTTTGTCCCTAGCTGCTTTCAGAATTCTCTCTTTATCTTTGTATTTTGCAAGTTTCACTATGATATGCCGTGATGTTGACCTGTTTTTGTTATTTTGAGGAGAGTTCTCTCTGCATCTTGGACTTGAATGCCTGTTTCCTTCCCCAGATTAAGGAAGTTCTCAGGTATAATTTGTTCAAGTAAATCTTCTGCCCCCTTTTCCTGCTCTTTTTTTGGGGCTCCTATGATATGGCTATTATTTCACTTAATGGAATCTCTGAGTTCCCTAAGTATACCTTCATGATCTAATAGTTTTCTTTCCTTCTTTTCAGCTTTTTTTTTTTAAGATTTTATTTATTTATTTGTCAAAGAGAAAGAGCATAAGCAGGGGGAGCAGCAGGCAGGGCAGGCAGGGGGAGAAGCAGGCTCCCTGCTGAGCAAGGAGTCCGATGTGGGACTTGATCCTGGGACACTGGGATCATGACCTGAGCTGAAGGCAGGCACTTAACTGACTGAGCCACCCAGGCGCCCCTCAACTTCATTATTTTCCATAGTTTTATCTTCTGTATCACCTATTCTCTCCATTGCTTCTTCCTTCCTCATTGTGATTATATCCAGTTGGCTCTGCATTTCAGTTATAGCTTTTTTTATTTTAGTCTGAATTTTTTTAGGTCTGTTATCTCTGCAGCAAGGATTTCTCTGGTATCTTCTATGCTTTTTTTCAAGCCCAGCTAGTAGTTTGTGACTATTGTTTGTAACAAGTTGTGACTTGTTCAGATATATTGCTTCTATCCGTTTTGAGCAAGTCCCTGGCTATGATTTCTTCTTGGCCTTTCTTTTGGGGAGAATTCCTCCGTCTTGTCATTTTGGCTAAGTTTCTATCTTTTGTGTGTTTTGAAAGCTTGTTATGTTTCCTGCATCTGACTGCAATGCTACATTAAAAAGGGGTCGTACACTGTCCACAGCCTGGCACTTCAGGAAGTGTTTCTGGTGTATGCATGTGCACTCTGCTATTGTGGTTTGTCTGCTCTTTCCCACTGGTCAGTCCTCTGCGGAGTTCCTTCTTGCTCGCTGTGAAGAGTGTTTGGACATTTAACTAGATGTGCTTTGATTTGTTAACATAAATCTGGAAAAAAGGAAAAAAGAAAAAATGCCTGGGGGAAAAAAAAGAGAAAAGGAAATTAAAAAAAAAAAAACTACTAACAAATGAACAAAAAACTATAAGCATGATTCCAAAGGGGGAAAAAAAAAGTAAGGCCTGGCCCTAATTCCACCAGAACTGCAGGTGATGCTTTGAAGCACTCTATGATCAGTAGACTTGGTGTATGTGGGGTGCTGCCTGTGGTGGGTGGTATTCTTAGGGAGAGGCCTGCTGCAGTGGCTCAGAGTCAGACCTACCCCAGGAAATATGCATTTGTCAGGCACAGGGGGGCCGGGTTTGGTATAAGCATGTCCTGCCTCCACTGAGGGCCATTGTGTTGCTCTCTGTAGTTCCACTTGTTGGTGGTGAGGGGGAAAATGGTGCCATGTAACTCTCTTGTCCCAGACAAGGGATCCCACACTCCCTGCTGTTCAGAAAGCCCTCACAGAGTCGTGAGGTCTGTGCCTAATTCCACAGCTCTTCTGCATTTTGTCTTTGGTTCACGGCTGGATTCAAAACTTCACATCTTAAAGGACCTGGTGTTGTGGGGACCCACCCCCCCCACCTCCAGTGTAGAAACTTGTCATGCTGTGTCTAGCGTCCTTTGTCCCAGAAAAACAGTCCCACATCATGCAGAATCTCTGGTGTAGCACAGGGAAAAGCAACTACCAGGTTATCCACCATCTGCATGCGCTCTGTCCTCTGCCTATGAAAGGCTGTTTGCTGGTGCCTGCAGGGTCTTTTGACCTTGGAAAGGCAACATACTTTCTTCCAAATGTACTCCAGGAAGGGGAATGTTGTTTCCCAGGGGGACCCAGGAAATCCCTACACCGTATTGTGCGCTCTTGGGCCAGTGCCCTCCTTCTCCCCAGAAGTGCACTCCGCAGCTTCACTGTAGCAAAAATTGTGCACTTCCACAACCAGAGTTTGAGCTCCACATGCTGTTTACGAAAAAGCTGTGACACTCAGTACCCCCTCTCCCGGTCTGTGGTCCAGAGAGGTTTTCGTCTTAGCAGACTCAATGTTGCACTCTCAATCCCTCTCTGTTTCTCTCTCTTTTCTCTCTCTGCAGAAGGGTTTCCTCCCCTCTGTGGCACCGCAGTTTTTCTCTCACCCAATTCACTTCCACGCACCTTGCACTTGGCACACTGTCTTCCTCCAACTGTGACCAATTGTGTCTCCCTTTAACTGTGACCAACTTCTCTCACTCCTAGGATGGATTTCCTGGGTGTTCCAAGTGATCTGACATCAATATACCTGTGTTCAAGGGAGGAGGAAAGCCTGGGTCCCCCTACTTCTCCACCGTCTTAACTCCTGCCCTTTGTATTATAATTTTAAGGGATGGTCTATGGACTTCACTTTCTTAAAAATGTTTTAGGAGTTTGTCACGATTAAATTGATCTGGCTTTGAGTTAATAAATGAACTTAATCCTTGTTAAGTTCTTTTTTAAACACCTCTCCTTGTGGTATCTGGCTGGCTAAGTCAGAAGAGCATGCAACTGTTGATCTCGGGCTCATGAGTTTGAGCCCTGTGCTGGGTATAGAGAATACTTAAATAAATAAATAAACTTAAAAAAAAAAAAAGGAAAAATAGTCCTCTTTTAAAAAAATAAGCATCTCTTCTTTTATTATCTACTTTATCAAATGCTAATACTGAACACCAACCCATATAATTTTTATTCCCAACCAAAGTACTCTAAGTAGTTGTTTAATATGGGGTTGATCTCTTTAAAGACCCACATGCCTTTCTGTTCTTGATTTGCATATACTCCAAAAAGGTTTACTCTTTTGTATACCACCTTTTTAGGTATTTCCGGTTATACTGGATGTTATATTTTATTTTTTTAAAGATTCCTTGAAGGCATTATGCTAGTGAAATAAGTTAGAAAATGATATGTGGAATCTAAAAATAACCAAAAATCAAAACCCAAAACAAAATAACAACAACAAAAATCTAGTTGTGACTCTAGAAATACTCCAGCATTTATTGGGATGCACGACTATCTTAAGTCTCAGATTTAATTTGTTTAGCTCTTTATCTTATTTGAGTTAAATGACTTATTGACTTATTTTAACTTATTTTTACATTCATTATCATGTTTCTTTTACTAAATTGCATTTCTGTTCATTTATACACTTGCCATTTTAGGTTCTATCCTTTGGTGGAAGTAATAGGTAATGAAACTGGCTGTGTAATAATTTTTAACTCATCACTAACTTGGGGTCCTGTCCAGCCTACTAAATTTAAAATAATTTTCAAAGCAGAAGAAAAATTTGATGGCTAACTTTTGTAGTTATTTTTGCATGTGGAGGTTTGCCCTAAGAAAATTAAGAAATAAAAAAGATCAAAGTAAAATGAAAAGTGATGGCATAATATGCATTTAAATGAATTGGTTACTCTTCAGCTTGTTTAGACAGTGAAAATTATTCTGTATTTATTAAAGGGTTAAAGATTAACAAGTGAAATTTTATTGTGTAATAATTTATGTGATAATTCTTTATAAAGTTTTAATTCACTTAATGAAATATAATTTTGGCTATTTTGCTATATCTTTAGGGAATACTTGGCATGTATTTATATTGCTATGAGTCAAGATATAACTAGGAAAAGGAACATTCACTACCCTCAGGAAATGTTCAGCTTGTGAAAGGTTGCATATTTTGGAGTTCTTGCTATTTTCTGGCATTGGACTTGTTGTTTTATTTATGTTATTTTCTTCAGTAGGCACTTACTTTTATTATTCGTACCTTATATAGAGAAGCAGAATTTTTTCATATTTGCCCTTTGCTCTGAGGCCTTCAGCACTAATCTTTTTTTTAAAAAAAGATTTATTTATGTATTCATTTGAGAGAGAGCGAGCACGAGCAGCAGGAGGGGCAGAGGGAGAGGGAGAGAGAGAGAATCTCCAGCAGACTCCTTGCTGAGTGCGGAGTCAGACGTGGGAATCCCAGGACCCCGAGATCATGACCTGAGCCAAAACCAAGAGTCAGCTGTTTAACCAAGTAAGCCACCCAGGCACCCTAGCTCTAATCTTTATGTGCCTTTCATCCCTGTTTAAGTCATTGACCGCAGGAAGCCGGCACCTTCCCATTTCCCCCATTTGAACTGCATATTCATCCTCTCTACTCGGATGTTTAATAGGCATTTCAAACTTGCCATGTTCCACTCTGCTTCTTCTGTGCTCTTCCACATCTCAGCATGTGACAACTCTGTCCTTCCCCCAACCCTGCTCTGCTCTCAGCTTTCCACATTTCAGCTGAACCAAATTCCAACCTAACAGTTGCTCAGGCCAAATGCTTTAGAGTTATTCTTATCTTCTCTTTTGGTCTCACACTCTGGAGCATATGCAAACCCCTTAGAAAATTCTGTCATTTCTACTTTCAAGATATATCCGACACACAACAACTTCTCAATGCTGCCATCCTGGCACAAGCCACCTTCTGTCACCTGGGTACTGCAGTAGCCCTCCTAATTAGTCTGCTAATTCTGCCTTTGCTCCCCTTTGGTTTATTCTTAATATAGCAGCCAGTATTCTTTTAAAGTCTAAGTCAGATCTTTACATGACTGTGCTCTGAATGCTGTAGTGCTTACCATGGCCTGTGAGAAGTCCTTTTTCTCTGTGACTTCACCTCCTCCTCTTCATCCCCTACCCATTTTGCTCCAGCCACATTGGCCCCTTCTCTGTTTCTGGAATATACCAGCCACAATCCTGGCTCAGGGCCTTCATACCTGCTGTTCCCTCTGTCTGGAATTCTCTTCCATCAGATAACATAAGGCACACTTCCTCTGATCTTACTCAAAATTATATTTTCAGTGAAGCTTTACCTAAATATCCTGTTTAAAATTGTATTCTCCTCACAAGACTCTGAATACTTTTTTATTTTCCCTTTTAACTTTTCTCCATTGCCTTTATCTCTTTTGTATATTGTACTACTTTACTTGTTTGTTTTGTTTTCTGTGTATTCCGTGGCGATTGCAATGGCTATCCCATGAGGGCACACGTTGTTGTCTGAATCCTCAGAGCCTGGCACAAATTCAATGCTCAGTTCTACTTTATTAAATGAGTGAGTGAATAACTGAATAAATGAGGTCCTTTACAATCTGACCTCTGCTTACTTCACCTCACCGACCTGCTGTCCAGCCATTGTGACCTACCGGAAGCCACTTACACATATTCTGCTCTCCATTGTCTCTGGCCCTTGGAATAGTCTGTTCTGTCTTCTTGGATCTCTGTTTTCCATTCTTGTTCCTCACTACCCACTCCTTTTTTTAACTTGCCTCAGGACTTCTAGACTTTCAGGGTAACAATTTCTTGGATAATAACTTATCTGAAATTCTTACCTGACATCATGATTACAGCCTAATTTCTGAGCCTCCCCTGCATACTTCTTCCCAACACTGAACACATTGCCCTTGACTTTATTATTTACTTCTCTGTTCTCTGTATATGTTTATGGAGGGCACGGACCATTTTCTCTTTGCCTCTGTAGCTCTCATACGTCGGGTAGGACTTGGTGGGTCAGGGAATGCTGCTGAATTAATGAACTTATATTTATTGATAGTGTTGCACAATCAAGATGATTGAAGACCACTGCCTAGAGATGCCAGTGCATATTACATTTATTACATTTTTCTGTCTATGTATTATTAAAAATGGCTCATGCTACACTTCTTTCTAAACACATACCAGAATGGTTATTAAAACTTGGTGATTTATAAATAAAACGTACATTGGAGAGACCTGAAAATCATAAAAGGAGACTGATAGAGTTTCTCTACGGGTGAAAGGGCATTGGGGGATGATGGCAGAGTAAAATTATATTATTTGAAAAACATTAAGAGGAACAAAGTTTCCTACAATTAACTTCTATGTCATATTACTGAGAATATTTAGCCATAATTATAGAGGATATACATTTGAAAAACCAGATTACTGCAATTAAAAAACATAACAACATAACTTATGGCTCCATTTTGAATACACTGTTCTGTTCAGTTCCCATTGTCAATGCAGTATTGGTTAATGAAAAACAGAAGTGGCCTTTATGGGCACAGGCTCTATTTTAAAATAATGAGGCTAATTCAGCAAAGAGATTTATTTAATTAGAGCTTCTGACATAATAAAGCTGTGGATATTTTGTGCTGCTTTGCTTTATTTTTAAGTCCCTTTAGAGTCAAAACTGATAGAAAAATGTTGCAAGTATGGACAAACCGAGGATATGAAAATAGTATTACTGTTAATGTATGAAATTGCACAAATGACAAACTCTGATGAACACACAGTTTGTAGTAAATGAGTTAAAGGAATTAGCAAAGGAAGCACACCTCTGGCATTTTGCTTATGAATTTCATTGAGAGATGAGCCATCAGCGTTGACTCATTGCCTGCCGGTGCTTCACTGTGTGTCAAAACGAATGTATCCCCTTGCACTTTAAAAATTGTGGAAGTGATTATTAGTTTTTAACATCAAGTGATAGAGGCAAGGTAAGAAGCACACAAATGTGCTTATATTGTATGGTATTTGGATTTACATTGAAAATCAGTGCCTAATAGACAACAAATGTGTTCAGGTAACATTCACATTTTGAAGATTATTTCTTCTTTAGGTAATAGCTATTAAAAGAAGAAATTAATTTTGACAATATCTTTTATTTATATATATATTTAAAGATTTTACTTCTTTCTTTCTTTCTTTCTTTCTTTCTTTCTTTCTTTCTTTCTTTCAGGAAGAGAGCGTGCATGCATGCACAAGTGGGGGGAGGGAGAAGCAGACTCCCCGCTGAGCACAGAGCCCAAGGGACCTGGGGCTCCACTGACCCTGGGATCCCGAGATCATGACCTGAATGGAAGTCAGATGCTTAACTGACTCAGCCACACAGGCGCCCCCACAATATCTTTTCAATATTTGATGACCAATCGGAAGGAATGTTATAATGTAGACCTTTTCTTTCACATATATTGGCTGCAGTATAGATTAAAGTAGTACCATGTGCTCTAACATATAGTATCAAAAATTCAAAAGAATTTTTTTTTTGTTTACTAGAGTCTAATGCTGGTGTTCTTACTGTAGATCTTTTCTTTATTTGATGATTCACATGTACATGCACACACAAACTCTGTAACATGGTAAGCACATTATTATGTATGAAAACCACTTTTATTTTGTGTCTCTGTGCTAAGACCTAAGCATCCTATGCAAAGAGCTTTGGGAAAGGTAAAGAGAGCATGGAGAAGGTGTATATATATATACTTCTTGAAATTATTGGCAACAAATGACAATCATCACTTTTACTTGCATTTTATTCTCAGATCTTATGTGAGAATCAGTCATATCACCATACTTTCACAGAAAGGCTGAGAAATGTAGCCTTTGGCTGAAGAGTGCCTTTTTGTACTCAACTCTATACCATGGAGAGGGGAGAGGAGTGTTGATAGAAAGCTTCAGCCTATGCACATATGATGGAAAGACTCTTAAAGTCCAATCTCTCAAAGAGTCAGCATTTAGTCCTTCCTGCAGTACCTCTCACAGTTGGCTGTCTAACCTGGTATGAAGCATAGCTACTGTTTTGAAAGGAATCAGTTACTGAAAAATCTTCCTAATATACTGTCAAGACTCTACTATGTGTCAGTATCATGGTCTTCTTGGTTTCAGACACACACTAAATTTTTTTAAAAAGATTTTATTTATTTATTTGAGACAGGGAAAGAGAGAGAGAGCATGAGCAGGGTGGAGGGGCAGAGGGAGAGGGAGAAGCAGATTCCTGCTCAGCAGGGAGCCCAATGGGGCTTGATCCCAGGACCCTGGGATCATGCCTTGATCCAAAGGCAGATGTTTAACCCACTGAGCCACCCATATGCCCATTGGACACACATTAAATTTTATATGTCTTTGAGTTGTGGGCCTTGTACCATACCTAGTACTCAGTTCTCAGTATTTGTTATGGTTAGGAGAGTTTTATCAATTCCACCCTGGTTTAGGGTATTATACTTTTGTTAATACAATACAAGCTGCATTTGTTTTCTTGGAGAGCTACCAATCTGCATTCATCTCGAATTTGTGAGTCACAGGTCCTTTCATATGAATTAATTTCCACATATTGACCTTATGACTTTCATGTATTTAACAAATGCTTTATTCTTCTGGTTAACATATTCACCCCTGGACTTCTGCCTCAGTTGCTAAAGCTCTCGGACATTTTTTAGCAGCTATGTTCTTAACCTTTTGGAGAAGCCATAAATAAGCATGCTGTGAAAAGTGGCTGAGGCTACAGGTCACTAACTTTCTATATTTAATTTTCGCCATAACTTCCATGGTTTGATATGGTTCTTCCAGTTTTCATAATGATGCTTCAAAGATGGATTTCATCTATAAACCTAGTTCAGTCTGAAAAATCAAATCCCATACATTTTGTTTTTATGTTTGCTTTTGTTGTTTTATTTTTATAATGAACAATGGTGAAACTTATTTTATTTTCCAGTATTTTAGAGTTGGTTTATGATTATTACTATATAAATACCTGTGCAAGGAAAAGAAGTAAAAATTACCTAAAATATCAACATCTGGAAATAAGTACTTTCAGTATTTTGATGACCAATCTTTTATAAATTCTCTCTGTGTAAATAAATGTACATAACATGCTCATACTGATGTAGTTAGGTCAATATTATAAGCATTGTCTTTTCAATGATTTTTTTCTCATTTTCATATTATTTCTATTGTTGAAGATGAGGCTACTTTAATTCTCTTCCACTTCCTTTCCTGCTATAGTAAATATTCCTGTATCAATATTCCTTTCCTCCTAATGCTTTTTTGTTAGTGGGATTGAAACTGCATTTGGAATTATGGTCTAGTTGCCAGTTTCTGTTTTCCCTTTCATTTGTTTTGGAGATGATCAAGAAATGTGCAGATCAGATCCTACATTTTCTTTTCATGATAAGTTCATTTTATGAAGAAGTGTTTGGGCACTAGCATTTTACTAAAATTTATACGTTATTCTTCTATGTATTTATCCAATTTAGTACTTAGTCAATTGGTGGAAAAGATGACTTTCCATTGGAGAGCTAACTTCACACTGCAATTTATATTTTAGAATTTTGCAGAAATGTTTTTTAAGGATTACGAAACTGTTTCAGATGACATAGCCTTGTCTAAGAAAAGGCTTTTCTTCAAAGTCTTATTTAAATTTAAACACCTAGTATTTCAAGACCTATCAAAGTAAAATAACATCCCAGTTCAAAGAAAATGCTATTTGTTTGATAACTAGCTTTAGCACTTCCATGTTAAGTATAATTTCTCTTTGAAAATGCTCTTAAACTTCTGATTCACTATTTTATAATTTTCCAGATATTGTTATTTAGTAGTTTTTGTAGCACATCATTTTTATCTATGAAAAATGTCCATATCTCTCTTCATTCTTACATATCTTGTCACTGAGAATATAAGAGATGTATTTTGGAAAGGATAGTGTTGCTGAACTCATCAGCCATATTTTTGCCTTCATGGCACCATCCGTTTGTTTATATTGAATGCCTAACTTACTATAGGTGTGTACTCACAAAGACTTTGGGACTATAATGGTGAATAAACTAGACATACTGTTTCATTTTAGGGAAACTTGCAGTTTAATGATAAGACAACTATTAAAGAAATACATATGCAAATAAATGTAACGTTATAACTGACATAAACTGCAGAAAAGGTGTGGTGAGTGACATTGCCTAAGAGATTAGTTGACTCCATTGATCAAGTGGCTGCTTCAATGAAGGTTTCCTGGAGAGAGAGTTGAGCTGAGAGCTCTATGATAAGGGAAGAGATCATGTAGAAAAGGCTGAGGTAGGAAGGATCATGTCACAATTGAGTAAGTTTAAGAATGCCTATCCTAACAAAAGTGTAGTGTCAATACACAGTGGGGGGATGTGATTTAAATCACATTTAGAAAGAATCTCTGTAGTTGTAATTTGGAGGAAAAATGTAGAAGGCAAAAAGAAGTGTAGTTTCCTAGTTGGTAGGCTTTTACAAGAATCCCATTTGCAAAAAATGGTAGTTTAGTTGAGGTAGGTTGTGTGGTTTTAGGGATGAAGAGAGGTAGATGCATTCCACAGATATTTGGTTGGAAGAATTGAAAAGGTTTGATGACTAATGCATTAAGTATTTGCAAATACAGGAGAGGAAAGAATCTAAGATGATGCCTAAGTTTTTGGGTAACCAGACATGGTGGGATTTGGTGCCATTTGCTGAGACAAAATGGAAAGGACCAGTTTTTGAAAGAAAGGTCATAGGTTTGGTTTGGAGCAATTGAAGAGATCAGCTGTCTAGGTAGATGTGACGTTCTGGAATTACACAGTACTTCAATTTAAGATAGTAGGTAGTTTCTTTGAATATTATTTTAAAGTTTACAATTCTTTTTAAAATTAGAATTTTAGAAAGCTTATTGCTCTTTGTTATTATTTAATGTATTGCCAAAAGGAAATAACTTAAAGATCTAAAAATACACTTGATATTTATGGGATTCTTCTTATACTTCATTACGATAAAGAGTGACAAGGCTTTGTTCTATCTTGTATTTTTTTGTTTGTTTGTTTGTTTGCATTTTTGGGGCATCATGATATACTATTCTCATCTTATATTGCTATGAATGACCTCTCATTTGCATCAGCTATGCACAAAATAATGTAGGCAGTGGTACGGTATAAAGAGTTAAAAATTAAAACTAATGGGGGCAGTCAGGATAGCATGTGACTTGATCTTGGGGTAGTAAGTTTAACCCCATGTTGGCATGGAGCGTACTTAAAAAAATTGTAACAAGTGCCTACATTGGAAATGTATGGTGTTTTTTGCAAAGTATAAAGAATTTTTAACATCAGGGGTGATACGATTTTTAGGAGATATTTAAGGACAGTCACTCTTTGTCCTGCCTAATATTTTATACTAACCTTAGTCACAGATTTTCTTGGTAGTGTAATGTTTTATACAAACCCAAACCTGAAATATTAATGTGTTCTATGAGTTACTCACTGTATTACAATTATTTATACTGTTGACTTTGTATTGCCAAAATATTAACAGTGTTAAAAATAACAAAATCTTTGAGTTTATGGAAGACCTTTAAGTGACTTTTCAGTGAAGAATTGACTAGTAAAGGGTTTGAAGTTTTTCTACCTTGCCATAATCACTCTTTAGATAAGGGCCCATTATCTTCTCTTTCCTTATTAACATGAGAATAAAAACGAAATTAGAAAGGGTTTGGAAATAAACCATTTTCTATTCCTGGAATAGAAGCGAATATTATCAAAAAGAAAACTGAAACAATATAAAGTTTTGCTAATTTTAATTTTGATATTTTATTGCCTTTTAATATAGCATTATTTAAATATTTCCAACTTCAATCAAAATTTTAAAATGAATGCATTTTTCATGTTTTTAAAACTAATACCTTATCATTTTTTTATAGGTCTCATATCTTCTGGGTGAACAGAAGTCTACCTTTATGGGGCTTACAGGTTATGTACAATTTTGTTTTATCCTTCTAATTCTGGATTTATTCATATTTCACAGAGAAATACTATTGAAGAGAAAACTGTTGATATTAAAAATGAGTTTGTTTTATTGCCTAATTAATCCTGATGCACATTTTAGACAAACTTTTTTTTCCCCCTATCTTCATGTTTGCCTGAACCCTGCAATCTCACTTTTGAGAATTTCCTTCGGATCAGGATTAGACTTCAGAAAGCTTTTGAGGGTGTGGAGAAAAACAGAGTAAACCAGTGTGTTAAGGCACCACAAGTTCCCTAAATGCCTCTAGGTATTCATCTTCTGTAATCCTTGAAAAAGTAATCAAAAGCCCATAACCATGTTTGCTCTTTTACTTTATATCTGCAGTGTCTGGAACACGGTAGAATCTCAATAAATAATTATTAAGTGCATAAACAAGTGAATGAACGACTCATAGTACCAATAGCAAGAGCTTGGTCCCTAAACAGATAATTTTGTTAATAAAACAAAAAGTATGTTCTGGCAGAGAAGGAGTCCTGAGGAAAGAGTAAGAAAATATGAGAGGGAACATGTCTGAATTATATTGTTGGGGTATTCCCTAGAGTCCTCTATACCTCTTCTTTGTTCCTTTTTTCTGTTGAATTTTATGCCCAGCAAACTTTTTGCATGTTCCCATCTCTACTCTTGTATCTCTCCTACAGATATTTTTATTTTCTGTTATTTTTCAAAGGTAAAAGTTATTTAAAGAATACAGTCACTAAGATAAAAAGGTCAAAAATTACAGATTGGAAGACAGTTGAATCTTGGAAATAATGGAAAGACTCTAAAACTCACTATTTATAAACAGCTTTAAAATACTTTAAAATCAAATGTTTGGTTTGTGTTTTAAAGTCATGAGGATTGTGAAGTCTGTATATTTTAAATGGTATAATGGATTATTTTAATTATGTGCATTGTGATTATAACAATGAAATCAAGTTTTTACTCTGGATATTTCATACTTTTTTGAAGTCAAGTTGCATTTTATTATTTTTGTACTGATTTGCATTACAATGTAATTAATTACAAATACTTAAGTGTTCACTAAAAATGCAGTCTTTTAATCTCTAGCTTGATTCCTTTATGTGAGATACACATTTAAAGATACACATTTTTAAGAATAGTCATATATGACCTTGAAATACATTTTGATCTCTTCAAATTGCTTTTATCTGTTAACGATATTTTACAATAATAATATTAATAATAATGCTCATTTTCAAATAGGATTTTGAGTAATCCATGCTACAAATGTTCTAGAGACCCTCTAACACTACTTATAGAAAAAAAAAGCATGGATGATTATGAGTTAAAGGACTTGTGGGAGAACGTCTAGGAGGTGTGCATTTTACATCAGAACAATGCCTGGCTTCCATATGTTCTTCTCAACATATTTTTCTTATATTGCCATGCACTCATATGCTTTTTTATTGTCCTTCTGTTTTAATATTTACTTAAATAAAAGTTTTCATTCCAACAGGAGTTAAAATTTAAAACTCCAGGGTATCTGTCTTTTTTATGCAGATTGTCTTAAATCTCAAAATCTGTAAACACGTGTATTTGTTACCTGAGTCATTTCTTGCTTATGCTTGCTTATTTTGTTTCTATTCATCTACCCCAAAGTGCTGAGAGTACTTAATACAAAATAATTTGGCTATCTTTTCTAGTTACCTTTTCTGTTGCAAGCATAGCTTTTTGGTAGTTCAGCAGCAGAAATTGTATATGTGATAGTGAATGTAGAGAAAGATGGAAGCTTGTCTAGGACATGCTCTTCCAGCTGTGAAAGAGGAATTAGTTATGAAGTCCATTCAAATAGAATCTGAAAGTCTCTTGAAGTGTTGATGTGGACTATTTTGTTTAGTGTTAAAGGATGTTGCTATTTCATTTTGTTTGAGGTGGGTGACAGGAGAGAATGTATCTCTCAACTTGAAACTTACATTATTTTATTTTCTGAAAGGAACTGCTGTCTTTGGTAGATGTTCTAGAGGTGGTGGAGGTGTTGCTGCGAGAGGGTAGTATTTGTGGTGGGGCAGTTGTGTATGATTGTACATATTAGGAACATACACAAAAGAACCTATTCTCTACATATCATGTAAACTCTAGCCCGTCTGACTATTCTAATCCCACATTTATATTTGAGATAATAAAAAATATTTATTAAGGAGTATTAGAAATATAAAACTAAGCTGAAGTACTGGGAATGGCTTGCAGCCTGCCACCTGTATAGAGAAGCTGAAGTGCCACATGGTACCTCCTTATATCTATATCTGTATATTATACAAATATATACATACGTACACACATATATGTACATATTTATAAAGTTAATAGTATTATAATCATGAATATATTTTTAAATTTCTCTTGCATTTTCTCATTAAGGTACAATTTTTTTTTTAGGTTTCAGTGGCATTGATAAGTCTATTTGAAACAATACTACTTGGTTATCTCAGTTATAAGGTAAGTTGTTTTAATTAGAAGTTTTCGGCTGATAGAACACATTACTAGCCTTAACTTAGTATTCCTCAATTTATAATTTATACTCTGGGGTAAAGTTATTCTTAAACCTCTTTAATTATTTTGGGACTCTGTGGTATGTGATTGTAGTCATATAGTAATGTTTTCCTTGGTGGCTTAAAAATATTTCACTAACTCCTGTGGTTTAATTTACCTATTATATACATGCTTATGTGAGGCAAGCAAATAGAATGGTCTTGCTTTTAAATGTTCTTAACCTCTTTTTCTGATCTGTACAAAAAACATTGAGAGAGCAAAAAACATGTCTGTTAAGAATTATTTTAATGAATTACTTAATTTTTGGTGAGGCTTTGTCTGGCTAACACAACTTAACAAATATTTATTGAGTCCATATTTGATGAAGAGCTCCATATTGTGCATTGTTCTTTTCTCAGTGAGTTTCCATCTGGAAAGGGGAATAGGCAGAAGAAAATTATTCAGATAACAATAATACAAACAGAACAGTAAGTATTTCCACTGAGGTGCAAATAAAGTTCCATGGGGCTACAGATATGTCCTATTATAGGATAAAAAGAAAATACTTGACTAATTTAAGCAGAGTCCTTGAATCAGTGATTTCAATAAGGAAAGATGAAAATACAAGACACTAAAGATTTATAGAATTAGCAAAGTCATAAAAGAAGTAATGTGCTTATAAAATTGGAAGACTAATAAATATATAAGTTTGGGCAGAATTTTGGGGGGCATTTGGGAAAATATTGGTTGGGAAAATTTGGCACAATATTGTGAGGGCCTTGTATAGCAACATATAATGGGAAATTTTGGAGGATGTTGAACATGAGAGTTCTGTAATTGTAATTAAGTTTTAGGAGTATTAGTTCAGAACATCTGTGCAGCACAGGTCAGAGAGACATCACACTGAGAGCCATGTGCTAAATTAAGACACAATTACAGAAAGGAAAATTGGGAGTGAGTTTTTGGCTGGGTGAATGGAATAGACAGTTGACGCAAGATGAAATATAAAGGTAGAAACTAAAGAAATCATCAACCGGTTGAGAAAGTTGAGGAAAAGGCAAAGTCAAATATCACTTTAACATTTTCTAAATTCAAATGACTGGGAACATGGCAGTAAAATTATGAAAAATTACATCAGGAAAAAATCAGATTGGGGTCAAGATAGATGGAATATTGGAAATAGTTTTGGAAATAATGAATTTGAGGTGCTTATGGATAGATTGGTAGACATGACATGTGGACAACTAAAAATGAGAATCTGGAACATGCAGGGAAGAGAGAGTTAAGATGTGAGGTCATTTTCACAGATATGGTGGAGGAAGCATGCAAGTCCATTAAGTACGTGATAATAGCCATGAGAAAAGCTAAGGCTCATTTGATGGAGATGCTTATGCTGTAGTTGGAAGAAGGACAGAGTCATCAGGAAAGACAGAGGCATAGAAAAGAAGGGTAGGAAGATTTTGGTATGGCTGTCATATTCATCACTAACTTTCAGTTCACATTGTCGGCATGTACTGTATCAACTAGTGTAGTCAAGGTTATGTTTTTGGGGAACTCTTATCTAGCATATCAGCTTCTTTCTTACTTTTTAAGACATACGGTTTTGAAAATAACATTTGTTAGACTACTTTTAATCCTAAATTTAGAGCAAGAAATGTTTACAAACTCACCTTTTCCTCTGACTTTATTTAAAAAAAAAAATTCTCCTTAACTCCATCTGAAGAAAATAATGCTAATATCTAAGGAGGTGAGATTGATGAATTAGAAAGTATAGAAAGAAAAGAATGTGGGCTTTCTAAAAAATATAGTTGGGTTGATTTAATATTTGTGAGAAAAAAATAGGATGTTAGAAATTCTAAGGAAGAAAAGTGTTATCTGAAAGGCTGAAAGCATTGGAACTGCAAGTTTAGTAAGGACTTTGAGAAGAGTCCATTGAATTTACAGTTTAGGAAATGATTTGCTATTCATCTGTAAGAAACCAAGTTCAATGGCTTACAACTGGGAGTAGAAAGTGTTAAATAAAGAATGTTGATTGACTGGGGTAGAGTCACTACCCTAGAAGTGGTCAAATGAGTCAGAGAAGATTGCCCAGCAATGGAAAAAATATGCATCCTTTAGAGAAAGTAAGTAGAGGGGACTAAAAAAAAAAAGATAGATGAAGCAAGTTTTATACAAAGTAAGAATAAGCTGGAATAGGAACCTGAGGTCCACTGATTTGCTTTGGCTACATTCCATTCTTTTCTGAGAGCACAGAAGATGGAAAATGGTGCATGAAATATTTTGAAGCTAGAGAAGAGAAGCTGAAAGACCTTACATGTAGGTGGTCACTCATCCCTAAATTATCTGGAAAGTACTCACACAATGATGAACAGCATAAACTAAGATGTCGAAGAAGATCTTTTAATGGTTTATGAGTATATCTCTTCGTTGAAATAGGTGCTTTATAAATGTATATTGATCGACAAATCTAGATTTTGGATACCTAGAAAAACAAAATAAAAATCAAGTAAATTAATATCCAAGATTTTATCTTCTAAGTTAGTATTCAAGTAGGTGATGAAAGTTGAAACTAATAAAAACAAAATAACATGCTAAAAAATTAAGCACGTGGTATTTTCGGTAAATAATTAAATCTCTTTCACTAGTACAAGAGTGTGTATAGATATATAAGTGGTCAAAATATTAATCTGCATTTGTGAATATATTTGCTTTAAATTCTAGCCAAAAAGTAATATGAAATTAACTCTGGTGGTTAATGGAACTCTCAGCTCTAATTTAAAAATCATTTAAAAAACACAAACAGATTCAAGATAATTTTCCATCATAACCATGTGATGTTGAGATTTGTAATTAATTATTTCCTGCCATTTATAAAACGAGAGCAAAGCATTATGAGACCTAGTAGCATTGTAAGTGCTAGATGATATATAATCTTTCCATTCTGACCTTCATAAACATTAATGGCTTAGAGGGAGGAGAGGTAGATGAGTTGAGTTTTGTGTGTTTCAAAAGAAACAAAGGATAAAAAGGAGTTATGTGACATTGGAAGGATAGGTTGCTGTTAATTGCTTTCTTTTCTCTCATAAATTCAGTCAAACTCATGGACTCTTTTAACCCCTCCAATAGACTGTTGGATAAAATATTTGAAATGAATAAATTAAGTAATTGGTCACTATTTATGGCCTATAATTAAGGCAAATTTGGATAGCAGAAACTCAAATGAGCTCCTTCTCTCAAATTAGATTTTTTTTTCAAATTAGATTTTTAAGAAAAATTATAGAATAGAGGTATGCAGAAATGGATATTGCATTAACAACTGTATATATTCCTAATATGGTTCTTTGATACATCAAGCTCTGAGCTATCAACATTCATAGCAAATCAATATTAATTTTTTTATATTTGTTTACATATATACAGATAATGTGCGTATTTGTATATATTATATACAGAGATACACAATATTTAAAAACAAATTTAATACAGTATTCTTTCTGTAAGCACTTTATATTTCTTAAAATTAAACGTTCTAAAATAAGCATGATGACTTAATCCTTAACGAAACAGTTTAAACTATCGTGGAGACTGCAGGTTTTGAAAAATAGACTGATGAATTAAAGCTAAATAAGCAAAAACTCTGTAAAGTGCATGTTGAGGTTAGCAGATAATGATTTAAAAATCCCTGACATCAACTTATTTTATCCTCTATCCTACAAAAGTGCAGGTCTGTACTTAAATCATCATTCCATTCATGTTTATAGCTACTTGGCAGAACAACCATGGGCTCGCCCAGCAGTAAAGTTCTTATTCTTCTGTTACCATAAATACCCTCTATGTCTTTATCAACTGCTTTCAAAATAGAACTCTATTTATACACACACATTCATTAAATCAAAAGAAAACGAAAACAAACTCCGGCATAATTTCCAAAATTCTGCAAACAAAAATCCAACATACCTAGAAGGCTTCTGTTAAATCTACAGTTCTTTTTTCTATAACCACTTTATAAAAAACAACAGTTTTGAAATTTTAACACCATGATGGGCTTCTTTCTGGCAAAGAACAAAGGATTTGACTAGGACTCCTAGACACTCCTAGATACTGGTGATTTTTTTTTCCTGAGATTTTATTTATTTCAGAGAGAGGGAGAGAGAGTGAGAATGTGAGAGTGAGACTAAGGGCAGAGGGGGAGGGGGAGGGAGAAGCAGACTCCCTGCGGAGCCCCAGGACCCTGAGGTCATGACCCGAGCCAGCGGAAATCAAGAGTTGGTCCCTTAATGGACAGAGCCACCCAGGTGCCCCAATACTGGTGATTCTACTTATGATGCCATGGAAATGGTGAATCTAATTATTGTTCAGTTTACATTTAGAGATACAAAATAAGGCTGCCTGAGGGTTACTACACTGTTTTAAATTCACTAAAAGAAGATAAGTTATCAGCTTTTTTAGTTATGTATTTACATAGAGGTATTTTTAATATTGAAGAATAACGTGTTTTTAAAAAGTCCTTGGGTACATCTTGGTCTAACAACAATATTACCATACATCTTATAATTTTTTAAGTGCGTTTTGGAGGTACGTAGATAATAGTTACAAACTTCTGTTTTCCTTTATGATAAAAATAAAAGCCTGATACATTTTACGAAGTTACCTATTTTCCTGCATTTTTATTGATTAAGGAAAGTTATGTTCATACCAAATGTTGTAAATGGTTGGATTAATGTTTGTTTATACTTTATTGAATTCTGTAAGAGAAATGTAGTTCTATACACTCAGAACAGATAAAGCTACCTAAGAAATTTCTTTTTTTTTTTTTTTAAGATTTTATTTATTTATATGACAGAGAGAGCAAGAGAGCACAAGCAGGGGGAACAGCAGAGGGAGAGGGAGAAGCAGGCTCCACTCTGAGCAGGGAGTCTGATGTGGAGCTTGATCCCAGGACCCTGAGATCATGACCTGAGCCAAAGGCAGATGCCCAACCAACTGAACCACCCACTGAGCCACCACCCCAGAAATTTCTTTTTCTTCCGGAAGTTACCTGTTGGGGGGCTGCCTGTCTGACTCAGTCAATAGAATATGCCATCTCTTAATCTCAGGATCATGAATTCAAGCCTCACTTTGGGCATGGAGCTTAATGAAAATAAAATAAATAAATAAATAAATAAATAAATAAATAAATTAATTAAATAACCAACTTTTTGGAAAAAAAGCCATGCCTTTTATTTCCTTTGTGAAGATAAGATGAAATGAAGTAATCATTTAACGTAATTTTGAAGGGCATTTTAGAATTTAATTTATGCTTCTTTATAATGTATTCTGTGGTTACATACTGTTTATATAATGCATGCTGATTTATATAATGTAGGCCTATAGTTACTCCCTAACACTCAGTGAAACTTATGATTACTTTCTATGTTTAGTTTTCATTAGCTAATTTTAGGGGAGATATTTATTAATGTATCTTTAAGTTCAGGAGACAACTGTAGATCTTAGAATCAAATGTAATGAATACCATAAGAAATTCATTTTTTTTTAGCAATGAGTATATTCCCTCATTGTATAATTTTAGATGAGGAAAATTAGCCCTCAGTGGGAAGTTTATTCATTTTCAGGGGATTAGCACATTAGGTGTACCTTTAGAAAAAAAAAATCCAGGTGATATGGTAGATAAATTGGAATGGGGCAAGAATGAAGGAAAGAGACCAACTGGGAGCCTCCACTGGTCAAAGAGTAGGAATGAGGTAGAAGGAGAAGGAGGGAAACTCAAGATCTATTTATGAATCAGGAGATCTTTTTCTTTTTTAAAAAAATCTTATTTATTTGAGAGAGAAAGAGTAAAAGAGAGAGAAAGAGAGAGAGCGCGCGCCAGCGTGCACAAGTCAGGGGAGGGGGAGGGAGAGGAACAAGCAAAATCCCCACTGAGCAGGGAGCCCAGTGCGGGGCTTCATCCCAGGAGCTGGGGATCATGACCTGTGCCAAAGGCAGATGCTTAACTGACTGAGCCACCCAGGCGTCCCATGAATTAGATCTTATTGACCAGTTACCCTTAGGTAGCTGGTAGAAGGAAGATGTAAATAGTTTCTCCAGGATTTTTGGTTTGTGTTACTAGGAAACCAACCAGGGCAAAAATAATAAATTTTCCTTTTCGACATATTCCACACATGGTGCCTTTCGGGCATTTGTGTGAAGCAATGCATTAGGTAATGGAGATGAAACAGAATCTCAGAGAAGCAATATTGATCTGGACTAGAGATACAGCATTGGAAGTCATTGGTTTATTATTGATAATAAGTTGAAGTTGAAACATAGATGAAATTACCTGAGATGGGTATGTAGCCAAGTACTCTTAAAATGCTTTCCTGAAGAAACTTTCTACTTGAACTCTGTGGTTACAAGTGAAACAACTTATATATAACTATAATTAGATAGGCTTAAGACAATAAAATAATTTTAAGTGTTTCCATTTTGATTCAAAAGAAAGAAATATAAATAAGTTCAAAACACAAAATAATTATACCAAGAAGGGGGAAAGTATGTATAAAATATTTGGAAGTTTAATTTACTCATTTTTTTGAGGTTTTATTTATTTGTTAGAGAGAGAGAGCGTGCACACGCATGCACAAGTAGGGGGAGTGGCTGGAAAAGGGAGAGGGAGAAGCAGGCTCCCTGCTCAGCAGGGAGCCGGATGCGGGGCAATCCCAGGACCCTGGGATCATGACCTGAGCTGAAGGCAGATCCTTAACAGACTGAGCCACCCAGGCACCCCTAATTTACTCATTAACATACTTCTTGAGTCCTAACAGGCATAGAAACAAGTAATTCTATAAGACTTTATAAACACTTGTCCAGGAGATTAGGGGTGAAGGCATGGGGAGTGGGGCATTCCAAGCAGTGGGAGAAGTGTGAGCAAAGTTATTAAAGTATGAAATAGCCTAGCTTGTTCAGAGAACTGTGTAAAATTCAGTATGGATGAATCTGTCACTGAATTCAAGATATAAATAGAAGTATAGTAGGTACAAACCAGACCAGTAAACAGAATCTAGATTATGAACCTTCATATAATCTGAGGAATAGTTTGGATGTGATTATGTTAGCAATGGCATTTTAGAAAGAACCTTTTGGCTTTAATATAGAAGATAAATCAGAAATTAATCAAATTAAGTCAGATATCAGTTATGAAACTCTTTTAATTTTTTGAGAAAAAAATTGTGAAATAAAATTGATGTATTACGAATGGAAATGAAGAGCATCATCTGAGATACACAATGTTTTTGTTTATTATGAACTGAATATGTCCAAACAGTGTATCACAGCTAAGAAAACCAATATTAATCTTGCTGTGCATTAATAAAGATATCCTGCCATATCACCAGTGGTAACTGTTCCCACACCCTTCGTTCTCTTGCTGGTCACCTCAATCTTTCTCTCCCCAGGAACAGTCATTGACACCAAAGAGAGAGGTACAATCACCAATAAAAACATACCAAGGACAGAATAAGCCAAATGTTAAGCGTTCTGGAAACTGAGCCAGTAAAAAAAAACACTGGTGAATGAAACAGTAATATTAACATGCACACACATATGCGCACACACACACACACACACACACACACACAATCAGTTATTACTGCTTTTTTGAACAAATTTGACTCTGTGCAAGTAGGAGAGGTCTTTTCCAGACCTCTCCCCAGACACTTTTCCAAATCCACACATCCTCCTGATCCATGCTGATCAAATGATATCTTGTAAAGGTCCCAGAGCTTTTATAGTCTCTCCAATTACAAGGCAAATTTCAGTTTAGTATTTAAGAAATTATGCCCTGTATATATAAACATTTAAAATTTTCATCCATTCTAAGGCTTTAGCTTATCCTTGGCTCAGACCCATGTGGGACAGGGAGTCATTGTGAGGTTATCTGTTATTCCCACTTCCTCTCTTATTTGATGCTGTTGATTCTGGTCCCTCTGGGGCTGACGAGGCACACAGAGTGAGGTGAAGTGATGAGAGAAGCGCCAAAACACCACTAACATCTCTGTACAGAGGCTTTCTTGTTGCTTTTCCCCCCCACCTGCTCCCCCTACCACTTTCTGTATAGCCTGGAGATGGTGATGAATAAAATATAGCAAAACTTGTTACCTAATATTTGAGTACATGGTCATTAGCCAATCTAGAACCTTGCTTTGTGATGTGGTGGTATCTTACATCACTGTTTATTGTTTTAAGCCTTTGGGACCTCAGGGAAAATTAAGAAAGGCTCCTAACTTTGAAGCCAGTGTTATAATTGGAAAATACAGGGACCCAGATTTCAAATTGCCTTTCTAATATGGAGGTCTCTTCATAGAAGAATAAGCTGCTTTAGGAAGTTCTGAGTTTTTTGGGTTTTTTTTTGTTTTGTTTTGTTTTTTGTTTTGTTTTTGTTTTTGTTTTTTCCCCATTGGACACCATTTAAGAAAGTGCCAGTGATTAACCTGTTTATATCAGGGTCAGCTTCGTGGGTGTGTAGTATGCATTTGCACAGGGCTGTACATTTAGAAGGGCCTGTGCTTATTTTAATATTCTTCTGTTGCCTTCTGGAAATTGTTAATAATTTGTTAATAAGAAGCCCTGAATTTTGATTTTGCACTAGGACTCACAAATTATGTCACCGGTTTTGATGAATACTGTTGTACTATGTGGGTTGGGAGATTAGAATCTAGATGATGGAAAAAGCCCTTCCTTTACATTTTAACATAAAACCCATGTTAATACTAATGAACATTAACAAGTGTATGTATTTACAAGCTTTTTAATATGCTTAACAGTTTGTGAATATACCTCATATAGTAAAAAAATTAAGATTGAATCATTTTTTACTGATTCTCTATTTAATATGTGTATTTTTACTAGTAACTTTTCTTCCATGAAGTATTGTATGATCAAAATGTGTTGTATGCAGTATTCAAGACTTACTATAAATGTTTGTTTTACTTCTTAAACTTACCAAAAAATTGAGAGAGTACAATTACATTTACATAAATAATCTTTAAAAGTCATTGCTACATTTTTATATAATGATTTGGTATTCTGTTAATGTAAGCATCCTTGCTAGAGAAATTCTGAGTGCTGTCTTTTCCCCCCTTTAATGGGATTCAGTATAATTGACTTTCATTTTTATTTATTCTTTCTTGCAAGGGAAACATCTGGGAACAGATTTTACGAATACCCTTCATCTTGGAAATAATTAATGCGGTTCCCTTCATTATCTCAGTAAGTCCTAAAAGCATCTTTAAAATAAATAATTTTGTCATTAGACTTAAGTCTTTAAATCTAAATACTAATAAATAATATATTAGCTCTGATAAATGATTTTAGGCTTTGGTAAGGATTATGGTTTTAAAAATAAATAGTAAAATCAGTTGGATAACTGGATTATGAAATGAAATGAAAACTAATGAGATCTAGTGCAATAGCAAAATAAAATACTTTTTTAGACATATATGCTCTAGATGTGCCATTTGGAGAGGTGTTGATATTATCTAGACAGAGAAGAAATTAATCACTCCATTTCTTGTGTACATTATGGAATTTTTTTAAAAATAGAAACTAACAAAAAGCAGAATCAGACCTAAAAATAGAGAGAACTGATGGTTGCCAAAGAGGAGGGGGAGAGGGGCTGGGAAAATTGGTTGAAAGGGAGTGGGATACAGGCTTCCCAGTTATGGAATGCATGTCCTGGGAATAAAAGGCATAGCATAAGGAATACAATCAGTGATATTGTACTAGTGATATCATAGGACAGATGGTAGCTACCCATGTGGTGAACATAGATTGCATAATGTATAAACTTATGAAATCACTAAGTTGTACACCTGAAATTCATGTAACATTGTATGTCACCTATACTCAAATGAAAAAAAAATAGAAATCAAGTATTGGTAAAAGTTTCTCATACTGAGCATGTATTTATTTCTAGCTTAAACACAGTATTTACTAACTCTCCCATTAATAAGAAAGTTGCCAACAGCCAGATAACTAGCAATTTGTTTCTTTATTAAAGTACTGTGGGATACCAATTCTATCATGATCCTGCTCAGTTGCAGCCCCATAAATATATAACAAGCACTTTCCCATTGCAAAATTAGGTTTTAATCTCTCTTTCATAGAGTTATGATAATGTCTGTTGGGGATATGCTTTCTAACACTTCATTTGAATTTTATTTGGAAAATTATGAAAATAAGCAAATATTATCTCAAGTGGTTGCTTACTTCTGATAATTATTTTAATTTGAGTGATTTATCTAGGGGAACAACTGGAACTAGATTAAATGACAGGCTAACTAAATATAATACAATTGAATATGGTTCCCAATGTCACTTAAAATGTTTGAAACTGAAGAAAGTAAGTGGTAATGTTATGAAAAGGGAAAGCCTTCTCTCCTTATTCCTACTTTCCCCCTGATGTTGTAGGGAAGAAGGAGGTGAAGTCTATTATAAACTGTCACACTGAAAGATTTAATGAGAGAATTACCATAGTTATAGCTGACATTTATTTTTTCCTTTCTGCTCTACAATGATTTCCCAAAGAATTTTTCCCTAAGTGAGACTTAGACCAATGAATGAAAAGATTGGATCTTCTCCTTGCATTTCATTAATGAGTTTAAATTATTTGTCACATGTATTAAAAAATTATATTGTCTTTATTAACTTTTTTTGTTTTACATTTTAATCTAATGGGTATGATTTTTGCTTTGAGATAAAAGTTTAGTTTTGGTTTGTTTTTCAGATCTTCTGGCCTTCCTTAAGGAATCTATTTGTCCCTGTCTTTCTAAACTGTTGGCTTGCCAAACATGCCTTGGAAAATATGATCGTAAGTATGGAAGTGCAGTGCAAATACAAAAATATTTTCAGCCTTTCATTATTTGTTACATACTTTCAGTGCTCATATTAAACAGAGAGAGAAGATGACTTGAGGTCTTAGTCTTGTACTTCCTCATTTTTTTGTAATACAAACTCATACTATTATGATTTATTTAGGTATCATTAAATTTCTAAATGGTTCATTTTTAAAAGAAATAAATTTATTTTATTTTAAATTAATAAATTTCTTTTAAATTAATTCAGTATCCCAGTAAATAGTTTCCTTTAATTACTTATAAAAATGAAAGAATTTTGGTAAAATACTGTCAAATAAAATGATATGTTATATTAATATTGATGCTAATAGATCTTAAGTCTGCCTGTATTCTAATTCAGAATGAAAACTTTTTGGGCTATCTTAACTTGGCCCATATTGCCAAATTATCACCTTTGTAAGGCCCTATTATCTGGTAAACAAAAATGGTTCAGATTTTCTAAATATCACCAAACCAGAGCTACCAATAACTGGTTATTTGTCTTCAGAAGAGAACAAACGTAGTTACCTTACAGACTTGCTGTAAGAATTAAATGAAATTACATATGTATAAGCATATAGATGTGTGTGTGTGTGTATAAAATATTGTGTCTGTCATAAATATAGTAAGGGCTCAATCCTATTAGTTTTACTACACTGAAATAAAATTTGTTTGGAAACAAATTTGTTTTCCTTTTAAATGTTTTTGAACAGAAATGGTACACAAAAACTTTAGCCAAAGGAATATTTGGGTAGCATATGAGTATTCACAACCAAATGAATGTTTCTAAACATTTATATTAAATAACCACTGGAATCTCATGAAAATACGTGTCCAAATGATAGGGGAGTATGACCTGTGGAATGGTTTGGAGAAATGTTGGGCCGTCTTCACTATCCTCCCCTCTCCCCTAAAAGTACTATTTTACTAAATATATGTTGCCTAAATTGCTAAAAAAAGAAATACACCGGGAAAAAATAAACCTCTTTACACTAATTTGTGTTATTAGTTGGTGGAAAAAAAGAACCTAACCGAGGGAGGAATCATCAGTCAATCACTAAAAGTGAAAGTAATGCTTTGCAATATTATTTTAGGATTCATTTTCCAATGTGTTTCTATATTTTGCTGCTTCTTTCACTGGTTGGAGAAATTTTTATTTATTTTTCTGCTCATTAACAACACTGTCAAAAAGAAAGGGATGAGAGGTGAACTTCTATCAACTTGATTTTTCTTAACAGTTCTAGTTAAATATGTGCTAGAGGAAGATAAAATAGTGGCTTGTTGAGATTTTATATTGGTGAAGTGATTTATTTCATGCAACACTGACTTTAAGACAGTTAAAAGTTTATTATAAAATTTTTGAGATGAGCAGAAAACTATAAATTATGAAAACCTATAAATCTACCACAGACTAAATACTAGTAATAACTTATATCCTTCTAATATTGTCTATGAAAAAAATGCACACATCATATATGAAATTATATTGTATGTTCAAATTTATAATTTGAATTTTGTCTTTGTAGTGCTCAATTTTATGTCTTCAAATCATTTTTAATAGCTGCATCTAAATCTATTATAGTTTTGGTCACTTTATTTAACCATTTTATATTACATATTTTAGTAATTTTAGTAGTAATGAACATTCATTATTTTATAGTATTATACTTTTGTAATAAATATGAACATAAATATTAATTTTTATCTCTGATGATTTTCACGTGGTCAGTTTTTAGAAATTATGCTGTGGGTAAATACTCATTAATTTAATTAATAAATGCATGACATAAAAAGGGCATGGCTGTGAACTGTGTTACCAAATCACCTTCAAGAAATTTTATAACAAATTACATGGGCAATATCAATCATTTGTGAGTGCTCATTTTTTGCATTTTAAACAACATTGGGCATTATTATTTTCTAATGTTTTTCAATTGGAAAGATAAAAATATCTTTAATTCACCTTTATCTTTATGTTAATGCAATTAAACTTAAAAAATTTTGTTCATTGGCTGTTTAGCTTTTTCCCTTCATGATAGATTGCCTGGCATATTTCATGTCATTTTTCCTGATTCAGAGAATGAGATGTTATTGTAGCTTGACCTAGCTATTACTCTTAAAATTAGAATTTTCCTTTAGAAGCATTGCATACCATGGAGGGCTTTTTAGGAGTCAGTGCAACATCTCTAGAGATGTTAATAAAGGGAGTAAACTGAAATTTGGGGCTTTGGTGGTCCCCCATAGTATTATCTGTATAATATGAATGCTAAGGTGAAGTATATTTAGACCTAGGCAAAAATGGAAATATGCTGCTACATTCAAAGTATATGCATTGTATGTGCACAAAATAGTTGAAATATAATACACAGTAATAAAAGTAGTGAAACTCATGGATAGGTAGTATTTTCAAAATTAAGATATGCTTTTTTGGTTTTATTTTAGAATGATCTTCACAGAGCCATTCAGCGTACACAGTCTGCAATGTTTAATCAAGTTCTGATTTTAATATCTACATTACTATGCCTTATCTTCACCTGGTAAGAGTATACATTCCATTATTTTTATTGTTTCATTTAATTATAGTTTCTAAATATACATCATTTTAATTGAGTTGGCTAAAATAAATAGAGAAATATTGAATATAAATGTAAAGGATCACCCATAGAAATAAAAGTGAATTCCCTCCTTCAGTCTTACAGAAAAAACAAGAAGGTGCGTCTATAGCTTGGTATTGATATTTACTGCAACTTTGACATTTTCCCAAATGTTGTAAACAACCAAATCACAAGAATTTGTACTGCATGCCACAGTTGTCAAACAAGAAATTTTCTTTCAAACTGCTGACATAGAGGTGCCCTTATCTTTCTACAGTGTTCAAAGCAGAAACACTGTTGAGAAAACTGTCGTTGCCCATCACTGTCTCTGCCCGTGCCTTCTATCCATGATGTTTCAGTGTGCAGTCAGGCAGAAAGCAAGGGCAGATCTTCTGACAAAGCAACGCAGGACCTGGTACTTTGTTTTATTATAGAAAACAGTTATTTCTTCTCCTGGAAAGTCTCACTTTGATGGTTATAAAGTAATCCAGTGGGAAATGTGTGCCATACATATGGATTCATGTAGATCCTTAAGAGGAGAAAAAAATGTGAAAAATCAAAAAATGAGGTAGAATAATATATTAAGGAGCCTTAGATATTATGTATAATTGTGCTCTGTCCTAGATTTGACCTATCAAGAAAGAGAAAAAGTTAATTAGGAAGTACAAAATAGGAAGAATGCCCTCATATACTAGTACAACTGAATTAGATATAAATAGAGCCAAAGATAGATATATGTAAACATGGGTTGAGATATGTAGGCATAGCAACTACTTTGTATCAATAGTCTGTAGTTAACATCACTATTAACTGGATTTAAAGTGGGTTTTATTACATACTTTATATCTTAAAAATAAATATATTTTAAGATATTAAATATCTATAAATATAAAATATCTCTCTAAAATTGACACAAAGCAGTCTTATCATTTAAATCTTTTTTACTGCTCACAAATTGCTTTTATTGTTCACCTAGTAAACACCTAGCTGCAGAAATATGAAATATTGAAAGTAATGACTTCCCTTCTAAAGTCACTAAAAATTCTTAATTTTAAGATAATGACATTAAATGAATAGTTTAGTAGCTTTTTCATTTTATTTATGGAACAGTACTCCCAATTAAAAATTTTATATACCTACGTACTTGCTAATATTTCAAACGGTGGAAAATTACAAAAAGTGAAATTAATGTTTTTTAACATATTATTAGAGTCTGTTAAAGTAAATTTAGTAAAGAGGTAATTGAAATACTAAAGCTGAGGAGCACTCGGGTGGCTCAGTCAGTTGAGCATCTGCCTTCAACTCAGGTCATGATCCTGGGGTCCTGGGATCGGGCTTTCGTTGGGCTCCCTGCTCAGCAGGGAGTCTGCTTCTCCCTCTACCCCTCTCCCTGCTCATGCTGTCTCTCTCAAATAAATAAAATCTTTTTAAGAAAAAGAAATATTAATGCTGAAATAAGGACAAGTTATTTTTATATGATAACAGTTCAGCACTTTTGTTTTGAAGGCACCCTCTTCACAGTGAATCATGTAGGGTGGGCTCTCTGTTTTCTCTTACTTTCTTCCTATTTGTGTATTTCTTGAGTAGTTTTTATTTTCAAAAGTAGCAACTAAACAAATTTTGCCACTTTCTTATGCCAAAGGATGCAGCAGTGCTAGATAATGGGTTTTCATAGTGTATATGAAATTGCCATTATGTAATTTATTTAACATTTAAATTATTTGTGTTTCACTTTTTATTTTATTTGCAGTTAGATTTGCTTTTGTTGTTGTTGCTCTTGTGTGTTGCTGGTTTTAATCACATACCTTATAAATTTACAATATTGTTTTTAATCATGTGTACATCAATACATTTTTATCAATACATTTACATTAATATGCTTTTAAATTATAATATCTAGAATGGAGAAACTGAAGTTTGATTTCTTTGTGTAGTCATCTCTAGCATCCAAGCAAAATGTCTTCATAAGTCATGACCATCAAATTATGGTAGACTAAATCTTTTTTTTTAATTCACCATCAAAAGTATAGTTATCTACAAGAAAAATATAAACAATGTTATATTAGTTATAACACACAGGCTGGTTTTTTTTTTAGGATTTATTTCTTTATTTTTTGTTTAAAGATTGTATTTATTTATTTGACAGAGACGGACAGCAAAACAGGGAACACAAGCAAGGGGAGTGTGAGAGGGAAAAGCAGGCCTCCTGCCGAGCAGGGAGCCTGATGCAGGGCTCTATCCCAGGACCCTGGGATCATGACCCGAGCCGAAGGCAGACTCTTAATGGCTGAGCCACCCAGGCACACCCACACAGGCTGTTTTAACAAAGAGTTACACCACACACACTAAAATACAAATATACACAAAGGTTCAGCAATTTACACAAATGGAAATGCTTAAGTAGTCTGTCTAAGAAGGTTGTATCAGCTTAATATTGCTGGAGATTAAATTTGCTTATAACTTGTTTTCTGCCATTCCCAAAACACAGTTTCCATAATGTGGCTCAAGATGGCTACTCTACTCCTGCCATTATATCCTAACTCCAGCCTGTAGGAAGGAAGAAGATAAGGCACAACCCAGATATGACATGCATAATGTAGGCCAGAATTTGGTCATATATCCACACCTAGCTCAAAGAGAGTCTACAGAAATATGTAGCTGGGCAACAATATACCCAGCTGAACATTATACTATCATGGAAAAGAGAAAACTGGGTACTATAGAACAATAAGCAATCTCTGGCCCTGATAAGTCATAAAAGTCCATATGTATATCATTTGTTTAAAACTCAGGGCTATGCTAGTTTGGAACCTGTGAGCAACTTACTGAATTTACCTAACTTTATTTGCCACATTATTAAATGAGATAATATTAATCACCCTATAAAATTTCTCTTGTACTTTTTTTAAATGAAGACTAAATTAGGTATGTTTATACAATGACTATCAGAGGATATGACATTTAGTATGAGCACTCCAAAAATTTCATTTTTTTTCTACCTCAAATATCCACTGTATATAAGATGATTAAATTATGTGACTGCACAAAAACTAATTTGCTCTAAAATATCTAAGCAGAGTAATTTATTAATAATAATACAAAACTGAACCGAGATGCCTAAAAATATATTTAATGGGAAATATGAGAAAACATTTTCCTCCATTGTAATGTATTCAGGTTTTCTGTACTTGCAACATATTTCTAATATTTGTTTCTTCTAGTCAGCTTCACTAAGTTAAAAGCAATGGTAACATCTCCCTCTTTCTGAGTACCTTTAATACTTTATACTATACAAATACACAAACATATATAATTTTTTTTACATTGTGGTGAGAGTAGTCTTAATTAATTGCAGTTATATTATGTCACAGAGCAAGACTGTCAGTACTTCTCCAAATCAGAATTTTTAATATATACAATTTAAGCCCCCAAAGATTCAGGAGCTAATATTTGATGAACTGGATGTGTTGTTCATGAATCTCACAATTTTAAAATTACCTGTTTTGGAAAGCTGCTGTATGGTTTTAAAATGTGTCTTTTCTTCATCTTTATTAACATTACAAAGAACTATCATTAAGCATCTGTCTACAAGAGACACATGCCAAACTGAAATAAAATTAAGCTGCTGACCCAATCTCTGTAGGGAATGTGCTCAGAATTGTTTTTCCTGTCATTGTAATGGAATTTGGACTAATCTTTCCCCACGTCCGCTGTGTACCCATCTTGATCAATAATGCACACTTCCAAGACAGCTGGGAATTGTGATTCAGCCTGTGTCTCTATAACAAAGCAGAGGAAACTGGTACATTGGGAATTAAGCACATGACTTTAGCTTAATGATCAACATATTCTAACCAATAATAAGTACTCTGATTTGTAATGCATTTGGTGTTTCTAATTTTACACTAGTAGGCTTATTTTGCACTTACTTTGTTTCAAACTTTAATTTTTTATTTGAATATGTATGTTTAGATAATTTCATGTTATTTCATAGAGTTATAACATCAAGATCTGTATTATGTTGATGGATATTTTGTGTTTTAGTCCAATGTAAGAAATTCAGTTTACCTCCTAGTCTCATTTCAGGGGAAAATAAATCCATTTATTGTTTAAAAACATGACACTGTTAAAATTATTAACATGTTTAATTCAAAAAGTGTTTGGGATTTTCTTGTGCATCTATAATTAACACTTATTTTAATGCTTGATGCTGAAGTTCTTGAACTCTGTTTACTGATTTAACTCTTAAGGCAAATAGCCGTGTGACAGGAAGTGGACAGTGAAAAAATAAGAACTGAAATTTGGAGAAAGTATTAAACCATGATCTAATGGTGTTATTGCCATCATGGTATTTGGTTACTAGTTTTGTCTGGTCACATTTGTTTTGCTTTATTACAAATGAATGACAGAAACTGTGTTTGTCTGAAGATCTGGAAACTGACAGCCCCCAGGTTTGTATTACACTAGAACAAATGGAAAACTCTTTGTCCCAACTAAATTTTGCAAAAGTGGGCATCCAAATGTTAGGCAGTTAGAATTTAAACCATCATTGAGTTATAAGGGTAATGTATAGTTATTTCCAGACATACAAGAACTTAGAAAGTATACTACCTACATATTATTAAGTATGTACTACAGGAATAATAAAAAAAAGGATAAAGGAAAAGGAAAAAATATATAGCTTATGAGAATCTGTGGTATATGCAGCAGCAACACCTTGGATCTTTCTCCAGGAAACCCCATTTTTCACACTGAGTTTTATCAGAAGTGCAGTTGAAGGCTTATCCAGGCAGAGGCAGAGACACCGTTTTTAATTTCTATGACATAGGTACATAGCCAAGGGAGGTTTTCTACTAGAAGGTGGGGTGAAGGGGTGAGAGAAAGCCAATGTGTTCATGCCACAGTAATTCTCATGTTACAGGTAAGAAACAGAGGCACAGAAAGGTCAACCAAAAAGATAAACCTTAGGTTGTCATAGGTCTACAACTAGTAAGAAGCAGAGCTCAGGTCTGGGTGTAGGCAAATTGGTGCCAGAGCCCACTTGCTTAACTACTGTAATATTATTTGTATGATATTCTAGAAGTCATTAACAAAAATAATAAACTAAAACATAAAAGAATTATGTTAATTTTCTCATTTCTATTTTGAATTTTTAAATTATTGTTTGAAGTCGAATTATAGTTTAGTAAGACATTAGGATGACAAACTCTTTTTAGATATTTTTGATTAAGGATAGAAGAATACTTAAGCCATTGCTATCTCTTTTGTGTGAATAATTAGTTGCCTCAAATTCAGCAAGTTTCTAATCCTTGTTTCTCTTCTTTAATTTTAGCAAACACATATACAACACATTTAAATAAAGTCATGACATATACATGATTATAATCTGTTTAAATTACTTTCATTTACCTGTTCATCAATCTCTCTTTCTGTATATCTGTAGAGATGGGAATATATTCAAGTGATTATATATGGATGTAGAATTATGTATTATGTTTTCAGTCATTTTCCATATACTTTCTGCTATGGTTTAAATATTCAGAATGAATATGTATACTTTTGAAGACAAACAAAACAGTCACAAAAATTAAGGAATGTAAAAAGAGATAACAAAATTTAACACAAAATGTCAAATGTAGAGATCATATTCAATATGATTTGCCTAATTAATTCCTTCCCTTAATAAAGTGATTCTCACATTAAGTTTTTTATAAATCCAAATTCTCCACCTTTATCTCCTACTTACTCTTTGAATCTCAACTTTTTTTGAGTTACAGCTTTTAAATTGAAGTTTTGCCCTGAAGTTTTCTTGAAGGCTATCTGAATTATGGGAGACGTCCAAGCTTTATGTTTCTCAGTAGTTGGAAAAAATTATAAATGTACAATGTTTCTTTAATTATCAGGGTTTCTTGGTAGATTTTCATGACGTATAAGAACAAAGAGTCAATTTTCCTTCCTTACCATTTTATGCCCTGCATCTCTTGGATGGGTATATAAGATGCTTCACAAATGTTTGTAGTTGATGCACAGTAATATTTGGGGGTCAGAATTCCCAAATGATATCTTATCAACTGGAGGTACTTAAAGATATTGTAAATTAAGTATACTCAAAACATGTATTTTGAGAATGTTCCTTTAAATACCTTCTTTTCACAGTTAACTTTGATGTGAGGTTAAACACTCTCAGTGTAATGTATGAAGACATTATAGGATTGTTGTTTCTGCCAAGGAAATCTAACTGGGTAGTCAAACTTCTACTAATTTAATTGGAGAGAAATACTCTTTGAAATAATTTTTATAAATTGCATACACATACCTCATAAATAAGAACTTCCAGATAAATCAAGTTTTGGCTGTTAATTTTGTCTCCCTGTAACTTCCAAATTAATGTCTTGAGAATGTTTCTTCCTTTAATGTTAGAATTTGTGAGAACAGAACAATTTAATAAAATTACCGAAACTATCATGTCCTATATTGATCTCAGAAACAAATTGATTAAATGCTAGAGAGCATTGCAGTACACATGCTATCAGGCTTTTTTCGTCCCATCATCTTTCAGAATTTTTGTTTTTTCTTCTACTTCTTTCTTTGTTTTTTTTTTATTGTTGTTCAATCTCACTTTTGCTTCTCCCATCTGATCTAAATCCTGAGCTTCTTCTGAAAAGTGTTCATCATCCATTTATTTTGAAATAATGAAAATGCATGTTTGTGCATTAGGGTGAGGTGTGGTCACTTTTCATGAATTACTAAATTGCAGTATATGTTGACTTCAGATTAATGTGTATGGCATGATTCAGTAACTTTTTTGCATAGACTCAAAGGCAATGGCCAGGAGTTTAAGAACTTTCTTGCAACAATAGAAAAACTAGATTTATTATTACTTTAAACACAAAATTTCTCCCTAAAAAACGTAAAACTCCCAACATCTCAGATATCTTAAATTCCACGACACTATTAGGTTTTAAGGAGATACTCCATAGGAAATGAAAATGATTATTTGGAACAATTTAATTGGTATTCATCCAGGAAATACCAAAGTGCAAGTCGTGGGCTGATTTGAATACTAATGTATGAACTACAAGCATGAAATCAAAGTGTTAGATGCTTTTAGCACAGAATGCCACTGCTAATTAAGTTTTTCAAGTAACTGTGCACAGCGATAGGATTCATAGGGAGTGCATGGATATTTAAGGTTATTTATTTCTGCCATGTGACTTTTTTTCTCTGAAAACATTTTATTGTACAAATTGACATTTACCAGGTGGTGAGAGAGTTTACAGTCTCAATATTTCCTTTCATTCAAATTAATGTTTTCCTTATAAACCTTGCCAAAGCTTGAAAGCTTGTACAGTAGTTCCCCCTAATCCACAGGGGATACATTCCAAGATCCCCATTGGATGCCTACAACTGGGGAAGGTACTGTGTATTATATACACTTATGATCAAATTCAATTTATAAATTAGGCACAGTAAAGATTAACAACTAATAATGGAAAGAATAATTATAACAATATACTATAATAAAAGTTATGTGAATGTGGTCTATCTCAAAATATCTTATTATACTGTACTCACCCTTCTTGTGATGATGTGAGATGATAAAATGCCTATGTGATAAGATGAAGTGAGGGGAATGACATAGGCTGTGTGACATAGCTTAGGCTACTATTGACCTGATGCTATAACAGAAGAAGGACTATCTGCCCCCACTGCAGGTACCTGAAACTCCTGAAAGCAGAACCGCATATAAGAAAGGACAACTATATAACCAGATGTATAGTTAACATTTTAAAAGAGGCAAATTTTAAAGAGCACTAATTACAAGCGATTAGTAATTAGGATGCCGTTGTTGTTATATGTAGGGTCTATTTAAGTACATCAATTACGATTTTTCAGTTTTTTTAAAGAAGGTAAAATGTTCAGATTTTGTTTTAGAATTGCATAACACTGAAATTGTTTTGTAGGGATCTGTGTCAAAGATAACATTGAAGAATGGTTTTTAAAGAGACAAATCTCCCAGTAGACTCTCAAATCCAGCATCCAGAAAAATAAACTTTTTCTAAGAGAAAAAAAAATCCTAAAGCTAACATTGAAGCTTTTAAACAAACTGTATTTAATTCATTTAAATTCTTTTACTATTTGAAATGTATGCTTATCTAGTAAAAATTTTCAGTGCCTATCTTATTTTTCTGGTTTTTAATATTGTTTTTCTTATGAAGCAGCCATCTATTAGCAAAAATACATATGACACTGCAATAAGGTAGGTTTGACCCAGTTGCAGGTTGGTGCTGAATAAGGTAGTGAGTCTCACACTAATCTGTTTAGCTCTTACCATACCTGCACTGGGATTTTTGTCATGAACAACTCCATAAGCCCTCCAAGTGCCCAGGGTCACATCTTACTTGAGTTCTTATCTGTGCTAAGAGCCCAAGTCCATGGTCATTGCTGTGAATGGTGCACTGTAAGGCCAAGAATTACCTGAGAACTCTCAGGTAGTCAGTGAGTGCATTTTTCTCTCAGTCAGGACAAGCTATATACTGAGTCATGTTACTTTCTGGCTCTTTCTTAGGAATGATGTGTGAGAAACCTTGACAAAAAAGCATTGATTTTACAATCAGTTAAAAAGATACACCATTCTGGTTCAGGCTCTGTTTAAACTTTGATCACCATGTGCATTTCACTCAGGTTGTTCTTCACACAGTTATCCTATTTTCTGTCACTTAGTATGGACTTCTTCAATTTCCATCTTACTGACAGCTCTTGTTACACCAGAGTGACTACAGAGTTGCTTTCTTTGGTAAGCTCTAATATGTGCTTGCTCTTTGGTATGAATGATAAAAATCTTAAAGTGGAACGATATAATCCTGGGTTCATACTATGACTTTCACATGAACTAGTTCCAAGACTATCTTCATTTTGCTTACTGTGTACATATCCATTTGTGCAGAGGGATCGATCTCATGTTAAGTGTTCCTACTGGAGTAAATTAAAAAAAAATAGAAGTGACACAGTTATGATGACAAACTGGATATCAGGTGTAGGAGAAAGAAAAATCAAAGGATGATTTTGAAGATTTGCATTTTGGGAAACTGAATGATAATGCCATGTATGAGGATGAAGAAACCTGGAAGGAAACATAAAGAGGAAGCGAAAGAAAGAGTCCATTATAGTTGAGCTGCTTTTTAGAAACCTTACTGAGGTGTTGAATAGCCATTTGTCTGTAGGAGCCCAGAGCTCAGAAGAGGGGTGGGACTCCATAGAGTGGGTAATATTAGCAGCGTATGGGTAATCGTGTAGGGAGGTCATTAGAAAAGAGCACCTTCGAATGAACCAAGTGGAATTTCTGATTAAAAACAAAGCAAAATAAAGCCGTAACAGAATAGTAGGAGACATTGTGTAAGGACAAATGGCACAATTTATAGGGACAGAATCTTCATTCACCTCTGTGTCCAAAAAAGGTGGCAGTTAACATAAAAAGTAAAAACTAGTGAAAATGCGAAGAGAACTTGATAAGAATGTAATTGTAGCAGAAGGTTTTAATAAAGAATCATATCACTAAAATAGATCCAAGAATTCTTTTTATTTTCACTTCTCCAAACATAGCCCTTCCTATGCCATCCAACCCAGATGGTTGTCTATTTTAAACTGCAGTCAACGTCAGAGCTTTTATAGTACATTCTCATTATAATAAAACCATTTTCTTACCGTCAAGCAGTCAAATCTGTGCAGAATTCATACATCCTTTTAGAACACCACCAACTTTATTTTTTTCTCTTTTAAAATTCTTCACTTTTTCAGCCTGCCTTTCCCTTCTTATTAATTCCTGTTCTGTTACCTAGCTCTTTAAATTCCTTAGATAGTTTTGCATGTCAGCTGACTTTTAGAATGCTTATATTTGGGATCACGTATCGTTGCTGTTCTCATAATTTCCTATCAGTAGATTCTGTAAATTAATTTCATCCGTATTATGCGTTACCCTCTTTCTTGCCCATAATCTTTGCCAATGTATTTTAAAGTATTTGGATTCAGGGTGTTGAGATACTCCTTTTAGCATGGTCTCCTTTCTCTAGATTCGTTGCTTATACTGATGTATCTCCTACTTCAGGGTTATATTAACTTTCACCAAAACCATGCAAATGTTATACAGACTATTTTTGAGTATCCCTAATAATCCAGGTTCATTTGACTATTTAATATTCTTTTTTAAGCTCCTATCTATTAGCTCATTGACTTATGTTTATTTTTGACCCTTGTTATATTTCTCTATTAAAGTTTTTGGTATTTCTTTTTAGGTTCCTGGTTTGCTAACAAACCGATTTTAGGATGTTCTGAAGATCTCATTTGAATTTCATACGAGTTTGTTCCCTCTAGTGTATCTACTGCAAGGTGAAAAACCACTTTCAATCCCCTGCTTTATAATTATCTTTTATATTAACAATTGAAGCACCCAATTGTCTTTTCTTCAAGCCAAATCTCTCCTGAAGACTTTAAGTTTTCTCCCCAAGATTTTTTGGTTTGTTTGTCTTTTACTAAATCTTCCTATTATATAATTATAAATTCAAACAGGGCCCAGTGCTGAATAACTACAAAGATCAAACTATCTTTGTAGTTATAAAAAAATACCTATAAAAATTATATAAAAGTATTTTGTAAGCTATAAAGTGCTATTTAAATAGAATGTATTTTTTATTGTTATAATTTAGAGGAATGATTTGTAGTTTAGTGCAAAACTTGTTCTGCTTAGGCTTTATTTCTCACAGGGGCCTATGTTTATATGCAACTCTCTGGGGGGACCTTGGGTAAAAACATATCTTGATTGTGTCACCTTCTTGCTGTGTGATAGTTTCTCTGAGCCTTAATTTATTAATTTGTCAAATAAAGAAAAATTGTATAAACCTCAAGAAAAGACTTGAGGCAGTTTTAAAAACAGACGTGAAATTGGGTCATTATATTAGGAATAGAAGAAACAACACATCAACATAGTAAGAATGAATTATAAGTTTCATATTAAGCTTTAAGGCAGCTGAGGTGGAGGGAGAAATGTAACTGTACTTAGCTCTCATTATGAGAAAGAAGAAAGCACACTTATTTCTCAGTGTAATTAATCTCCTCTTCTCTCTCCTGCAGAACTCAAGAATCTTATTCTATAGGCAGAATTGCAGACATTATATATAAGTATATAAGCACACTGTATATTATTTCTTATAAAAATTTTTAAATGCAAAAATGGCATTTGTTTCCTGCTTATTGGCTTAGTGTTTCACATTCATAATTGTTAAGAATAAAGAAAAGTGCTATTGAGATACTATCTGTTAATGAAATTTTGAGCTGAATGGGTCTCATGATGAAAAAAATAAAGGAAATAGCATACTTGTTGCGTGTGTTGATTTTAAAAATCTATCTTAATTTTTTTTTCTGATGTAAAAATACAGGAGTTAAGATCTCCTTGAATGGTAGTACCTTAATTACAATTTTAATTCCAAGCTTAATTTCTTTCAGTATAAATAATCTGACATGGTAAAGTTCTTAACAGATTTTTTTTTTTTTAATTGAAGCCATAGGAGCAAAATGTGTATTACGTAAATGTCAACACAAATCATGTTTTCCGGTAAATTTCTTTAGTTTAGAATGTGTCATTGACCTCCCAAAACTGCTCTTTGAACAAATATCATTGATCAGGAAAACAGTTGTAATTTCCAGTGAAAAAGAAGGGTGATTATTTACCTAGGAGACCAGTCTACATAGATACTGGTCTATTTGACATTAGCTTATGAGCAATTAAATGCAACGTCAGTGAAAATGTTAGTCGAATAACCAAAAGAATTGATCAGATACTTCTCAAGAGTGTTCTTAGTCACATATGGTTATATTTGTATATTACAGAATTATCTGAATATTATACTCTATGAAATAGGCATATATTCATTTAGCCATCTCTTAGAGGAAATTTTTCAATTGATTTTAAACAGTGATTAAATATTATAAAAGTGAAAGTGCTATCATAATTGCAAAATTTGTCTGTTAATGAACATGACATGTTAGTATTACATTTTAAAAGCTGGACTTGAGTAAATTATTATATAAAAATGAGTCACTTTTGCTATGAGAACAATCTCCACTCCTTACAATGTGAAGTAAGATGGTAAGCTGTATGTTCTCTTTTATTTTAGTGGCTAATTAAATTTGGACCATTTCAGGTAGAATAACATAAAGCTTTATTTCATGCCTTATTTGATTTTCAGAAACTGTTGACTAGAGACCAAATATTAGGGTTTGGTTTTGTTTTTGTTATGTAGTAGCAACTAGCAAGACATGCCTATGGGGAACATGTTAAATGAGTGTAACTCAGCTTAAATTAGCTAATATTTATTTGGTGTCATTTCATATTTCACATGAACAGGGATATATAGTTAAGTGTTGTCGGGGGGGAGGTGTGGCTAAAAAGTCCTGTCCCCTTCTTGGTCCCTCTAGCTGAACTAAGAATCAAATTCACATGAGCTAGATTAGCAGGAGAAAATAAAATTTAATTTTGTAGGTACGGGGGATCCACATAGACATGACAATTCCAAAGACACGCAAATGAGGTATATATGTCATTCTGAACTAAGGAGAAGGGGGTAAAGGTCTGGAACTTCAAAGGGAAGGGATGCATTTCACAGGAAGATGAAAAAGAGTGAATGTTTGGTAAACAAATATTGTCTTTCCATAGAGGTGGCTTAGTCAGATAAAACTTATCTCTAATAAACCCTTAATTTGGGAAAGATGCCCAACTTAGATTTTTCTATGTAGTTAAGGGAGGGGCCATTTCTCTTGAGCCTGCAGGGTCTCCATTGTCTTCAGCATAAAGTAGTACATGTGCCAAAGTGGTCCATTTTGGCCCCTACACTCTTCATCTTACTAATTTCTTGATTAAAAAAAAAAAGTAATGTAGAAATATATTTCTAGATCAAACTTTTTCTGGAGAGAATTCAGATATACACATGTTTTATTTTTATCAACTAAATATGTATTATCTTTATATAATGGGAATTAATGGTGTGTAAAGCTAATATTTTACTGACTGGGTACTTCACTTTTATGAACTGAATCAGATGAAAAAAGTTCAAGCAGAAAAGAGTAAATTGCGGAGAGTCAAGAGCTCACAACTTAGAAAATGCTTGAGGACTGAATTTTGTAGCTCTTTTACATCCATTATGGTCTCTGCTCACAGCTGTAACTTCACTTAGATGATTTGCATGGATAGTGTCTTAAGGTGATTTGTCAGCCTGGAGACTAAGAGTCTAGTGTAAATATAGTTGCTGCTTGGAGCAGGAGTAACCATTCAGGGTCTCAGCAGACTTTTATTAATGAGCTCAACACTACTCAATTTGATCACATCATTCATTCTCTTGCCTAAAGTTTTTCGTTTGTGTCTACAGGATACTATAAACTCCTTGGTGTTGTATATAAAGTGATTTATAACCTGTCCCTGCCGACTTCACTGGCCTCATCTCCCCTTATTTGTCTTACTTTAAAGGCTATACTTTAGCCATATGGCACTAAAGTAATGCTTTTACAGTTGGGTTTTTTTATGCAAAATTCTTTGCAACCAGTAGAACTTACTTTGGACTGTTCATAACTTGATTACGAAGCTTTTCCTATTGAGAATACCTTTTAATTTTAAGTAGACTAATGCTTAGGAAGAGGTGCAAATAAAGAGGAAAGCAAAATAGATAACTGTGCTTTTTTTGATTGTTTTTTGAAAATTAAACCTTAAAAAAGGAGGAAAAAAATATGATTTATGAAACACTTGACATTCTATTACTGGGAATGAAGTAGAGATACGTTTAGAAAGGATATCTTATGTCATGGTGGGGCTCAGAAAGCCAGTGTAAGTCACTGGCTTTAATATTTCCAATAATCCAATATTAAATATGATTTAATATTTCCCAGTATTAAAGTCAGAGCAATTTACATGAAGAACCATTTACATGTGCATGGAGGTTATGAGCATGTGTGTGGGCATGTGAGGCACTACTAGGTACATGCACACAAATGCAGATATACACACTTTAAAAAATTTTTAATTTAATTTCAGTTTGGTTAACATATAGTATATTATTAGTTTCAGGGGTAGAATTTAGTGATTCATCAGTTGCATATAATACCCAGTGCTCATTCTATCACATGCCCCCCTTAATGCCTATCACCCAATTACCCCATCCCCCACCCACCTCACCTCCAGCAACCCTCAGTTTGCTCCCTATTGTTTAAAGTCTCATGGTTTGCCTCCCTCTCTCATTTTATCTTATTTTATTTTTTCTTCCCTTCCCCTATGTTCATCAGTCTTGTTTCTTTAATTCCACACATAAGTGAAATCATATGGTATTTGTCTTTCTCTGACTTACTTCACTTAGCATAATACTCCCTAGTTCATCCACATCATATTCCATTATATATATATACACACATTCATCTGTCCATGGACATTGGGCTCTTTACATGTTTTGGTAATTGTGGACATTGCTCATATAAACATTGGGGTGCATTTGCCCTTTCGAATCACAATTTTTGTATCCTTTGAATAAGTGCCTAGTAGTGCAATTGCTGGGTTGTACGGTAGTTCTATTTTTAAGTTTTTGAGGAACCTCCGTACTTTTTCCAGAGTTGCTGCACCAGCTTGCATTCCTACCAGCAATGTGGGAGGGTTCTCCTTTCTCTGATTCCTTGCCAACATCTGTTGTATTTTGAGTTGTTCATTTTAGCCATTTAGACCAGTGTGAGGTGATATCGCATTGTGGTTTTGATTTTTATTTCCCTGATGCTGAGTGATATTGAGCATTTTTTCATGTGTCAGGCATTTATATGTCTTCTTTGGAGAAATGTCTCTTTATGTCTTCTGCCCATTTCGTGACTGGATTTTTTGTTGGGTGTTGGGTTTGATAAGTTCCTTATAGATTTTGGATACTTGCCCTTTATCTGATATGTCATTTGTGAATATCTTCTCCCATTCTGTAGGTTGCCTTTTAGTTTTGTTGATTCTTTCCTTTCTGTGCAAAAACTTATCCTGAAATCCCAATAGTTTCTTTTTGTTTTTGTGTCCCTTGACTTTGGGGATGTGTCTAGCAAGAAGTTGCTGCAGCCAAGGTCGAACAGGTTGCAGCCTATGTTCTCCTTTAGGATTTTGATGGTTTCCTGATCATGTTTAGGTCTTTCATCCATTTTGAATTTATTTTTGTGTATGGTTGTAAGAAAGTGGTCCAGTTTCATTCTTTTGCATGTGGCTGTCCAGTTTTCCCAACACCATCTGTTGAAGAGACTTTTTTCCATTGGATATTCTTTCTTGCGTTGTCAAAGATTAGTCGATCATAGAGTTGAGGGTCCATTTCTGGGTTTTCTTTTCTGTTCCATTGATCTATGTGTCTATTTTTGTGCCAGTACCATACTGTCTTGATGACTACAGCTTTCTAATAACAGCGTGAAGTCCGAAATTGTGATACCTCCAGCTTTGCTTTTCTTTTTCAACATTACTTTGGATATTTTGGGTCTTTTCTGGTTCCATACAAATTTTAGAATTGTTTGTTCCAGCTCCGTGAAAAATGCTGGAGTTATTTTGATAGGGATTGCATTGGATATGTAGATTGCTTTGGGTAGCATGGACATTTTAACAATGTTTGTTCCTCCAGTACAAGAGCATGGAATGTTTCTCCATTTCTTTATGTCTTCCTCAATTTCTTTCATAAGTGTTCTATAGTTTTCAGAGTACACACCCTTACCTCTCTGGTTAGATTTATTCATGGTATCTTATGGTTTTTGGTGCAATTGTAATTGGGATCGATTCCTTGATTTCTTTTTCTGCCACTTCATTATTGGTGTATAGAAATGTAACAGACTTCTGTGCGTTGATTGTATGCCCTGCAACTTCACCAAATTCCTGAATTAGTTCTAGCAATTTTTTGATGGAGTATTTTGGGTTTTCTATATAGAGCATCATGTCATCTGTGACAAGTGAAAGTTTGACTTCTTCCTTGTCAATTTGGTTGCCTTTTATTACTTTTTGTTGTTTGATTGCTGAGGCTAGGACTTACAGTACTATGTTGAACAACAGTGGTGAGAGTGGACATCCCTGTTGTGTTCTTGACCTTAGGGGAAAAGTTCTCCGTTTTCTCCCTTCGAGGGTGATATTAGCTGTGCATCTTTCATATATGGCCTTTATGATCTTGAGGTATGTTCCCTCTATCCTTACTTTCTTTGGGATTTTTATCAAGAAAGGAAGCTGTATTTTGTCAAATGCTTTTTCTGCATCTGTTGAGAGGATCATATGGTTCTTATCCTTTTATTATTTTGCGCTCTGCTGCTTATAATGCTTTGCGGTAGTCTCCTTAAGCAGGCTTTCTCCCTGCCACCATATTATACACAGCTGTATCACACGGAATTCAAGTCCCTGAACATCCTACCTTCCAAAAGGTAGTTGCTTTTCTACTCGTTGACTTGCAGTATTTGTTTTCTCAGAACTCTGATTGATTTCTCGGGTGTTCAGAATGTTTTGATAACTGTTTAGTTGTAGTCAAGGTAGGAGACAAACTCCTCTGCCATCTTAACTCCTCCCTGATATACATACTGTTTGTGTCCCTTATCCTCTTCTATAACATTTCATTAAGAGATGTATTTTCTAAATGATCAGACCTTGGCGATTTTCTTTTCATTTTATATTGTTCCACTAAGAATATGTTATATATTTTAGCTATATTTTCTGTAATCCCACAGATATTTCAAGGTAGCATGTTATATTTTGTCCATACAAATTAAGGGATAATAATAAGAATGTGAAAGACTAATCAAGAACACACTCTCAGGCTATCATCAGTTTCAGGCATCAATTTTTGTGTCAGAATCCTTACAAATTAACAAAAGTGAAATTAAAAATATTTTTCAAGTTGTATAGTTGGCCAGAAAGTATTCCTTGGTTCTATCTGCCCTTGCATTATTGGATTATAATAATAACCAAGCTTAATCTTTCAGGGAGTGGTGACATGGGTCTTGAGACCCTTTTAAACTTGTTTTTACTTAACAGAGGATAGTGTTGTCTGATTCTGCCAGCCTGTTAACTGAACCTACCCTTACTATAGTTTCACATTTCTTTGGTATGAATCTTTCTTTCAGTGTGTTTTTGTTTTTCACAGAAAGAACAGAAACCTCTTTGATCTTACTGAACAGGAATGAATGTGTTTTATGTGGCAGAATTTGCTTTATGACTTGCTTTCTGTGCATAATGTTTGGTCGCAAGGCTGTTGGGGAGAAAGGTCTGATGCCTCCACTTTTCCTCCTTACATCAGAGGTTATAAAAATGTGCACCATAAAGAATCTGATAATTGTGAGCAAATTTTCTTAGGCCAGTTTTTATGGCTTTAATTAAATCTTTTATATTCAACTGTTGCTGTGACATACCCTCTTAGTTTCCTCAATGTAAGTATGTCCAAAGGCAGAGTTATGCTATTTTTTCCCCAAATTGTCCAAATCTCTGAAATAGTAACTACCGTCCATTTCTTGGGTGTAATTCCAAAGAGTGGAGTCATTCTTAATGCCTCCTATTCTGTGACAAAATACACAATCAGCAAATCCGAAAGATTTTACTTCCTAAAGTAAACTCTGTCCTTCTCAGACATAACCTCACTCATCAAAACTATTGTAACCTCTTTATAACAATTGCTGTATAACTGGTTTACCTAGGTCCACTCTGGTTCCATTCTAAACCATTCCTCTCATGGCAAGCAGAGTGACCTTTGTGAAATGTAAATATAATTGTGTTAACCACTTGCTAATGCTTGTTAAAATTTTCCTTGTGTCTTGGGATGAACACAAAACTTCTTAGTATTTCCTAAATTTCTTGTATGATCAAAATTCTCCCCATCTTTTAATTTTCATCTCACATTCTTAATTTTTTCTCTGCTCTGTAGTCCTATTATTTTCCCCTCTACTGCTCTCATCACACTAACCTCCCTCCTGTCTAGAATGCTCTACCTCTTTTCTCTCCAGAGTAAAATATGACTCATCTCTTTTTTTATGTTAATGTAAACGTCGCTTTGTCATTGAAGGCCAATCCACCTGAAGGTCAAATTCACAATTACAAGAAAGTGTAGCCACTGAGGAGGAGGGGATGCTCTTCTTTGTAAATTTATGTATATTTATATTAGTCATCATTTTCTGTCTCTTTCACTGGACTATAAGTCCCATCAAGGAAGCAGTCATGCCAGCTTTTCCATACCATTGTCTCCCCTAGTACCTAATTCTGTGCATACCATGTAGTAACACTCAATAAATAGGTGAACAAATAAATGTAAAACTTTGTCAAATGCATATGATCTACAAAAGAGCAAAAATAAAATTACAAGCACTTTGTTGGAGATTCAGGAGAGGAAAAATCCTGAGTTTTTAAGGAAGCAAGAAGTAACAAATAAAAGATATTTTTACCTATTAACAGAAATGTAAGGTGATTAAATACCACATTGTCTTTATCTACTGTCTTATCCATGTTATATTGTTTTAAAAATGTGAAAATAGAATAGCTTTCTGCTGGTGGTACAGATTTCCATTTTTCCTCTTTAAGGGTTTCATTTTTTAAAATTAGAGCCTCCAAAAATGAAAGTTACAAGAAGAACATGATCATGATTTTACTTGATTCCTGCCTATACTATGTCATTATTTTTGACTGTAATAATTTCGTCTCTTTATTTTGACCTAGTTTAATTTGTTTTAGTCATCTCTTGTATCCCACTGCCTTATTTCTTTGTCTACTTACTTCGCAATTCATAGTAGAAAATACATTTTACACTGAGACCCAGTACTCATTTCTTATTGAATGATTATGGATGAATATGAATACATGCTCAGTGCAGCACATAACCCGAGGAACACATGATTATAGTTCCATCTTTCCTACTATGAACAGAAAAACCTGCCTCCATCTGCACGCATTATCATAGTAATGGCTCATAGGCTGATGAGTCTATGAGTAATTTACAAAGACTGTTCAGCAGATGCTTTTATTTTGTTTAAATCACTAATGATGAAAGGAGAGGAAATGAAATAAACTACAATATAATGTAATTTTGTTAAAAGAAATATATTGAATAAGAATGGTAATGGTGGATTCCCTTTAACTGAAGTGTTTAAGAGAAGAAAGAAGACGTACCACTTTTTTATGGTTGGTGTAGCCTTAGATAATTTCTATCTCACACCCTGGTGATCTTTCTTTTACTAGGTGAGTCAGAAAAAAAACATTTAAAAATGTATAAATTAAGATGTTGGCTTTTCCTAATGGAGGACTACTTAATTAAAGTGAAATTTAGGAAGTTAATATTTTGTGTTAGGTTTTTATTTCTAAGGGCAATTATAAATTTAATGCTTGATATGATATATATCATTGCTCTATGTATTTAGTGCAAAATGGGGCCCAGTCCTTTTTTTTTTATTAATGTGGTTATGGTTTTTACAGAAGTGTTTGAATAGTTTCTTTAACTAAATTTATCCTTAGTGAAGTTTAACAGTATTCTAGTTAAGAAAAAAAGTAGAATTTTAAATTCTTTTTAATGAGATACAATTTGGAGTTCTCCTTTCCATATGGCATGCTCGATTTGGTGATCCACATTTCAAATAATCACAGTGCTTATGAAAAAATTTGTCCTCTTCGTTTCTTTGTCAGCAGAGAAAAGAAGCATTTTCTCTGCTTATTCAGTACTCAGTATGCCTGCTGTGGGCCTGTATTTATAAACTTTGCCAGATATGTTCAATGTTTAGATTTGTAAGAAGTCAGTAAAGACCAAGATTGATGATTGAGGCTTATTTATTCTTGTGGGTCTGTGGAAGGAATGGTAGGTCATTCCAAAATGCATATTTAGAAATTTATAATTAGTATTAAATTGAGATTAAGGTAGAGATGAAGCACTTTTAAAATTATATGTTTTGATTTCCATTAAAGAAAATAAAAAAAATAAAAAACTTCAGGACCTGACAGTTCCACCGTTAAATTTTTTCATTGAACAGTTAATCCAAGGCCGTGTAATTCAGGGCACGGTCAAAGATAAAAAGTTACCCCACTCATTTAATGATTAAGCTAAACTGTGATTCTGAAAGACTCAGACAAAGCCCAAACTATGAGCTAATGTTCTCATAGTTTAGTTCATAAAATCCTGATCCTCTGAGATACTCTACCAAAACTAAGAATTTTGGCAGGTATGTTTGTTTAATCCTTTAAAAATTATTCCATTTTCGGAGATCCACAATAAATATTAACTCATCAAATGATCTGAAAAGTCTTTCACTAAATAAATACGTGTTTAACCTAGAGTTGCCATTTTTTTTTCTGATAAATACAGGTTTAATGATACATTGTTCTTTACAAGATGGCTACAGAGACTTTATAATCCAGTGATACAGCCATGCAACACAGACCAGTTAGTTAATTGGCTAACCATATACAGTGGCAGATTGGTGTTTCAAGGAACATATATTGAGATACAGAACCATAGAATAAGGTCACTTTGAAGAGTTGGATATAAAAATCCGATAGTAGTAAATTGCCAGACTAAATCCAAAAATTTATAGGAAAAACTAAAGCAATACAAAATGAAATATTTAACAAGCAAAGGGCACTTACTAAATATTAATTACCTTAAGGATAATAGGAGTGGAATGATATTAATAACTTATTATTTATATCCATATTATTTGCTTGTATTAGCAAATTAGTATTCTTTAGAACTGAAAATACTGGAGCTGTAAAAAAAATTATCATCAAGTAGGGTTTACCAAAGGAGTGAAAAAATGGCTTATTATAGGTATAAATAAAATACATTATTGCAATGGATTGGACATATATATCTTACTGGAATGATAAATTCAACATCTTCAAAAATGAAATAGTTTTCACCCCTCTCTACCTACAAAATTTTCCCTAATATTCTTTACCTTATATCATGATATCCATTGCCTTTATCTCCTGATGTCAATAGGTCATGCTGGAAAATTTACAAATATTGGTTGAAAGCCAGGGGCACCTGGGTGGCTCAGTCTGTTAAGCATCTGACTCTTGATTTCCACTGATCTCAAGGTAGTGAGCAAGCTCTATGTGGGGCTCTGTGCTCAGCACAGAGTCTGCTTGAGATTCTCTCTCCCCTTCCTCTGTCCCTCTGTCCACTTGAACACTAAATAAATAAATAAATAAATAAATGAATGAATAAATAAATAAATAAAATCTTAAAAACAAAAAGCAAGAAAACCAAATCAAATCAAACATTATACTTTTCAAAAACTGTATTTGTTTCACATGGCTCTAGTCATATAGTCAATCTTTTATCCTTATTGATTGTGAAAGTATTTGATGAAATGTAATTCCCAAGGGCATTTTTTTATATTTATATTTCTTTTGTGATCAAGTTCTGAGTAGGTATTTAAGGACATATTTGTCCTCTAGTCTGTGTAGTTGAGTTGCTTGTTCACATTGACTTAGAAAATCTTGCAAAATTACCATGCCATAAAATTCCTAAAAGATTTTTATTCCATAACAGTGATTTTTAAAACAGACATCATCACAAATGGGTATTCATAAAACTAAACTACATTATAAGGCAGAAATGGCTCTGTGAAATAGTTCTGAAAGTCCAGTTTAAGCTGACTATTGTGAATATCAATCACAATTATGCAAAAACATAAACACATGCATGGCAAGAATTTTCTGCTTCCCAAAATACATAGTTTTAAAAATAGGTTTATTTAATTAATCTTCATAAAACAGAAAACCCATGTTATATAAAATTAGTTATCTATTTAAATAACAGTAAATACGAGTGTATGTGTAAAATAATAGAAAAAGAGAAAATTTTGTTAGTATTCCTCCCCCCCACCAAATACTGGTATTTTAACATTTAAATCATGAATATTACCATATGATGATGTACTTAGTAGTTACCCAGGTCAGTGAACTATATAAATATATACATATATTATGTACATATATGCAGTTTTTTACATAATTATATAAAAATTCTTTCACTCAAGCAATCTCAGGGCTAAGTAGTCCTTTTTAAAACATGTCACTAGCCTGTTATTGACATTGTGGCTTAGAAAAAGGGCTTAATCTTATTTTTCTTTCCGTGACTGCATTACCAAGAATTAGTTGTCAGTTTCCGTAAATGATAATAGTGAACCCTCCAAAGGTCAGCTAATATCAGCATGACTGTGTTCTTTGTACATAGCTAAAGATTATGAGTTTATCTTTCAAATTGCCTAACTTTTCTTTTTGAAGCCCTCCTAACTTGCCCATCTTTCCACTTCCAAAGCAGTTGAGAGTTGCAAGATTGAGAAAAGATTGGATGATATTATATAGCTACTCTCATTAATTCATGGATGATTTTCTGCTGCTAGTAACTTTTTTACCAAATCCATAGCAAAGAGGAACAGACCTGCTACTTTGTCATCCCTGCTCTCTTTCTCCATAGTCCCTGAATATATTGTTAATAGTACATTAATTTTTTTGTCAAGTGCAAAAGAAAGACTTTATATCTATTTTGTGTAGATAGTTCATTCTTATATTTGACTCATTTTTGTGCTTTTATTTCTTTTACTACTGAATTCATTGAACATTATGTGTCAGGCATTTCACTGAGCATTATTAGTTCATTTTATTCTCATAATAACTATATGAAAAAGTTAATATTGCATTTACTTTCCAATTGAGAAGGATAAAATTTTAAATGCTTAAGTAATTTACCTAAGTTAGCATTAATCAAGTTATAAGTTAAATGTTTGATTATTAATTTATGGTATTACTAGTAGTAGTATTATAAAGTTGTGGTCAAATCATTCATTTAGATTTTAGAAGCTCTTTTATGCAGACTATGGTGTTGTAAACATATCTGCATTTCTATCATACAGTGCATGCTTGACACTAGTAAACCATCAATAAATGTATTTAGAGGAATAAACATGACCTACCTTTATGATGTTAGGTTACCTATTTTCCATTATAAAACATTTAAGTTTTATAACACCTATGGGTTTTATCTAAATCAGTTTTTTTCTTATTTAAAATTTACAAGTATTTTTATAGTAGAGAAATTATAAGGCAATTACATTAATTTGTAACTTTCCATTTCAAAGTCAACCACTATAAATGAATCTGATTAACTTTTATGCAAATTAACTAAACAAAAATATAAATAGAACTTGGTGTTACAATGGTTTATTTTTTCTGTCTTAAATTGGAGTAAATTATTTAATTTCAAATATTTAGGCAGACAATACAGGACAATAAACAAAAATTTTTTACAGTTAGGGGTGCCTTGGGGGCTTAGTTGGTTAAGCATCTGACTCTTGGTTTCAGCTCAGGTCATGATCTCAGAGTCATGAGATCGAGCCCCAAGTCAGGCTACACACTCAGCGCCAAGTCAGCTTGTCCCTCTTCCTCTGTTCCTCCCCCTGCTCATGCTCTCTCTCTCTCTTTCTCTCAGATAAATAAATAAATAAATAAATAAATAAATAAATAAATAAAATCTTTTAACAAATTTTGTTATGATTAGATACCCACTAAAACCAAGCATTTTAAGCAAGACTTTTTTGTTTTTGATATTACTGCCCAGTCACAAAACAATATTAAATTTGATTAACTATAAAATTTAAAGATAAGAGTGTTTACTAATACCTACCAGCTATGATTATGTATTTTTAAGTTCTGCATTATTAAATTTTTCCACTACTTTCAATTCAGGATATAATGTAAATAGTTTAACTTAGTCTTTGACAACTGAAAAGATGTATCTCTTATGATAAGGCAAAATAGGATATTTTGATTATGAGTGTGGTCTATTTGAGCACATTCTTGGATTTAGTTTATCAGAAAATCTGTACCCATCATTAAAATCACTTCTGGGTACAGACACAAAATAATAATTAACTGAAATTCATCAGTTATGATCAGGGAGAAGAGGCAGTTTTTGTTCAATAGTGGCTCCAAAGACATCTGTGAATGAAATAAGATAACAATCTATATTAAAATGGGTTATAATCATGAATAGCTTCAAATCCTTATATAGCATGTTGTAGCATTCATAGTTTTTGGAAAAATAGCTAACATATAAGTGAAATATTAATGTTTATGCATAATGCAAATCAAGAGTATTTCAATGTTAAAACTGTCTTAGCCTTAAGAATTATATAATAAAGTACAACACACTATCTGTGTATCTACCTATCCTGAGGATACACTTTTTTTTTTAAAGATTTTATTTATTTATTTATTCGACAGAGATAGAGACAGCCAGCGAGAGAGGGAACACAAGCAGGGGGAGTGGGAGAGGAAGAAGCAGGCTCACAGCAGAGGAGCCTGATGTGGGGCTCGATCCCATAACGCCGGGATCACGCCCTGAGCTGAAGGCAGACGCTTAACCGCTGTGCCACCCAGGCGCCCCCTGAGGATACACTTTTTAAAAAAGATTTTATTTATTTATTTATTTGAGAGAGAGAGAGAGTGAGAGAACACAAGCAGGGGGAAGGGGCAGAGAGAGAGAGAGGGAGAAGCAGACTCCCCGGTGAGCAGGGAACCCAACATGGGGCTCAATCCCAGAACCCTGAGATCATGACCTAAGCCAAAAGCAAGTGCTTAACCCAGTGAGCCACCCAGGCACCCCTACAGATACACTTTTTTAAGTTGAAGTATAGTTGACACTGAAGATAATACTTTTTCCATTCCTTCATAAAAGTAGCTGAATTGTTTGAAAAGATAGCTTATATGAACAATCTAAAATTATTTTTTAGTTAATGACATAGAGCAGTAATACACATTTTTTTATTTCTTAACTTCAAAACATTGCTAGATGTGTTGCTATAACCAAAATATGTGTAATAAGTTGGCAGATACTCTTAACATTCTCCACATGTTGCATATTACACAAGGAGAGTGAATTTCAATAAGTTAGTCAGTGCATTTCCAAATTCTAAATCTTTAGTTTATTATATTATTTAAGTAGTACTAACTGAAACAGATGTTGGAGTTACAAATACTAATTACTAGAGCAAGTAAAACCCAACTTGCTTATTTACAGTATTTGAATATTTCAAGTGATATTGATTAAAATGTGGTGGGAAAGCCAATAGATTTATGGAATATTGGATCTGCCTCCCTTGACTCCCCCTGCCTCCCCTGTCTCCCAAAAGAAGTATTTAGTCTTGCCACTTTTTAATTTATTTTTATTTTTATTTTTTTAGTCTTGCCACTTACTTATATTAGATTCCACAGTTAAGACAGTGGTCAGATAAACATTTTGGGTGCTTTTTTTAAATTAGTAAATTGTACTTAGTTTATATCTAAACAGTCTAAATGGCTTGGTGATATAAATATGGCAGTAGAGATCTATGAACATTATTCTGTGCTTGGCACTATTTTAGGGGCTCTTCATGGATGAAGAAAGCACTTGATTCTCTGTCCTAATAGACCTCCATTCATATAGAGGGTTATAGACAATGGGCACCCAATCCAACACATGACTAAAACTTTTTTTTTTAATTAAGCAGGATAAGGAAGATTAAAAATATATATGATGGTCAATATAGAAGTAAAACTTGGAAGATGTAAGGAGTTAGTGATGACAAAATCTGAGGCAGTAGGGTTCTAGCCAGGGAATGTTCCATGACAAGGAACATGACTCTCATGTTGGTCAGAAAGCAAGGATGCCAGTGTAGCTGGGGCAGAGTGAACCACAGAGAAGAGTAGAAAATTAGTCTGAAAGGCCTGGTAGGGAAGGGTCAGATTGGGTATTATGCTATAGCAAGTGAAAGAATATTAGCTTTTAGTCAAGTGAAATAGGGAGCCCTCTTAGAGTTTTAAGTAGGGGAATAGCATGAACTGACCTGTGTTTTCACAGGAAAACTCTGGCATGGTGGTGATAGGCTGCTGGGAGAAGGATGAGAGTGTTTATTGCAGTGCAAGGCAGAGAACATGATGGCAAGGATCATTGCAGTAGCAGTGGTGAGTAGTGATAGTGAATTCTGGTTATGTTTTGAAGCTAGAAACAGTGAAATTTGCTAAGGATTTGGATGTGGGTTGTGAAAGAAAGAGAGAAGTCAAGGTTGACTCTAGTATTGTGACCTGATCAACAAGAAAGCTGTATTTACCACCATTTGATGTGAAGAATTTGGGAGGAGCAAATTTAGAAAGGAAGTTTAGGATTCTGTTTGGACATTGGAAATATTAGAAATAAGGGGAGAAAGTTGAAAGAAAATCTGGGTGACACTTGGCACATTTCAGAGATAGCAGTGAGGCTGGTGTGGCTGGAGGGCAGTGATTAGGGGATGGTCTTAGAAGATGAGGACCAAGAAGAGCCAGGGGCTTTTGGATTTTGTTCTGAATATAATAAAAGGGCATTTAGAGTTACAAACACAGAGGGAATAAGATTTGATCTATACCTGAAATGGATTACTCTTTTTTTGGGCTAGATATTTAAATATTCTCCATCCTATTTTCTCTTGGGAAGAAGGAACTAAGTTCATTTATTTATTACAAAAATATTTATTGCCTTAGAAGATATGTTAACATCAGTATTTTTTGAAATGTGATGACATTGTTATCCACAAACATTAGCAGTGGCCCATTAAATGAGACCTAAATGAAACTGGCTAACAGGCCTATTCAAAATCAGAGAAAAACTCCAAAAGTAATTCAGTATATTTACCCTTATTAGTCCTTAAAAACATTAATTTTTGGAGGGCACCTGAGTGGCTCAGTTGGTTAAGCATCTGCCTTTGGCTCAGGACATGATCTCAGGGTCCTGGGATCGAGGCCTGCATCAGGCTCCCTGCTCAGCAGAGAGCCTGCTTCTCCCTCTGCCTGCCATCTGCCTACTTGTGCTCTCTATCTCTCTGTCAAATAAATAGATAAAATCTTTAAAAAAAAGTTAATTTTTATTTTTATATAATAATACCAAGCATGTAACAGCTCCTATGGGCATCTTCATTTTCATATTGATTTAGTGAGTATTAAGGTATATCAAGTCTTGAATCTTAAGTGTGATATTGATAAGTATGTGAAAGGTTCACATGACTTTTCTAGGTCAAGTAAAATGGCATTTTACATAAGGATTATAAAAAATGATTGCAAGCATGAATTTAACTACAGTTATATCAAGGCAATTAAATATCTTGGTCTGTCCGTGGAGCCACGGCACTGTAACATGATTTATTCAATACTATTTATTAAGATTTATATAGGTTGTGATAAATATTCTCACTTATACAGTTTGGTGGATTGAAAAACATGAGATCACAAAATTTGTAGCTCCTCTCATCAGGAGACAGAGTCTATTTCCACACCCACCCCTCCAATCTGGGCTGATCTAGTGACTTGCTTTGGCAAATTGAATGGGGCAGATAAAACTTGGTCTGAAGAAGTCAGCTGCTATCATTGCCCTCCCTGAGACAGTAAGGAAGCAGGTTAACTCCGTTGGAGGATGAGTGGTCACATGGAGAATAACTAAGCAAGGCACACAGACAGCAATGAACACTGGCCATTTGGCACAGGAGTGAGGCCATCTTGCACCTTTCACTCTAGCCAGACTTCTAGCTCAATGAAGCCACGTGAGTGAACCCAAGAAAACCAAAGAAACTTCCCACCTATCACATGGAATCATGTGAAATGATAAATTGTTATGGTTTTAAGCCACTGAGTTTTGGGGAGTTTGTTATGCAATAATAAAAACAGAAACACATGAATGAACTGCTTTCTGGAGTTGTTTGCATTTATTATTTGAATATGATATTACAGGTGTTCTTTTGTTCTTTTAGCAGTTAGTTAATGAGTGACTACTAAACACTTTGTACTAAGTGCTCTAGGAAATAAAAATATAAGTGTAAACAGTGTCAGTAGGGTAAGTAATAGTTGAGTTGGGGTGATAAATATTAAACTCTAAAAATAGGTATTATTGTAAAAGTTTACCTATGTGAGACATGAACTCATATGTGCTCTAGGAATTCCTTGAACTTGAGATTCAATGAAGTCTTTATGAGGGAGTCATTTTTGAGCTAGGGTTCAAAAAATGGGAATCACAGTAGGTGTTGTGGAGAGAGGGCTTCAGTTGTAGGGAATAGATTGGGCAAAAGTCGGTACAGAGGGTAAGGATTATATACTATGATAGGTAAACCATCTAAATAGTAAGTGAAGGGGAGATAAAGTGAGAGGAAAATTTGAGAAAAACCAGATTAGATCCAGGTGCTGGAGTCTCATTAATTCTGTATGTACCACAAATCTATTGCCAAATAACAAGCCACCTAAAAGGTAGTGGCTTAAAACAGCACAATTTGTTGTTTCTCACAGTTCTGTGGTTGGTAACCAGGATAGTTCTCCTGCTGGTCTCACTTGCAGTTATTCTTGGCTTCAGTCATGTGACGGCCTGACAGGAATTGGAGCATCCAAGATGGCCTACTGTCATGTCTGGCAGTTGGTGCTGGCTGGCAGTTGGGACATTTTTTTTTCCCCACAAGCTTCTCATCCTTCAGTAGATTTTACCAGGCTGCTTTACAGCATGGTAACCTCAGACTTCTAAGACAGAAAGAACAAGAACTTCAGGGTGTTGTAAGATCCATGCTCTGTGATCCACACATCATCATTTCTACAATATTCTATTGGTCCAAATAAGTTATTAGGCTTTTCAAATGCAAGGACATGGAGAACTAGATTTCATTTTTGTTGGGAAGTACAGCAATATCATGTTGCAAACAGGCGTGAGCATAGGAAGGCTTGATTTATTGGCAGCTATTATATAATGTATCACACTGTGAATTAGAAGTGGTCTTAAACTGTAAGAATCCAATGCCTTTTTTTAACCTGTGATTGACATATCCAAACTTTTTAAAATTAATTAATTACTTTATTTTAATTTTTTTTAGTGAGAGAAAATGCACTCACCCACTGGGGAGGAGAAAGGGAGTGGGAGAGGGAGGGAGAGAATCTTAAGCTCCAAGGCAGGGCTTGATCTCACAACCCTGAGATTGTGACCTGAGCCAAAATCAAGAATTGGACGCTTAACCAGCTGAACCATCCAGGCGCCTCCCTAAGCTTTGTTTAAAGAATGTGAATATGGCCATTATGAACAGGTTATATTAAAAAAAGAACAAACTGAAGACAAGGAAGCAGAGTAGGAGACTTTTTTACTAGTTTAGGTGAAGATAATGTTTATCTGAATTATAAAATGGACATTTTATCTATGAACAAGGACTGACTTTTATAGTTATGCAATATATAGTAAGCCTTTAACATTTGAATCCCTAAAGCTATGTAATTTATCTTCCTTCTTATTTTATTTTCTACTGAAGTGTAAAAGTTAAGCATAAATTGTTTACATTTTCAAATATAACCTACTTCACAGAAATATTTGTTATCAAACAGTTATTCTCTTTGGTCATATTAAGGCTCCATCTGAATAGTCTTATAATTAGTTTGGCTATTATATTGCATAGGGACAGCAGAGCAAATAAACTGATACGAATCAAGTCATATGACCTGGCAGCTCACACAAAATTCCTAAGCATAGAACAAGGGCAATTTTGCTGGACCATTCTGGAAACCTGGAGGTAAGAAAGAAAAAGAAAAGAAAAAAAACAAAAACAAAAAAAACAACAGTCTCTCCCTCAGCAGTAAAATGATGACAAGCACCCTACTACTTCTCTTCTGTCCCTTGGTTTATCTGCTTGTGTGTTTGCCCACCTACCTACTTATCCACTGGCTTAGACAGACTCTGCCTTAAAAAAAAAAATTTAACATAATTAAATATTTTTGATATGTAACCAGACAAATAGGAAGATTACCTTAAAAGGACAGAAAAAGAATTTCTCGAATTTAAACACTGAATATTACCTCTTCATGGTCATCAAAATCGAGCTATGTCTACTTGCTGTGCATAGGGGTTGGAATGAGTATCCAAAAGTAAACACTGATTTTTTTGGACAGCTTTGTAAAGGGATAATTTACATACCACACAGTGCACTCATTTTAAGTGTAAATGTCAATCATTTTAAATGCCTTTACGGAGTTCTGCAATCATCACCACATTCTGGTTTTAGACCATTTTCTATCACCCTATTCCCACCATCAGCCCCAGGCAGCCACTAGTCTGCTTTCTGTCTCTTTTCTGGACATTTCATATAAATAGTATCACATAGTCTGTAGTTTTCTACATCTGTCTTCTTTCATTCAACATATTTTTGTGATTTATCCATATTAAAGCATGCATCAATACCAGATTTTTCTTCTTGCTGAATTGTATGCCATAATACACTGATTTATGTGCAAATCTCATATCTCCCTCCAAGTCTCACCTTTCCTTTTTTTTTTTTTCCTTTTTTTTCTCTTTTTTCTTTTTTCCTTGCCAGTAGTAGTGCTATTTTAAGAGCTATTTTAACAATCTACTTTGGGGACATCTTGTAACAATTTCTATGCTGCTCTCTTACTTTTATACCATTAGTAGCTTTGTACAGATGGTTGATCTCTTGAGAATGACTTGGCAATTGTTAACTCCTCAAACCTTTGATATATATATGAAACACACACACATTATACAATAAGATGGCTTCCTGGGGGAAAAAAAAGACTATCACTCTTTTGACAGGGAATAAATTTAGCAATTTCTGTCTCTGTGTTTCCTGGCATACATTCAAAATGTCTGTGTAAGTCACCCATGAAATTCAGTCTATTCCTTTTACATGCTACTCAGGTATACTCTGTGATAGTTTGACTACAATTTTTGGTTATCAATCAAAATAGTACTATATTTGATTAATGTAGGTAAAAACTTAAAACATCATATTTTCCTGAGGAAAAAAATATTGTACAATATAAGATTTCCAACTTACTACATAGCTTTATGAAATGTGCTTTGACTTTCAAAAGAATAATGAGAAATAATGTGCCCAATTTGAAAGTTCTAATTTTAATGCATGTTTGTTTCTTTAGCATTTGTGGAATCCAACATCTGGAACGAATAGGAAAGAAGCTGAATCTCTTTGACTCCCTTTACTTCTGCATTGTGACATTTTCTACTGTGGGCTTTGGGGATGTCACCCCTGAAACATGGTCCTCCAAGCTTTTTGTTGTTGCCATGATCTGTGTTGCTCTTGTGGTTCTACCCATTCAGGTAAAGAGAGCCAGGATACATTTTATAGAAATGTGCAAATCTTATAAAATCAAATCTTTCACACTTCATAAGAAATGCAGGGTGGTTTATTAATGTATTATATTGACACATGTTATTATTGTTTCTAGTCAGTGAATTAAAATGATCTCAGGAAATGCTTTTTCACATTATATTAAAACTGACTTTTTCCCCTCCATTCACAACTGATGTAGCTCACATCTCATTTCAATTCTTGAAGATGTTTCTTTGAAATACAGGGTATTTAACTATATTAATTAAAAGATCATAGGATAATGTAGTTTTAGTTACAGAATGATAGGCCAAGGAAATAAAGTTATGAAGGTTTGATTTCTTTTGGTTCTTGAAACAATATAAAAGCTAAACATTGCAATAAATAAAAACTGATCACATATGTTGGTCAACTAAAACAAAATCTGAAGATGATATGTAACTATTATGCACCATTCTGGGAGTGGATAAGGTGGTTGCAAAGGCACAGAGATATAAAAGAAGACTAAAGATAAGTAGACACAATCTCCAACTCTTTCCTACAGTGAGCTCTTGGGTGCCCATGGGTGAGCAGGTCAGAAACAGGATATGGCAAATACAAATCAAGCATATATCTTCCATTACAAACCTTTGGTCACAGTGTATCTAAATATACTTTATGTAGGTATGAAAATGATCTTCCCGCTTCTATCCAGTCATGCCTGTGTTCCTTCCTAACATCCCTCCTCTATTCCCTCCATTTTCCTTACATACCAACTACAGCTATACAACTAGAATGTGACCTTGTGTGTTGGGTATCTCTCATTGCATGAGATATGTGCTGAACTTGGTAGAAGAAGGTAGAAGAAATGCCTTTGAGGTTTTTCTCTTGGAAGCAGTGCATGACACATCATGGCTGCCTGCTTTACTGGACATAAAGCAGAAGCACAAACCTTTTAGTGCCATTATGATATAATAGGAAAAGCATGTTAATATGTTTCTGTAAAGACCTGAAGCCCTTGGGAAGTATTAGTAACCTGTATAGCAATCACATAAAAAGTCTGTTATTGAAGGGAATACAGATAATTTGAATTGCAACGAGTTCCATCTAAGAAATTGAGTGTATCTAATGAACAATGGATGTATTGCATTGGTTTTTACTTTCATGTCCAGTGTTTTTTGTTCATATGTGGAAAATGCATTGCAGTTTGAACAGCTGGCCTATTTGTGGATGGAGAGACAAAAGTCAGGTGGAAACTATAGTCGACATAGAGCTCAAACTGAGAAGCATGTTGTTCTGTGTGTCAGTTCACTGAAGATTGATTTACTTATGGACTTTTTAAATGAATTCTATGCTCACCCAAGACTTCAGGTACATTAAAATTATGTTATGCCTTTTACTGGATCATAACTAACATATTGTCAAAGTCAATTAACTGGTGGTGCAGCCTGCAGTCTGGAGGATTTTTATTTATATACTCAAATTTAGAAAGAGTAAATGAAGAACTACAAATATAACCAGGAACATAGAAAAAATGCTTAAGGAATACACAGTATTTTAAGTTTCCTTCTGTATCTACACTAAAAGACAGATGGAATTATGTTAATGCTACAAAGAAAGGTTTTCTTTGAATTAAAAGTATTGTTTTTTTTCTCCCTTGGGTAATGCACAAATGACATTTTTATGAAACAGTGGAATTTAACATAACATATCAAACAATGAAAAAGTCATTTCACAGTATCAGCTACTCACTTGAAATTATCAAAAGCTTTATCGAATGTTGCTGGTAGAAATGTGGAAGTCTGAAAGTTCCATTTTTCCTTTTGTTTCCCAGAGTGTGCCTAGGTCTTATTTATACTAGCAATGAATGACCCAAAATTGGACAAGAAGAACTAGCTGAATTGAGAACAATAATTCAGGGAAAAATCTCTTCACCTGTCTGCACAGATAAAATCCTCAGATACTTCTGTGTGGTACTGGGCCAGTGTAGATTTAGGTAATCTCCTTTTCCTGCTCAGTGCACTTAGTTCAGTCCAAACAGTAAAGAGCTACATGAATGTCTTGTATTTCCTCAATAAATTTGTGTCAAGAGGTTGGACAATCCCGAGATCAAAACAGTACTGAGTGTATCTATTTAGATCTCCCTTAAATAGACTTTTTTTTTCGTGACTATATTGGAGATCTTTTAAATACTATTAAAAAATATTTTTAAAAATATAATTTATAAGTAATTGATACTTAATTTACATCATGCATTCTTTTGTTTTCATATAAATTAATTTGCATTTTTAAAGAAACCATATTATTTGTTGTTTTTATTATTATTCATATTAAATAATTGCAGTTTTGCTCATTATAATCCATAAAGAAAACCTATTTTGGAGAAAATTTGATGCCCCAAGTTTTGATACCTAGTAATTTATTTTGACTGACATCAATGTGGAGAATTCTCAAAACTCCCCAAATTTCCACCAGATATATTTTAGATGATAAAATGGTGACAGTTTCCCAGAGAATTGTAATTCCTATAATCAGTGTATTAAACTATTTTATCACTCAGAGTACTTTTGTATTTTCTCCAAAGGATCATTATTTTGAAATATGTAATCTCAAAGCTTTAAATTTACTTTGTATTATCAATATTTTTATGAATCCTTATCCTTTCAGATATTCATCAGAGATTTTTCAGTATTATCAGTTCATAATATTACCAAATAATGTAAATCACCATCAGAGTTTCTATTCTAAAAGTAAAAATTTGAAGTATGAGTGGATTTTTTAAGCACTTCTGCCCTGTATGTATTATATATTTTAGAATCAGCCTGAAGTTATAACTGGAAACTTTATAGGTTGGAAATGTCTAATGAGTATACACCGATTACCTTCTCTTTAAGGTACTAATAAGATTGCAAAAGGTCAGGATGACCTTATATTGCTTAATGAGATTTTATATGTCTCAGTTATGTTTATTATAGTATCATCTTAATTAATGTATGTCCAGGTTTTGAATGCAAATTTTTACTTAGTTGCAAGAGTTTATTTCTATATCATCATATTTCTAAATGTTCTTAGACATTCTGTTTACTTACATAAAATAAAACACAGCATTATTGATTTTGCCCCATTGCTCACTTTGTTTTGAATAGGATTATTATGTGGTGATTTTGTGTCCTACTGAAATGGATGTGCAAGTTCGAAGGGTACTGCAGATTCCAATGTGGTCACAAAGAGTTATCTACCTTCAAGGCTCAGCCCTTAAAGATCAGGATCTGTTGAGAGCAAAGTAGGTATCCCTACCTGTTTTCCATCTTGCAATACTTTTATATCTTTTCTCTCCTCCAAATTTTAGCAATTTTCAGTCTTGCAAGATGCGTTTAAGTATTTGTGAATACAGAGTCTTGCCATAGTCCCACTGCTGGTCAATTTGAAAGGTTAAAAATATAAAATCAGTGTATTTGCTCCCTTTCTCAGTGTAAGGATGTTCAGCAGACCGTGTCCACACAACACAATGAGGAGTGTGGCATGGTGTAATTATCTCAAGCTGTCAGAGAGGAGCTGAGTTATCCAGACTCACTGTTAGTCTCCAAATCCTGGAATACTGTTTTTATTCCACAAACAAAGATCTTGGGCTAACCATTATGTGAAATGCCAAAGCAGTTTGAGTCAGGGTTTAAATTCTAGAGTTTGTATTATGTACCACGCAGATGACACTTGTGTTGTCTGGTGTTGGAGATGTCCCTGGGGGCTGGAGGAGTCAGAAGGGTACCTGGGTCTTAGTTGTTCTTTTCCTGTAGCACATGTGCTAGCCACCCTGGCTTAAGGGTGACATAGGCATATACCTTTGTCACAGGTCATGGGGTTGTTCCACATGAACAGAGTGAAAACATGGTTGGGCAGACCATGGACACCAGGGAGTCAGGGCCTCTGCAAACAACACCCATAGTTTCAGAAGCCAGAAGAAATCTTCAGCAGAGGTGGTTTTGCTCCATGTTTTCTGTTGCTTTTATAGTTTTAGACATGTCTTTGTTGGGGAGGAAGAATGTCCTGTCCCCTTCTAGGTCCTTCTAGCTGGACTAAGAATCAAATTGACATGAGACAGATTAACAGGAGAAAATCAAATTTAATAGTGTATGTACAGGGAATCCATACAGACATGGGCCTCCCAAAGACAAGCAAAATACTTCATTATGAGCTAAGGAGAAGGGATGGAGGTCTGGGACTACCAAGGGAAGAGGAATAAGAGTGCTGTGTATTGTGTAAGACTGATGAATCACAGACCTGTACCCCTGAAACAAATAGTACATTATATGTTAATATTAAAGAAAAAAAGAGTAATTGTTTGGTAAACAAATGTTTGCTGGGCCACTCAGAAACAATGGGACATGGAGGACTTTGATCAAACAGACCTTGCTAGGTTCCTCCCTGCCTGCCCTCCCTAGTTTATATCATAATGTAGTGATCTGTGGTGATAGCTCCCTTCCTGGAGCAGATTTTCTATCTAAATTCTTTTCAGGCAGTTGAGGAGGGAGGTAAAAAGCTTTCCTGAATCTGCTAGGTTTTGATTGCTGTTAAGCTCAAAGTAATCTTCATTCCCATGTGGCCTATCTTGGAGTGGCCTTGGATCCTACATCTCCACATTCATCCCTGAGTTGTCTTATGTGCTCTTTTAAATATAAGTCTCCTCACTGAATTTGAGAGCATAAGTGTTTTTTATTTTGTTTTGTTTTTTCTAAATGGCTTGAGTATGTGTGTGTTAGTGAGGATGGGTGTGTTTATGCATGTTGTATGTGTGTGTAGGTGGATAGTGGAAAATAACAGAAGAAAACTCCCAGACTCCTTTTTGCTGCTTAATTCTGCAGAATGATGACTAGATATTTTGTAACTGGAACTTTGACATTACCTTTGATTTATATACAATAGGGCAATTTAAGTGAGGTTTTTCAATGATTTAATAACTTCTGAAACAAAAAAGTTGGTAGAAACCATTCATATAATGAATGGTACATAATTAGGAAATTTAGCTTCTTTGAGAATGTATTAGTATTTCTGGTGGATTAAATACTTCATAGATGTAGTCAGTGTACACGCAAGAGTTAAGTCAGATTCTCCCAGGACCTAAAGCAATAGATGGCTTTACATGTTTGCTATTTGCTATCTGTACACATTACTTGGGAGATCCTAAGAAATAGTTGCTTAGACACTAACATTTGAATCTTTATATTCATCTGCATAGATAATCAATATGCTTATTTACTATATATATTAAGTTCTTCACATAAGAATAATTCCCCATATTATGTTCACTATGAATTTATGTGATAATTAAAGCCTTTTTATTACCTAATAAATTAATCTAAGCTATTAGTATTAGCTGTTAGTATTTTAGCTTGATAGAAGGGAGCAGAATTTGCGCAAAATATGCCTCATGGCATAAGGATTATCGTGAGCTGGTCATTTTTAAGAAACAGCAGACACAGGAAAAACTGAAAACCTTAGAAAGTAACCCTTTTGTAAGGGACATTTATGTTTATAAGGGAAATCTCCGTCCATAAGGGTGTCTCTCTTTCTGTACCTGGAAGAGGATGACTCAGTCTGTGAATTGGAGGAGGCAAGGACCTAAATCTGTGTAACAACCTTACCCAGGTTTACTGTGTTTTTCTTGATGGGTTCCCATAACTGGCTCCACTGTTAGCCAAACATCTTTTGTCTTTAGCTGAAGATGGTGTTTAAGGTGGTGGCTTCATGGGAGAGGAGTTAATCAGTTTTCCTGGGTGTCTCCCACATATACAGGAGGTATACGTGTTATTAAACTTCTGTTTGTTTTTCTTCTGTTAATCTGTCTTTTTATTACAGAGGAGTCTCAGCCAAGAACCTAAAAGGGTAGAGGGAAAATGATTTATCTTTTTATTAATTACATGATTTATTTAGGATTAGCAATTCATTGATTATTAATATTATTAAAATGATTTCTCAGCAACATCAATCACATTTACAAGAAGCATTCATTTATTGGAATATACAAAGGATGAGAATGAGGATGAGAGAGGTAGCAGGCTGGTAATACTAAAAAATCTGGGTTAAGAAAGAAGTATTCATTTTATGTTCATTTCTTATCCTAATGTCATATAAAGATTTGGGATTTAATGTTAACTAATACATTCTTCAACACAATTTCCCATGCAAGAAACAAGGAGTAGGATTCTCCAAACCAGTTCCAAAGGTCAGTTGCATGAATTTTGAATCGCTTTGTTGAAGATGATGTTTAGAAAATGTTATATGATACTTATTAACTTGTAACCATGTCTCAATATTTTTCCAAAACTGTTTGGTTTGATCTAATTTCATGGACTTTTATCTTTCCTCTGCATAGAAAAAAAAATTTTGTGGGGGAGGGAAGGTTTATTTTATCATAATGAATCAGAAAGATAAAACATTCCTTATTTTGAAATTAACATTTTTTTATGTTTTTATTTTTTTAAAAGATTTTTTATTTTTAAGTAATCTCTACACCCAATGGGGAGGCTGAATTTATAATTCTGAGATCAAGAGTCGCATGTTCTACTGACTGAACCAGCCAGGCGCCCCAACATTTTTATGTTTTTAGAACATTATTTATCAAGCACTGAAACCTACTGTTTATCACCAAGTTTAAGAAATGTAAAACTTTAGTATAAGGGACAGGAGTTTGGAACAAGATGATGAATCATCTTCAAGAAATGTAAATGTACAATAGAGTTTGACATAAGAATACTTAAGTAGCTCTGTTCCTTCTCTCTTAGTTAATTGAGTAACTTTGCAGTTAAAATGTAACTAATCATAAAATAAAGGCCAATACAACTCCCTTAATTTAAACAAAGCATATATATGAAAAAATATATAATCATAGAAGAGAATAAAATTTGAGTTTTTTTATTTTTGTCATCATGATGAACTATTGAGTTATATAGCCAATTCAACAATTGCTTTGTTTACAGTCACGTATGATCTACTAGAAATCTAACTTTCATTTAAGCCTAAGGATACTCATAGTTTATTTGCACTTTGTGTACATTGGACTAAGCATTGGAATTCTATTTTTCAGACACTACAAAGATATTTCAGTGTATGATTACTTTGTTTTTTTGTCTGTATTTAGGATGGATGATGCTGAGGCCTGTTTTATTCTGAGCAGCCGTTGTGAAGTGGATAGGACATCATCTGTAAGTTTCTAAAATCTCTTTCATAATTGTTCTTCTCACCTTAGAAGATTAAAAAAAATTTTTTTTAAATCTGCCTATGTTAAATATAGGTAACTTTAAAATATTACTAAAGGGAAGCAAATATCTCTAAACTGTCTTTGCCATAATAAAAGAATAGCTGCGTTATGGACTGTGTCAACAAAACTTGTTTCTGAAGTAGTTTCTCCTAGTCCTTGGGTTTTCTGTTGATCGAAATGAAATAAATCATATTTTTATTAAATAGCTCCTTTGCTATGTAATTTTGTTAAAATGGTCTCAATTTCCTCAACTCAAAACAAAGCAGATGGATCAGGGAGTCTGCATTAGAATCAGTTGGAGAGCTTCTAAAAAAGTATGCATTCATGCAAATTCTATTCAGGGTATATGAAGTGGGGATCTGGAATCTGTGTATTTTTAAAAGATCCCGAGGTGATTGGGAAGCACATCTCAACGTGACACCCTCTGGCTTATATGATCTCTAGGATCCATTTTTGGCCTAAAGTTACATAAACTCATGATTAAATTAAATGGTATAATTTACCAAATTATAACTTGTACTTTTAAGCATGCATTCTAATTTTATTGTTTTTAAAAAGTGATGTATTATTTTATATTGAGCAGGTACTGTTAACTTCTGTGTTTTTAAGCCAGTGAGTATATCTCTAACCCTATCTGTGGTGCAGAGACAAAGCCTTGGTGGCTTCTGTAGTGACTGGGGAAAAGGCAATCTATTCATGGGTCTTTCAGGGACACGATTGCCTTTTTTTCTGGAGCATTTAATAGGACACTCTGTTATATTAATTTAGACCGTGAGTCCTGAATGTGGCAGGCTCTGTGTTCTCCTGTTGACCTCACTCTAATTTACCTAAAGTTCTTATTCAGTTTTAAACTAATTTTCTCATCCTTTATTTGAAGAGGGTTGTTAGGGCTTGTATTGTGTCCCCGAAAACTCATATATTGAAGTCCAACCTTAGTACCTTATAATGTGAACTTATTTGGAGATAAAGTCTTGATAGAGATAATCAAGTTATAATGCACTCATTAGGATGGACCTTCATCCAATATGACTGGTGTCCTTGTAAAAAAAGGGAAATTTGGATACAGTCAGTCATCAGGGAGAATGCCATGTGAACATGAAGACATCCATCAATAAGCCAAGGGGAGTGGCCTGAAACAGATCCTTCCCTTCTTGCCCTCAGAAGGAATCAACCCTGCCAACACTTTGATTTTAGATTTCTGGCCTCCAGGACTGGGAAATAATAAATTTCAGTTATTTAAGCCACCCAGTTAGTTCTACTTCATTACTGCAGCCTGACAAACTAATACAAGAGCATAGAACAAATATAGTTAGGAAAAATTTGTAAAATATTTCTCTTTACAATATATATTTCTAAAAACTCATCTGTTCCCCTTCTTCTCCATGGTTGCTATCTTAATTCAGACCACACCCTCCTCAGTTCACTGAAGTAGTATTTCCGGAGTTTCTTAATTGGTTTGGCACATTAGGTGCTCCAAATGTATTTATGGAATAAATGAATTTGAACTGATCATAATCTACAGTATGTTTCCATAATTACTTAACTTACGTAATTGTGAATCTTGTGCTCCTTAAGCGGTCACTTGGTTTTAAAGTACTCACAGTCCTCCAGTATCAATAATGTTTTGAGTAACGAGGAAAAGCATAAGCATTAATAAATACATAATATCTTTTAGAGTACCTTTAAATTGTGAATTTGAGGTCATTCAGTTAAACAAATGTGTTCCATTTCTTCCTGACACTCTGCTAAATTGACAGGAAATGAACAAAAAATTTCACTGTTAGGACAAAGGAGATGGTAGATGAGACTGCACTAACCCAAGTTTGGAAGCTAGAAAGCAGATGGATGAGTGGTAACCGACATCGATAGAAGGAAGTTAAAATTTAAGTTGAGAGAGGAAACACATCAGAATCAGGCTGCTTTTTGCAATGGAACCTCAAAAGTCTCAGGAAATAGAGGCACCAGATGCTTCTGGAAGTAGGGTTATATGCAGGACTAAACATATGAATCGTGATTAAAAGTTTGTAAAAGAAGCAATTAGATTCCAGGAATCCATTGCTGATCTCTTTCCCCACCCTGCGAACAGGTTTACTGTTGGCAGAATTTGATCCAGGGATACCTTTCACTCAGAACCAGTAGGTGCATCTGAAAGTTGGGGTAAAGTCAAAGATATTAAAGAGTAAGTTGCTCCACTGAATGTGAGGTGCTTCTCCCAAATGACTCAGAAACATAATAGCTAGGTCCACACCTCCATTGGCATGAGATTTGAGGAATTTTCTTTGGGGGAAATGGTTCATCACAAGAGAGAATGCCATATATGTATATATATTTTATACATATATACATATATATATATATATACACAAAAATAGTGTGTATGTAAATATATAAAGTCTGGAGTTCCCTACTGCAGGATCACAGATTAATCACCCTACAGTAAGGTCTCTGTGAAAATAAGATTCCCACATTCAATGAAGTCCCAAAAGGTTTTGAGTGTTTAATTTCTACATATATTCAGATAACAGAGATCAACATTTAAGGAAATTCCTGACAAGGAAAAGAAAGAATGGATGAACAAACATAAAAAGTGTATAGAAAAGAACAACTCAGAGGAAACAAATAAAACTATACAATTTTGGGAGAAGAAATAGATTTTAAAATATATAACAAATATCCTCAGAATAATATGAATTGAGGAGGGTGTACATATATAAAACAAGAATAGTAGGCTGTAGAACAAAACAATTGAAGACAAAACAAGAAACATTTAATGAACCAAAAATAGCTCCTAGAAATTAAGAATAGGATAACACATGAAAAATTGTATAAAAGGTTTAGGAGAAAAGCAAGAGAGGTGAAGAAACAGGGTAAAGTACTTTCCCCAAGATTGGAGAGACGGACGCGCAAATATGGAGGATACTAATTTACCCCAGCAAAGACTCACGAGTGGAAATCAACCTGGGAACCAATGTGGGGGCAGGAAAACCTCAACTATAATTGATGAATTTGGAGGTTCAGTGCAGACAACTTTGAGAGTTAAAAAAAAAAACCCTGGGAAATGTAGTCATGGGGAAGGGATACCATAATTTTGTGACATTTACTTCCAGGAGCTTGACCAGGTTCTCATAGTAAATATGAGAGAAAAATCCCTTTGGGATTTCAGCAAGGGGCAAGGAAAAGGAACCATTTTTAAATACACCAGAGCATTCTGTTCCTCTTAACAGGCCTTGCCCTCAGGGAAACTAGTTAATCAGAGTTTAACTTGCTGGAAACTAGTTATCAGAGCCTCACTGATCTGGGGCAAGGGTAATACCCAATTCCAGACCACTCCGGCCATCCTTTTTCAATTAAGGGGTCTGAGACACTGAAAAAACATTTGTGAAGGTCACATTCCAGAGGTATTGGCTCAGTAAAAGACTGACACCAAATCAAGGGAGTATAGAATGCTTCCCCTTACCCCACAGATCACTCCCACGTGTCTAAAGATCTATTTAGAGCAGTTCCTTTAAGTTTGTATATTATGACTGGCTATGAAGAAAAAAACTACAGGGCATAACAAAAGGCCAAAAAAAAAAAAAAAAGCAGTTTGTAGAGACAGAGCAAGTATCAGAACAGACGTGGCAGGGATGTTGAACTTACCTGGCCAATCATTTTAAATAACTGATTAATATGCTGTGGGCTCCCATGGATAAAAGAGACAGCATGTAAGAACAGACGGGTAGTGTAAGTAGAGAGATAGAAACCTTAAGAAAGAACCAAAAAGAAATGCTAGAGATTAAAAAAAAAAATGTAACAGAAATGAAGAATGCCTCTGATGGGCTTTAGTAGACTGGGCATGGCTAAGGAAATAATCTTAAAACTTGAGAATAACTCAACAGAAACCTACAAAACTGAAAAGGGAAGAGAACAAAGATTGTAAAACAACAACAACAACAACAACAAAACCCCATAACCAGAATAGAATATCCAAGGCCTCTGGGACAACTGAGGTGTAACATACGTGTAATGGGAATATCAGAAGGAGAAGAGAAAGAAAAAAAAAAAGAGAGAAAAAAAGAAAAAGAAAGAAAGAAAGAAAGAAAGAAAGAAAGAAAGAAAGAAAGAAAGAGAAAGAAAGAAAGAAAGAAAGAAAGAAAGAAAGAAAGAAAGAAAGAAAAGAAAAGAAATAGAGGAAATACTGGAAAGCATAATAACTGATGATTTCCAAAATTAATACTAGACACCAAACCACAGATCCAGAAAGCTCAGAGAACACCAAGCAGAAAAGATGTCAAAAAAAAAAAAAAAAGTACACCTAGACATATCATTTTCAAATTACAGAAAATCAAAGATAAATTCCTAAAAGAAGCTGGGGAGGGGGGGAGCGCCCTCACTACAGAGGAGCAAAGATAAGAATTTTATCTGACTTATCTTCAGAAACCATGCAAGCAAAAAGAGAATGTAGTAAAATATTTAAAGTGATGGAAAATAGTACAGAAGGGAAGTCAGTGTCAGAGTTTAGGGCACCTTGAACAGAAGGTCAAGGAGAAGGACCTGGGTCCTGGTAACTGAATTGAGTTTTAGGTCTCGACAGATGGCAAAGAAGAAAAACCAATATCCATGATTGTTAGTAAGTATATGATATTTCTGCTCCTTTGGCAAAGATTGGAAAGTCTCTCAACTGTTTTGTGTTTGTGTGTACAGGGTCTTATAGAAGTGTCTATGGTCTGTAGAGAAACAGACTTTCAGGACTTGATTATAAAATGGATAACAGTCTATTCCTAGTATGCTCAGCCCTGGACACACCAGTAGGCTACCATTCATCTCTTTTTAAAATCATTTTTACAAATGTGGGAACAATGATCCAATTAAAGATTTATTAGAAAAAATATAGGAACCCAGAAAAATGTTGGGTTATGCTAAATAACTATGTGTTAATATGGAAGACACCATATTGCTTGATAATGAACATAATCCCATATTAGCTATTGTCTTAGGACGGGCCTGTCATAGTTGCTGCTGCAAATAATTCTACATTGTTTCCTACAGAGAAGTTGGTTGAACAACTTCTAGTCCACCTGCCCCTCTGACCCCAGTGTTTGGTTTAAATCCCCTCAGGAGAGTTGAAACTCTGCTCTTTGATTCCCCAAAGGTTAATAAATACATAATTTTTGGCAAAAAAATCTAGGTCATCTTGTTTTGACTTGTACTCTTTTTGTATATATGAGGGTTTAGCCCAGACAAACTATTTTAGTTGCCTCTCCCCAGGTAGGTTGTTCCTTTTGGGAGGTGGGTGGAGGAAGAGAATATGTAAGTCCTCCTTTATGATTATCCATTCCTGCTACAACTGAATCATTTCACATTAGTTAAACCTTTCTTGTATCTTCATTTAGAGGAAAATGAACTCTAGAATTTTACACTTAATACAGTCAGGTCAGTAGCACTGTCATTTATACTTGCTTTGGGGTAAGAAAGTAAGTGAGTGTCTTGGGAGGGCCAGAAGCCCTGGAATCATGATATGTTCCTACATGATGGAAGTATGCTCCACTTGACTAAGAACTATCTGGCTTCTCTAATTTTAATCAAGCTCACTCTTGTTAGACAATTGAATCACATGGGAAAGTTTTAGGAGATTCTCAGGAATTTCCTTCTCTATCCTGCAAGGGATAGCAATCAGTCACTCCCACTTTGCATACTATGCAGCAGGGCTTGAGAAATAGTGTTGAAACTATTAGATTGTGAGAAGAAACATGTAGATTTATATTTTACTGACACAGTTACAGAACAAAGTAAAAAGTTCTATTTTGGTAAAGGTCGATTTTATTGAACCTTCCTTGGAGAAATATTTGTTAAATAAATAAGATTAGGCAACTTTTTTTCTTCCTTAATTTTAATTCCAAATATATGTATGTGAAATTAATTAGTGAAATGTTTATGATTTCTTAGGAAGTAATTTAAGCTAATTTTTAAAAAGATTTTATTTATTTATTTGAGAAAGGGAGATAGTGAAAGAGAGTACGAGCAGGGAAGAGAGGGAGAAGCAGTGTTCCTACAAGCAGGAAGCTCGACGCGGGGCTCGACACCAGGACCCCAAGGTCATGACCTGAGCTGAAACCAGACACTCTACCAACTGAGAGACCCAGGCACCCCTAGACTAATTTTTTTTTACATATTAGTTCCTAAAATGAACCTTTCCAGTAATTGTTTTTAATAGATTAGATTTACCTTCCAATATTTGCATGCTGTATTTATGCACACCTGAGTTAGGATTATCTGTTGTGTGGAGAAAATAAATTTTTAAAACTTATAGAGCTGAATTTTTGATATAGGCATACTTTCAAAGAAATTTTTCTAAATGTGGTCAAAATAATTTTGATGTGATGGCCCAATAGACACATGAAAAGATAATGTCGGTAATCATCAGGGAAAAATACAAATCAAAACCACAATGAGCTACACCTTACAACTGTCAGAATGGCTAAAAATAAAAAGAGAAGAAACAGCAAGAGTTGGCAAGGATGTGGAGAAAAGGGAACGCTTGTGCACTGTTTGTGGAAATGTAAACTGGAGCACTCACTGTGAAAAATAGTATAGAGAGTCCCCCAAGAATTAAAAATAGAAATACCATGTGATCCAGTAATTCCACTACTATTTACCAAAAGAAAATGGAAACACTAATTCAAAAAGATATATGCATCCCTATGTTACTATTGCAGTATTTGCAATAGCCAAGATATGAAAGCAACTTCAGTATTCATTGATAGACAATGGATAAGGAAGATGTGGCACACATACACATGTGATGGAATATTATGCAGCCATAAAAAGGGATGAGAGCGTGCCATTTGTGACAACATAGATAGACCCAGAGGGTATTATGCTAAGTGAAATAAGTCAGATAGAGAAAGGCAACATATGAATTCATTCATATGTGGAATCTAAAAAAATGAATAAACAAATCAAAAGCAGAATTTGAACCTGTAAATATATAGAACAAACTGATGGTTGCCAGAGAGGTAGAGAGTGGGAGGTTGGGCAAAACAGATGAAAGGGAGTGGAATGTAGAGGCTTCCAGTTATGCAATGAGTAAGTCATGGGAATAAAAGGCACAACATAGGAAATATAATCAATGACATGGTAATAGTGAAGTATGGTGACAGATGGTATCTACACTCATGGTGAACACAGCATAAGGTATAGAGATGTTGAATCACTATGCTGTGCACCTGAAACTAATGTAACATTGTCATCTATACGCAGAATTTTTTTTTTAATCATTCTGTTACAAAAGTGTTCTTTTATATTATTTTCTTTGATACAGTTACACCTTTGAAAAATGTTGATTGCACACTATTTCTGATAGATGCACATGCATTTATTATTGCTGAGTTGCAAAATTGAATGAACGAGTTGTGTTGTTTTGGTTTTTTTTAATTTTTAATTTTTTCAAAAGATTTTACTTTTTTTTTGAGAGAGAGAGTGCCCACAAGCGGGGAGAGGGGCAAAGGGAAAGGGAAAAACAGACTCCTCGCTGGGCAGCCCCCCCCCCCAATATGGGGTTTGATTCCAGGACTCTGAGATCACAACCTGAGCCGAAGGCAGATGTTTAACTGACTGAGCCACCCAGGTACACCATCTCCTATTGTTCTAATAACATTTTTTAAGCTAGCAGAATACTGCCAACTCTAGTATTGGTTTGTTAAATATTCTGTATATTGCTGTATATTCTAATTCGGAGCAGCAGAGTTGTGAATATCAAAATGAAAAATTAATAAATATTCCAAAGGATTCTGTTTTGGAATTAATTATATTTCATAAAAATAAATGTATTCCTATATAAAGTTTTATATTCTTTATTCAGATATCATAGGGTAATCATGAACCTGAAAGTGCTATAGCACCATCCTTAATTTTTTTGAATCACAAAAATCATTAAGTGTAGCTTCATTAAAGTCAAAAATCTTTTTTGATGATTCTAGATCAACTTTATTTTAAAAGAATGGATGAAGCGCACGGGTGCCTAGCTGGCTCAGTCAGTGGAGCATGTGACTCTTGATCTTGGGGTTGTAGGTTTGAGCCCCACATTGGATGTAGAGATTACTAAAAAGATAAATCTTAAAAAAAAGAATGGAGCACGTGATATCTGCATTTTTAAGGAAAATGCCCATTTTTTTCTTAAGATGATAACATTTTTATCTTATTTATTTTTATTTTAAAGATGACAGGCTTTCAAATATGTATTTTTCTACATAACTTATGTGAAGAATGATAACATTTTTAAAACATCTAATATTGTAATGCTAATCTTCTATAAAAATCTTGCATGTTTACATAGAACGGGAATTCTAGTCCATGTTGCTACTCTTGGTGTATGTATTTTAGCTCATTTTTTTCGAGTCCACTTAATAAAGCAAACAAGCAGAAAGGAACCAAACAAATTTGACATTTCGCGAGTAGCTTTCACGTGGTCAGGCATTTTGTGCACATTATGTCATTTCATGGTCACCACAATTGTTTTATAGACGAGAGAACCAAGGCTCAGGGTTGTTAATTAGATTTCCCAGAGTGGCCGAGTCTGGGCTCTACCCAGGTCAGGTCAACTTTAACACTCCTTTCTTTGTACAAAACTGCTTCCCATGGTGATAATAGCTTACTGTTCGAACGGGTCACACATTTGTACATAAAAGTGGTTCCACAGTTTGAAAGTTTAATCAGGGAAAAACACACACACACACACACACACATATATATATATATATATATATATATATACACACACACACACACACATATGATTTCAGGCATCAATTGTCTGTTCTACTTCCCATTTTTAGTCTGTTTCCTGAAAGAAGGTATTTACTTTAAATCCATTAAAGTGCTGATATTATATTTTGTATCTCTGCTTTGTAAGAATATGGCATTTATTTCCTTCTTTCCTTCAGGTTTCATTCCCAGTTTTCCATGATCCAATTTTGGACTGTGGTACTTCCATTTTTGCAATTGAAGACTGATATCATTTACCTTTTGTTCTGTGATCGAAACTAAGTCTTCTGCCATTGTTTATTGATAAAGTCTAAATGTTGGATGCTATAAACATTTAGAATTTTGTGACTGTGTTCACACTTCACTGAAGACCCAGTGGTCACTTTGATTACATTATTTCCTTTTTTGTATTATTTCCTGCCATACCCTAAATTTTAAAAATCTGCTGTATATTATAGGTATTTGTTCACATTCATTATTTTTTCATTGCTGTTAATTGCAGATTTGCTATCTGCACTTACTATCCTATCCTAAGTTAATTTATTATTTACATTTTCATGTATAGTTTACATGTCTTAGTCTACTTAGCTTCAGATTTACCTGGGGCCAGTTGACATAATTATCTGTATTCTTCTTAGACCCGCTTCTTAGACCAGAGCATAGCATAGGTAAAAGTGCTATAGGGTAACACTATCACCATTTTTAACCTTTCATTCCTTGAACAAATATTTATTGATTGGTTTATCTTCCAAGCATTGATGTACCAACTGAAGATATATTAATGAACATAACAGTGAAAAAAAATCTCAGTTCTCATGGAGCTGGCCTACTAGTAGAAGTGACCATCAATATACTGATTAAATAAATGCATAGGATGTTAGCTGGTGATGAGTGTTAAGGAGCGAACACTGGGGAAGGGGCATATGAAATGTTAGAGGAGGTTGACCTTTTAGATTGGATCATTAATTTAAAATTTTGAAAGCTTAACTTAAAATATAATCATAAGGGTTGTTAATTATTAACACAGGAACACATAAAGCAACACCTCGTTACTTATTTCATTAGACTGTTTTTATGGTACCTATTACTTCAAACTACTTGTATTCTTATAGGTATTATAATTCTTCCTCCTCTTTAGTTCTAACCTCTTGAAAAAGAGCAACACTCACTATTTCAAACTTAGTTCTTAGATCCTTCATTCCAATTTATACTCCCTCCATATACCTGAAGCTCTTCCTTCTAAGAACACCAAATGTCCCCTAACAGAGAACATTTTGCATTGTTTTCTTGCTTGTTTTCCCTATTTTGTTCAATTAGCCTTGGTACCTTTTTTCTTCCCTTCATGCTATTCCCTTCTCCACTTGCCTTTGCTCTCTCAATCTTTGTAGAATTCTTTCTTAATACTTCAGCCACTATTTCTCATTTTCTTTTAAAGAATCTTCCCTAAAAAGTATTTTGTGTTAATTAAGGGATCAGTGCATCAAGGAGGCATAACACCCTTCAGTGTATGCACAACTTGTTGTGAAACCTCAAAGTCCATACACAAAATGGCAGAACCGGAAGGAGTTGTAAAAAGCTACAATTGTCAGAAATTTCAGTATTGCTGTCTAAATTACTAACAGAACAAGTAGAAAGAAAATCAGTAGGGTTATAAAACAAAACAAAACTTGAGCTCATTTTTGCCAACTAGATCTAACTGACGTATAGAACATTACACTCAACAACTGCAGAATACACATTTTTTTCTAAGTGCATATGGTACATTCACAGAGAAAGATCAGATGCTGGACAATAGAAGAAATGGCAGAAAAGCTAAAAGAATGAAAATGTGCAGAGTATATTCTCTGATGCAAGACAATACCCAAATATTTGGAAATTAGCACATTTCTCAGTAAGCCATGAGGAAAATACAAAATAGCAGGGAAGATTAGAATTATTTTAATTGAATTGTCATGAAAATGCACATATTGAAATTAAGGGGACATAGCAAAAAAAATATTCATAGCTTTATGTTCTTGGATTAGAAATGAAAATTTAGGGGCGCCTGGGTGGCACGGCGGTTAAGTGTCTGCCTTCGGCTCAGGGCATGATCCCGGCGTTATGGGATCGAGCCCCACGTCAGGCTCCTCTGCTATGAGCCTGCTTCTTCCTCTCCCACTCCCCCTGCTTGTGTTCCCTCTCTCGTTGGCTGTCTCTCTCTCTGTCAAATAAATAAATAAAATCTTTAAAAAAAAAAAAAGAAATGAAAATTTATGGGGCACCTGGGTGGCACAGTGGTTAAGCGTCTGCCTTCGGCTCAGGGCGTGATCCCGGCGTTCTGGGATCGAGCCCCACATCAGGCTCTTCTGCTATGAGCCTGCTTCTTCCTCTCCCACTCCCCCTGCTTGTGTTCCCTCTCTCGCTGGCTGTCTCTCTCTCTGTCGAATAAATAAATAAAATCTCTGTCAAATAAATAAAAAAAATCTTTAAAAAAAAAAGAAATGAAAATTTATAATTAAATAGTGGTTTCTGTAGATGGAAGCAGATAAATGCCACAGTACCTGACACTAATGTGTGGTAAAGGAAAAGTTTCTTTTTTCTTTTTTTCTTTCTTTTTTTAGTGGGAAAGTTTTAGCAAGAGTATATACTAAAGGAAATGATCCAGCAGAGAGGGTAAAATGAATGATACAGGAAAGTGGAAAATTCAAAGAATAAAGTCATAGGATGTACAAGATAGACTATGATCCAGTATATAGGCAGAAGGTTTCCCTTTGCTAAGTGTTTAAAATGGTCACTCATTTTAACAAGAGGCAAGTATGTAGTCAGATGTGATGGAGAGCGCTATGGAAATTTTCTTATTATTTCTATTTTCTCATAGTAGTTGAGATCATCAGAAAAGCGGGAAGAGTGGGTAGAGGTTTGAGGAACCATTATGAGATAGTTCTCTAGAACAGCAGGAAAGTGAATGGCCTGGAGAAATGTGGAGTTGCTGAGCAATGTTCATCTCCTATGTGATATCATGGACTCTCAATTTGAAGTAAGGCCTGTTTAGCATGTATGTGTGTGTTTGCCAAACATCTGTTATCTGTAGTAGAAAGAGAGTTGGATTTAGCAAGGTCGTAGTTTTGCCTGTAGAGTAGTTCTGATTGAGAGAGGCAAGCAAAATGATTGCTTATGCAAGGGTCTGCTTATTTGGTGAAACATTTGATACAAGCGGGTAAGCCTGGAAATGAGAACATGGGTATAGAGGTAACAGCAAATGATGGTGCAGACAGATTGAAGTGGCTAAGGATGTCAGACATTCTGAGCTGAAAGTTAGGAGGTGGTGAATAGACAGAAGGAAGGATGTCTTATATTGTGATATGTTTTAAAAGGTTCACACACTTTCAATATCTTGTTTGCTCAGTCTGTCATTAGGTATGCTCAAAAAGATTTGTTCAAAGTTAATCTCCACTGAGTCATTATAATGTATGCAGCATAATAGATTTACCCTCTGGGTGGATTTTCTTTGCAGTGGTGAAAGAATTTAATTTTCTGAGCTGAACTGGGCATATGGATTTTTACATAAATGGCCTACTTCTGAAAAAAAACCTGTAATGTTTGCTTTGCTCTTTTAGCTTTCTTGGCAGAACTGATTTTTAAACTTCTTGCTTCTTGGAACTGAAAAAAAAAAGAGGAAGAAAAATACATAATAACACCTCTCACTTATTAGCCATCACTAAATATCAATTACAGGCTAGAGATCATTTGTATATATTTATACAATTATCTATGTGATGTATTTTTCACAACAATCCTACAAGGAAGTTATTACTAGCTCCAATTTGTAAATTAAAGTTCTGGGATGAACGAGATGGAAAAGTACTGGAGGGGGGAGATTGGTCCATGCAATTATGTCATCATTTGCTAATTGTCACTTATGAAAGATAGAGTCCTACCTCCCACAGGGACTGGGAGGTAGGGGCTCTAGCTCCTTTGTTGATTACATTTCAGAATGATGGCCCTCAGGTTCTTGAGAATGACATTTCTGGGTTGTGAAACTGTTGAGAGTCTGGGTGAAGATTTAATTCTCAAAGGAGCAGAAAAAAGGATTTATAATTGGAACTTTTCTAAAATAAATGTTCTAAGAAAAGGGTGTTCAGGGATGCCTGGGTGACTCAATTGGTTAAGCATCTGCCTTTGGCTCAGGTCATGATCTCAGGCTTCTGGGATGGAGCCCTACATCGGCCCCTTGCTTGGTGGGGAGTCTGCTTCTCCCTGCCTGCTGCTCCTCCTTCTTGTGCTCTCTCTCTCTCTGACAAATAAGTAAATAAAATCTGGAAAGAAAGAAAGAAAGAAAGAAAGAGAAAGAAAGAAAGAAAGAAAGAAAGAGAAAGAAAGAAAGAAAGAGAAAGAAAGAAAGAAAGAAAGAAAGAGAAAGAAAGAAAGAAAGAGAAAGAAAGAAAGAGAAAGAAAGAAAGAAAGAAAGAAAAAGAAAGAAAGAAAGAAAAAGAAAGAAAGAAAGAAAGAAGAAAGAAAAAGAAAGAAAGAAAAAAGAAAGAAAGAAAGAAAGAAGAAAGAAAAAGAAAGAAAGAAAAAAGAAAGAAAGAAAGAAAGAAAGAAAGAAAGAAAGAAAGAAAGAAAGAAAGAAAGAAAGAAAGATAAGGGTGTTCAGGGGTCTATAGCCAGGAAGAAACTTGACAGGAAATCAAACTGTCAGGAAATCAAACTGAGGGAAACTTTAAAGCCTTCTTGATCATCTGATTCCAAAGACTTTTAAGTTGGAACTTTTAGAAAAAATTTTATTTTATACTATGGTGTTATCTTCCCTCTGAAATGTCAAAGATGTTCATTTTTTCCTGATAATTACATGCATTTTTGAACATATGGAACCTTAGAGTAGAAGGCAAACAATCATCAAACACTCAGACAGCAAATTCCCTATGTAACCCTTTTCAGACAGCATGAGTAAAGAGCTGAAATAAAATGTTTGCAATTGTAGAGGAGGAAAAATTATTTTCCTCTATATTCTAGGTTCTGTGGGTGTTCTCCCCTCCTGCCTCATAATAAAAGACAAAGTAACAAAAGAAAACAGTCAGAAATTTAATGTGTATACCTCATGTATTCATGAGAGATACCCAGGAAAGCAGTAAAACTCCCCCAAATGGTCCAAGGCATCACCTTAATACTGTCTTCAGCTAATGACAAAAGAAAGATGCTGGGAGTGGGGAGACTAGTTCTGAGAGGTTATCAAGAAAAGTACAGTTAGGTTGTTAGGCAGATTTAAGTCCGGTGCCTTCTCTACTGATAAAGAGTGGTGGTTTAGAGTCAACCCTCTCTTCTTGGTACAGAGAGAGAGTCACCCTTACAAATGGAGATTTCCCTCATGAATGTAGATTTAAAGGGTAGATTCTTTTTTTTTTTTTTAAGATTTTATTTATTCATTCGACAGAGAGAGAGACAGCCAATGAAAGAGGGTACACAGGCAGGGGGAGTGGGAGAGGAAGAAGCAGGCTCCCAGCGGAAGAGCCTGGCGTGGGGCTCGATCCTAGAACACCAGGATCACGCCCTGAGCCGAAGTCAGACTCTTAACGACTGAGCCACCCAGGCGCCCCTTAAAGGGTAGATTCTACTTCGGTTTAAGAGCCTTTCCCATGGCTGCTTTTTCTCAAAAATAATCAGATCAAAATAGTCTTTATGCTAAAAAGGCATATTTTGCTACCCTTCACAATTTAAGCTTTTTTAAAAAGAATATTGTTTTGTCTTAAACAGATCCATTTTGAGCATTGCAACACTTTAACACATAATTGTGTCTATTGTTTCATTATGCAATACAAGGTACCATAAATTCTTTAGAAAGGTTTTCCAAACCCTTTTGCTTGTTATTCACCCCAGTGGTTAATAATCTGTTCTCAAAAGCATCTTCCTTTCCAATTCATAAAATCACAGAATTTCAAACTGTGAATTTTAAACTTGCTAAGACACCCTGGAATCACTAATATAACTCATTTTTTAACCTGACAGATATATCTTTTGGTAAATTCTTGACAGATGATCGTCACTGAACTTAAGTTACATGCTTTCATGATAGCCTAGTCTCTTTATGAACCCTTTAATTATTATTCACTTGACACTTGTCAATGAGCTTTGTGAGACACTATGGTCACAACATTGTTAAAAGAATAAATCAGGGAAGATTGGAGAGGATTACGATCTGGAGTTAGATTTGGTGTTGATGGTGATTCCTAAAGAATCTGGGAGAGGACATAAGTATGCAAAAGATACTATTTAAGGGATGTAAGGCTCTGGGCAAATTACCGGACCTTAGGCCAACAAGCGCTAAGAAACAATACAGGATTTCAGTTGAGAAGAAGAGCACAAAATAGGTTTTGGTTCTTGACAAGCAAAGGCAGAAAGTAGACGTGTTATTTAACTGACCATAAAGTTGACTTGCTACACAGTGCCAAAATTACTGGTAAAAAGATTCTAGGAATATGTCATATCTGAAATTTCAGACAAGCAATCAGGTTTTTGCCATGATGTATCTGTAAGAAGTAGTACACTTTCAGCTATAAGAATGGGAATCGAAAGTAGGATTAACAATCCCTGAGATATCATTGGAAAGAGCAGGAAATACAATCTTAAAACTGAAATCCAAGATAACGTTTCTGTCTCAGACATAATGTCAGATCCCTTCTGTTTAAACTTGGCAGAAAGAAGAAATTATATTAGCAGCCCTATGAGGTTTTTTGTTTTTGTTTTTTGTTTTTTTTTTTTAAAGATTTTATTTACTTATTTAAGAGAGAGACAGAGACAGTGAAAGAGAGCATGAACGGGAAGGAGAGGGAGAAACAAGCTCCCCAGCTGAGCAGGGAGCCCATTGTAGGGCTCAATCACAGAACCCTGGGGTCATGACCTGAGCCGAAGGCAGATGCTTAACCAACTGAGCCACCCAGGTGCCCTGAGGTTTTTTCTTTCTTTCTTTTTCTTTTTCTTTTTTTCTTTTTCTTTTTTTTTTTAGATTTTTAAAATTCATTTATTTGAGAGAGAGAGAGACAGCAATAGTGGGATGGGCAGAGGGAGATGGAGAGAGAGAATCTCAAGGAGACTCCATGCTGAGTGTGTAGCCCAACACAGGGCTCAATCCCACAACCCTGAGATCATGACCTGAGCTGAAATTAAGAGTCGGTTGCTTAAGTGACTGAGTCACCCACGTGCCCCAATATTTTAATGTTTTATATTTATTAGGGTTTTTGGTTATATACTTCATTTTTAAGCATTTTATTTAAGAACATCCTGAGTTACTTTTATACTTAATAATAAATATATATCAAATTTGAAACCTGATTCTCCAAAGAAATCAATTAAGATTCATTACAAATGAACTATGTAGTTTCCTTAATTCAGTCATAAAGTCATATCTTGGAATTAACTTAACCAGAGAGGTAAAGGATCTATATTCTAGAGACTACAAATCACTCTTGAAAGACATTGAGGAAGACACAAAAAGATGGAAAAATATTCCATGCTCATGGATCAGAAGAATTAACATAGTTAAAATGTCCATGCTACCCAGAGCAATCTACACTTTCAATGCTATCCCGATCAAAATACCAATGACGTTTTTCAAAGAACTGGAACAAACAGCCCTTAAATTTGTGTGGAACCAGAAAGGGCCATGAATCGCCAAGGAAGTGTTGAAAAGGAAAAACAAAGCTGGGGGCATTACAATGCTGGATTTCAAGCTGTACTCCAAAGCTGTGATCACAAAGACAGTATGTTACTAGCACAAAAACAGACACATAGACTGATGGAACAGAATAGAGAACCCAGAAATGGACCCTCGGCTCTTTGGGCAACTAATCTTTGACAAAGCAGGAAAAAACATCCAGTGGAAAAAAGACAGTCTCTTCAATAAATGGGGCTCGGAAAATTGGACAGCTACATGCAAAAGAATGAAACTTGACCACTCTCTCACACCATACACAAAAATAAACTCCAAATGGATGAAAGACCTCAATGTGAGACAGGAATCCATCAAAATTCTAGAGGAGAGCATAGGCAGCAACCTCTACGACATCAGCCACAGCAACCTTTTTCATGACACATCTCCAAAGGCAAGAGAAGCAAAAGATAAAATGAACTTTTGGGACTTCATCAAGATAAAAAGCTTCTGCATAGCCAAGGAAACAGTCAAAAAAACTAAGAGACAGCCCACGGAATGGGAGAATATATTTGCAAAGGACACCACAGATAAAGGACTGGTATCCAAGATCTACAAAGAACTTCTCAAACTCAATACACGAGAAACAAATAAACAAATCATAAAATGGGCAGAAGATATGAACAGACACTTTTCCAATGAAGACATACAAATGGCTAACAGACACATGAAAAAATGTTCAAAATCATTAGCCATCAGGGAAATTCAAATCAAAACCACACTAAGATACCACCTTATACCAGTTAGGATGGCAAAAATTGACAAGGCAAGAAACAACAATTGCTGGAGAGGATGTGGAGAAAGGGGATCCCTCCTACATTGTTGGTGGGAATGCAAGTTGGTACAGCCACTCTGGAAAACAGTGTGGAGGTCCCTTAAAAAGTTAAAAATTGAGCTACCCTATGACCCAGCCATTGCATTACTGAGTATTTACCCCAAAGATACAGACATAGTGAAGAGAAGGGCCATATGCTCCCCAATGTTCATAGCAGCATTGTCCATAATAGCTAAATCGTGGAAGGAGCCGAGATGCCCTTCAACAGATGACTGGATTAAGAAGATGTGGTCCATATATACAATGGAATATTACTCAGCTATCAAAAAGAACAATTTCTCAACATTTGCTGCAACATGGACAACACTGCAAGAGATAATGCTAAGTGAAATAAGTCAAGAAGAGAAAGACAATTATATGGTTTCTCTCATCTATGGAACATAAGAACTAGGAAGATCGGTAGGAGAAGAAAGGGATAAAGAAAGGGGGGGTAATCAGAAGGGGGAATGAAGCATGAGAGACTATGGGCTCTGAGAAACAAACTGAGGGCTTCAGAGGGGAGGGGGGTGGGGGACTGGGATAGGCTGGTGATGGGTAGTAAGGAGGGCACGTATTGCATGATGCACTGGGTGTTATATGCAATGAATGAATTATCGAACTTTACATCAAAAACCAGGGATGTACTGTATGGTGACTAACACAATATAATAAAAAAATATTATTATAAAAAAAAGTCAAACCAATTAATTATAGAGGACATTTATTACAGATTCTATGTATCAGAATTACATTCAATTTTTTATATTATTACATATATATCTAGATATATATGCAATAATTAGATAGATAGATAGATATGCAGCCTAAGCTTATAACTTATCCATTTACCTATTAAACCCAGACAACATAATTGTGAACAAAATAGTCTCTTGCACTTAAGGTGCTTTTGAGTCTAATGCAAAGCCTTTAGAGGAACTTCTGGGAATATATTATTCCCTGGGCAATGAATATATTTTGCAGGAGTTGTTTATAAAACAATACATTTGAGTTGTGTTTAGGAAAGATTTGTTTTCCAGTTGGTGCAAGATGTTTTACTCTTATATAAATTTTGCATCTATGTTGCTTTGCTGTCTATAAATTGGGGTCAAATTTATTTACATATGTTATTTTAAGTTTCAGAATTCAGTTTTACTTGAACCTAAGAAATGTGTTCAGTAGATAAGTTAGCAAAATATACTCAAAATATAAAAAATAAATCTATCATTTGTTTAGTGCTACAGATGTATTTTATAAATTGAAAATTGGCTTGAACGTGACCTTTGATCAGACTAATGTCTTTCCATTTTCTGAGTCATAGACTATATTCGAGAATCTAATGAAAATTACAAATTCTCATGGAGGGGTGGGAAACCACTCATGTGTAAAATTTCATCTAGAATGAGTTCTCCTATGGGTCATTTGGAGTTTAGGAAAGAAGATTCTTGCCATAGGTAAAGTGATGTATTTTAGATCCTTAGAATGCCAACAAATAATTTTTAGATATTTCAAGTTATAAAAGTTGAATTTATAAGATGATTTTAGCCACTTAATTTTTAGATAAGCTGACTTTAAGTGAAGTGTTCTGCTTTCACAGTAGCAATAGACACCTATGATGACTGAGTAATACCCTATGTTACCTTACTTTATTATTTAGACTGTTTATTCTGAAGTTGTCATGGTCGATACTTCTTGGTTACAATTAAATTTGGAGTATCTTATTTCAGGCTGAATTTTGTCAACAAGGAAAAAAAAGATCAATATCACGCTCTGCTGTTAGAAGAATGAATTAAAAATCATATTTCTGTGCCAGTTTTATGAAGTGTATTAGCAAATACTTATTTTCTATCCCTCATGTGACATTTATGCCATTGTACACTTACCTTGTTACCTTTTTCCTTACTTAATGCTCCACTCACAGGATCATAGATTCTTGTTGGTAGGGCACAATGAACGAATAAAGCAAGGAAGATTTATGGGCTTTTAGCACCAGTACTTCATCCAACTATTTATCCACTGACTTGACATATTTACTAAATGCTTTCTGTGTGCCTGATGGTTCTTTACCTTACCTCATTTAATGCTCACAATATCCCTGTGAAGTCAATATGGTTTTTCCTACTCATCTTTGAAAAGCAAGTGAAAGCTAAGTACTAGCTAAGATGAGCTTTGGATGACAGAAGTATAAAAACATGGCTCTTGTCTTCTTAGAGCTTACAGTTTAGTGGGGGTCCACTTAAAAAGACAGGTGGGTTAACATTATGATGGGCAAACACAGAAGGCAGTGGGAGCAGCTGGCATGGACTTCAGTCAGAAGAAGAGGGTCTCCCAGAAAAAGTGACAGAAGTCCTGTTCCACATCAGAAGTCCTGGAGGCTCATTAGTGGAGAATGCAATGGAGTAAAGAGTGCCAAGGCTGGGGAAGTTCTTTGGGGACAGTTTAATAAAGGATCTTGGAAACCTTGTTAAGAATTTGGACTTGATGCTAAGAGTAAAGAAAGTCACTGCAGAGATGTTGGTATCCAAGTACACAATCAGATTGTCATTTGAAAAGGCAGTAAAATCTGATGAGAGCACAGAATTAGTAAATATATATATATATATATATATATATATATTTAGATTGTTTTGGAGCCTGAAGTGACAACTGTTTGGACTCAGGTTGTGGCAGGGAGGTTGGAGAGAAGTGGACGTATTAGAGCAATATTTAGAAGGTCATCAACAAGATGACCTATAATTTCCTTGTAGTATGATTCTGAGGACAGCACATTTTCTTAGCATTAGTTGAAAAAGTCCTTTATTTCATCTTTGAAGGATTTTTCTCTGTAAAATGATGACTTAATAGTTTTTCCCCCTTTTCATTCTGGTGTTTAGGATATTGTTTCACTGTCTCCTGGTTTTTCCATGGTTTCTGATGAGAGTCCTTGGTCATGCAACTGTATTTCTTTGGCTGCTTTCAAAATATTATCTTTACCTTTGGAATTCAAAAATTAGACTACAGGGCGCTTAGGTGTGGTAACTTTTTTGTTTACGTGGTTTGGGATTCTCTGAACTCCTTGAACCTGGAAAATTACGACTTTAACAAAACTGGAAAGTTTCCAGCCACTATTTCTTCAAATCATTTTCTGTTCTGCTTTCTCTTTTGTGTTCTTCCTGGAAATCCGATTACATTATATAAGACATTTTTACATTGTTGCACAAGTCCCTGAACTCTGTTCCTTTTCCATCCCTGTCTCTTTGTTTTTCAAATTCGATAAATTCTGTTGATCTATGATCAAGTTCACTGACTCTCCTATGTCATCTCCATTCTACTTCTCAGCCCATCCAGTGTATATGTTTCAGATATTTGAGCTTTCTGTTTCATTTTAAAAATATTTTCCCTTTCTTTACTGAGTTTTTTTCTCTTTTTTCATGAGCATATTTTCTTTACCTCAGTGATGATACTTTTATTAGCTGCTTTAAGCCCTAGTCTGGTAACTCAAACATCTAGATCATAAAGGCTAATGTTTATTGGACTTAGTTTTGTTTGTTTCCCATGAAATTAACAAATAGGTCACGTTTTTCTGGCACTTCATATGTTGAATAATTTTGCAATGTATTCTGGGTATTATATTATGTTGTGGAGCCTTTGTGTCCCATATATTCCTCCGCCTAGAGTGGATATTCTTGTTTCAGCAGGCAGTTAATTTGGTTCACTTGAATGCAAACTCTATCACCCTAGTAGTTGGCAGTGATTCAAATATCAGTTGAGATTGCTCATATTCTGTCCCGTGCATGTGTGGTTTAGAGGTTAGCCAATGTTGTATAAATTTACGCACTGAATTTGTGGCTTCTCTTCTTTGCCCCTCCCTTTTCTGTGACTTCCCACTCATCCAGAATAATGTTTAACCAAATACCTGGGCACCTCATGGCCCAGCCAAGTCCGCACATAAAATTAACTGTCACACCGTATCAGGTTCATCAGCATGTTTTGAATGTTTGCCTGGAAGACACACATTGTCCACTTATCTACTTAAGGAATTCTGAGTTCACTTCATCAGCTTTCTTGCAACTTAGTTACCAACCACAGACAGCAGCTTCTTTCTGCACTTCTGTAAACAATCCCTCATATCTACTTGTGTTTTTAATTATCCTTTTCTTTCCCTAACAACATTGTCAAACAGAACTTTTTTTAATACACTCACATTTTATTTTATTTTATTTTTTTTGTTTTTCTTTTCCCCTTTGTTCTCTTTTTTAATAATAATATTTTTATTATATTATGTTAGTCAACACATACAGTACATCCCTAGTTTTTGATGTAAAGTTCCATGATTCATTACTTGCGTATAACACCCAGTGCACCATGCAATACGTGCCCTCCTTAATACCCATCACCAGCCTATCCCATTCCCCCATCCCCCTCCCCTCTGAAGCCCTCAGTTTGTTTCCCAGAGTCCATAGTCTGTCATGTCAAACAGAACTTTCTATGATGATGCCGATGCTTATATCTGTACCATTCCATATAGCTTTGAATTAGCCACAGACGGCTTTGAACACTGGAAATGTGGCTAGTGTGATAGGGAAATGGAATTCTTAACTTTAGTTAATTTAAATTTAGACAGCTACCTGTGGCTAATGACTACTGTATGGACAGTGTACCCTCAAACATAATTTTGTTTCCTTTTTCAAAATGTATTAGCTAATTGGCACATTTCTCTGATACTTTGCTTTGATCTACTTAGTTAATTAAATAATAATAATTTGTGGGGTCATACCATGTGTAAGATTTAATGTTAAGCATGCTTTTTATTCCTTTTCTCAGTCTTAGAAACTTTTTAACTGTTTTGATTCTTTTTTTTTTTTTTTTTTAGTATCTGAAAGTTCCTGATCTTTTCCAACACACATACACACCCATAGAGTCAAAAATCCTCTTACTTTTATTGTTATACGTGCATGGTCACTCTAGTCATTCCCCTTTTGCCAGTCTTTCTAAACATGTCAAAATTGTTATAAATCCATATTTTTTCCCATGGAAACTGTTATTACAAACTATTAGTTGTGCTGTATTTCTGAAGCCTCTGACCCTCAATTGTATTCTAAGAAAATTACTTTTAAACTTGTCAAGAAACTTTCCTCCTAATCTCTGCTAATTTTCTAAGTGCTGGTAATTAGCACTGATTGAATTAGGTATTGTTACTCTCCTTTATAGAAATATAAGAACCTTTAAAAATAAGTCCTTGCAATTCAGTATTTTGTATGTTTAATTTTAAACTGTGGATGTGACCATTTAACATACCAATTGAAGATTTTTACTTTATATTTTACAAATTTTTAAATTTATTTCATGATCTTTTGATATTTATCATTGCAGGACCACCAAACAATTTTGAGAGCATGGGCTGTAAAAGATTTTGCTCCAAATTGCCCTTTGTATGTCCAGATATTAAAGCCTGAAAATAAATTCCATATCAAATTTGCTGGTAAGTTTAGTCTCAACTGAGATACTTTGAATTTCCTCAAACTGTGGTGTAGTAAGAGTTATGTCTCTGAAATTAGTGGCAACTTAATACATTCATGATTGCATAGAATAGATGGATTTCTTTTTATCATCTTATGAGAGAATTTATTCACTTCAAAAAGTGGCAAGGTAATGTTTTGGGAGTGAATTTTTACTTTTTTATATAATTTGGTGATTTAAGCAACTGAATTTACTGGATACCTTGGCAAGACTATAAATAGATTAGCACTTACAGTTTTATGCATAATATAAATACAGGTTTTGAATGCTGCAGCTATTAATTTATACTTATGTTTACACATAGATAGTGCTTTGTAATAGATTACTTAATACATATGTAAGCTTACCATGCATTAGAGTAATATTAAAATATATTCAAGTGTGTTAAGATTGATTTATTTGGAGATAATAAATTTATTTGGAGATTTATTTGGAGATAAGATAGATTTTGAAAACATTTCAAGAAAAACGTAGATGTGAGTTTTTCGTAGAGACACTGCTTTTAAAGTAATTTCATATGAGATTATACTTTAAACTGTTAGGAAATTGAACAGTAAGATGATACATTATTTTTTTCTTAAATGTTTCTGTAGGAACTAATTTTGATCCACCCAGTAATTTATGTACGTTTAAAAGAAATAACATCCTTGCTTTTTTTAACATTTCACCTTAATAATTTAAAGTTGCAAACATCATTAAAATGTAAATCATTTTAACTGTTAGCAAAATGTATTTTCTTCATCTGTGTTTACATATCTTAAAATGCTTACCTATTGCATATGATATTTAAATGAAAAATTATAAACACTAAGAAATTTCTTAATAATATCAAGAAAACCATGAAATTATTGCAACCCAGTTCGCTGTTTTTTATCTTTTACTCTTGCTTCTAATGGCATCAGTTTTCTCTAAAAATGTATAGCAAACAAAGCAATGACTCTTAACTGTGGCTGCATTTTAGTATTTGTTTGGAAGTTTGTTTTAAGTACTAATACTGATTTAAATGGTTTGTGATGATGGTGCTATGGTTTTTGTTTCTTTTTTTAAAACCTGTTCTCTAAACTGAAAATTAAAAATAAGAGCACCTGCTTTGTAAATGTCTTTGTGAAATTTAATGGAAAATACGTGTAAATTCTCCATGTACTACCTGTTACATATGCAATTAGCATTCAAGCAATACGAGTTGTTTATCTAAAAAACCTTTGCAACTAAGCTGCCTTCTTTTTATTATTATTTAGTAAAAGGAATATTTTTGTAAAATTTTTATCATACCTGATAATGACTTATTATGATATAATTTTTAGGAAGGCAGTAATGACATAAGCCCTAAAAATGTGAATTTAACCACTTAAGATTTAGGTAGCCAAATTAGTATTCTGAGCCCTATTTTTCTCTTCTGTTAATTTAAGTATCATATATGTGATGTCTCTATTTCATTGATTAGGATTAGCGGTATTAAATAATATCTGGAACATATTAGGTGCTCAATAAATGGATATCAAATGTGGATCCTAAAGCAATATGTAGTTTAGGAAGACAATTTGTAATTTTGAATGTGTTATAACTAAAGTTCAGAATAGACTTTTGTTCTTTCTCCTTTTTAACAGGCCCTCGATAGGTTTACAACAGATAGATCGAACTCACTAAAGCAGTCCACCTTTACAAATAAAAAATTACAAAGACTATTAGCATTGATTCTCTTCATATTCTTATCTTACCATTTTTTTGATAAACCCATTGAAATGAGTGGGATAGTTAAAAGTTCTATCCTGATAGTTTAAAACAATATTTCTTATTTATGGCACCTGCTGAAATTCCTTTTAATGATGTCTGTATTCTTTTAGGCTGAGATTACATCTCAGAGGAACTCTTTTTTTATATTATAAAAAGATAAAAGCATCCTAGTTTCATTAAAATGTCATAAAACAGTTTGGGGTGATGTATGAGACTCTTAAACCAATATATTTCACATCTCAGCATGAGGTTAAAAGATTACAGACTCTGCCTTTCAAAAGACAGTGTATTAAGCTGGCACGTAGTTTGTGTGGTAGATTGTTAAAATAATGGTCTTCAGTGAACCATGTTCCCTGTGTCTGTCCAGTGTTGATGGGATCTTGCAGCTTATTCCTTGAAGAGGTGAAATGTAGTTCTCTACCACTTGAATACAAGCTGGTCTTATGACTTGCTTTCACCAATAGAATGTGACAAAAGTTACATTGTATGACTTCAGAGGCTAAGTCTTCAAAGTCTGTGCTTCTGCTTTCCCTTCACTGGAAAACTACCCAGAGAACTGCATGTAAAGAATCTCAATTTAGCCTCCCTAAGGATGAAAAATCACATGGAAAGTGACGCTTATCCATCCCAGGCCGCCCACCTCTCTAGATCCCACGTTATCCACAGTCAACCCAAAGAGCCATGCTGACATACAGAATTTTGAGAAATTAAGTACTGGTTGCTTAAAGTTATTGAGATTTGTAGCCATTTGTTATTTGGTAATAGATAACTGATATGATTTGTAATAAAATAATAATTGCTTTAATATGAAACCAATATTCATTTGATAATATTCATTATATTTTTTGTCTTAGTATTTTCATGAGCATTAAATAGCACAATTCCAATTATACAGGATATAAAATGAGATTATTTTATTTCTGTTTATTTAAATAGCCTCTTCAGTACACCCTAAATTGTGGAACTACTACCACGACTATAATTTATATATCTTTTGAAGTAAATCCATGTTTTTCAAGATGAAAAGAAGAAACTTCAAAATTTGAGTATGTAAAATATTAAATATTAAAATATTAAAAAGAAAAACAATATAGCAACCTAGCAACTATTACTTTTTGCACATCTACCAGTCATTTCATATATGGATCCTTTTCTTCTGAACAAAATGACTACTTCATTAAACTATTGAATTCTTACAATATCACTTGAATGAATTATTATATTACTAATTATAATTAAAATAATCTTCTACACTATGATGAGAATTACAAGAGAAGAGTCTATATGGGCATGATTTCAGCAGCAGAAAAGATATATTCTTACTCATTTCACCAAGAGAGGAAAATAAAAATAGTAAGTCTGGAGATAGAAAATATCCTCAGTAGAATAATAACTATGATACAGAATTTCTGACTATAAACCACTGCAAATTTTAATGAGATTCAATAACATAAAAATATACTTTGTAGATAGTTTGATTATTTTAATCACCACAAATTTCCTAAAAAGAAAATAAACTCAAACTGGCTGATAGAAAAATTTACTTTCAGCAATTTTCCTTTTTATGATAAATTTGTCTAAGAAATTGTTAGTGCAAATTCTGGAATGAGGCCATCATCAGTCGAATTTCCATTCTACTATATAGTAAGTACATGACCTCAGGCTTCTAAATTTCTCTCAACTTGAGTTCTTTGATATATAAAGTGTGGATAGTAAAGAGAAACTATCTCACAGGGTTGTTAGAATTAAAAAGATACTCAAAAGAACATGAGCCACTAGTAATTGGTACCTATCAAATTGATGATTATCGTGAATCTTGAGTACCTATTTCTCATTCTCCTAACAAATCTATATTATCTTTATTTCCAGGAAAAGTGAGGGTTGCTCATGATGTTTTACAAACAGCTTATTATAGACATTCAAAAAGCACTTAGTTAGCTTTCATATATTTTCCAGAGAGTAGGAAAAGAAAGATCTCTTCCTGACTCTTTTTATGAGGCTGACCTAGCCATGATGCAAAACTTATTGATGATAGCATTTGAGATGATTAGAGACCAATTTAATTGATTAACATAGTTGAAAAATTATATAAAATATATTAGTGAAACAACAAAGTAATGTATTTAAAAAATAATATGTCATCACCAAATTGAAATTATTTCAGAAATAGATCATCATGTCAAAGGAGAAAATGGTATCATTTCAATGGATATAAAAAAAAGTTTTTGAAAAAAAGAAAAATAAAGAAAGATAAAGTGTTAGAAAGCTACAAGGAAAACATTCCTTAGCCTAAGGAAAATTATCTACACGATAACCTAGAGGAAAAAAGAATATTTAATGACCACGTATTGAAAGTCTGCCTTTAAGATTACGTACAAACAGGGATGCTTACCAAAACCACTTTTACTTAGTATTTTCCTGGAAATCCTAAGGAGTGCAGTAAGACTACAAAAATAAATGAAAGGGGTAAGCAATGAAAATTGAGATATAAAATTGCCAAATTATTTACATAAGATTTTCTACAGTATTCCCTACATACTTTTTCCTTGGGGTATCTCATTCATTTCTATGATTTCCAAAATTAAATCTCTCCCTCAGTATTCACTATGAGCTTCAGTCTTGTATCTCTAACTGTATAGCCAATATCTCTTATTAGGTTTCTTTATTTTTTTTAAAGGTTTTATTTATTTATTCGACAGAGAGAGAGACAGCCAGCGAGAGAGGGAACACAAGCAGGGAGACTGGGAGAGGAAGAAGCAGGTTCATAGCGGAAGCGCCTGATGTGGGGCTCGATCCCATAACGCCAGGATCACGCCCTGAGCCGAAGGCAGACGCTCAACCACTGTGCCACCCAGGCGCCCCTTTTATTAGGTTTCTAACAGCTGTCTCAAAATTAAGATATCTAGAAATATTTATTGATTTTCCCAACTTAAAATCTGTTTTTGTCCATTCTTCTCAACACCATCTACTTAGAACTCAAGCCAAAAAATCATGAATCATTCTTCAGTCATTTGCATTCAATCTATCAAGTCCTATAGGTTAGACTCCTTGAGTATCCCAAGCTTACCCACTGACACAACCCTAGTTCATGCCATGATCATGGCTGTGTGAAAACACTCCCCTTTCCTTCTTTCCTGGGTATCCTTGAGTTCTGCCTATATGCTATGGCTAGTCTTCATGTTCCCCAGCACATTTATAGTAGTGATGACCATTTGTGTGGTATAGTAGGCTGCTAGAACTTCGTGCCTCCAATGTCAGCCTAAACTCACTAGTTTCCTCTTTCCAGTATATCGATGCCAGCATTCTTTTTACCATATCATTATTTAAAAAGATTCTTTCTGGTGGATTATTTTTTTGTCAACCTCTGTAGAACGAAAGTCAAATGGTACTATAGCTTTGGTTGTGTTAAATCTCTTTTCCAGTGAGAAATATTTTTTATCAATACACTTCTTTTTTAAGAAGTGACAGTTGGTACTGAAACATAGGAAGAAGTAATGGCAGTGTTCCATAGCTATGACTAATATAAAAATGTGGTTTTGTAACATCTTGAATTCTTTGGCAGCCTCTTGCGGGACTAGCAATTCTAGTAAAGTCTCTCCAAGGTCATATATCTGATCTGAAATCACCTAGACAAAAGAGATCCACATTGTTGAACCCTTCACAAATATTCTCCTGTTAGTGGCAAAACCAGGATAAAAAAAGCAAAACATTATAACAGTTCAGCTTTCAGACATGTTTCTATAGAGAAAATTTTAATCAGAATAAAACCAAACCCTTATCTCTTTCCTTACTCTATATTCCAGAAATCGTTAAAAAGGAAACAAAACACAAAACAAAAGAAACATCAGGAAAAAAAATGTACTTTATTAGGAAAAGAACTCTTTTACTGAAAGGCCTTGAATGAACTTAAAGAATAAACTAAGCTCTCCAATTAGTTGAATCTAAAAGAAGTTTGCTATTTGTCTCATCAGATGAAATTACTCAGAAAATCAGTGGGAGATGAGTCCCTGCTATATGAGTAAATCAATTGCTAAATTTAGGTTGCCACTCTATCTTTACCTCCCAGATAAAGGGTTATATCATCTGTGAGTGAATATTCAATTGCCTTTGATTTGTCAGCTAATTTTCTTTCAAAATACTGGGTCCTTGAAAATTTTCTACCTCATTTTAACAGATATAAGAAGACATAAAAATCAAATTGGTAAATTTTCACCCACAGGTGGCAGAAAAGAATGTTAATAATTAATTTATAAATAAATTTCTATGAGTAGAAAATGTAAAAGTCAAAGAATGTAAAAATCAATTTGTAAATTGTGAATTTTCTATGAATTTTATTTTCCATGCTTTGACTACGATATTTCATGAATAACAGAATTTGAATTAAAGTTCATGAATGAAAGAAAGAATCATACCTCAATAGTAAAGTGTTGACTGAATGAAGTTCTCTCTACTTCACAACTAAAACATGCCTAGAAGAATGATTCATTATACTAGAACAGTAGGAGTTCTGCAAATTAAAAAAAAAAATAAAAATGATTTCAATTACAAGTTAAAAGTATAGACGAAAGTATTTTTAACAATATCATGACAATATTCTATAAACATATTTCTTATAGTAGGTAGTCATGACTACCATTATAAAAACAATATTGCTTAAAATACACACACATATGCGTGTGTTCATGTGCACACACACACAAATCCCGGAGAAATGATTTGACTAAAAAATGAGACAACTGAGACAACTCAGTATTCACTATTAATTTTTTTGCTAAAACACAAGATATCCCAATGCTTCACTTTTTTCTACCCAGAAAAGAGAGTGGAAAAATATTTCCAAGTAATATAAATATTGGAAATTATGTTAGCTGTTTTTAAATAACATATGTATGTGCAATGCTTGACTTTAACCAAATGGTAAGGTGTGAGTTTTTCATGCTGAATAATTTCTTCATTTCCCATATAACACCCACATAGATATCAGTTTAAATTTCATTCTTACAACCTACTTAAGAACATAATGCTTTGAATTCCTATATTTTCAAAAGATGAAATACCCAACTTTGAAAATTCTCCATTTTCAGATGAAATTATCCTCTTTGATTTTTGTGTTATTGTTGAAATCATGAGAAACCACTTAACCTAAGGCCATGTTCAAGACCAGCACAATTTAAAGTCTTTAAGTTTTTTTCTTTCTTCATTATTTTTTACTTTACAAAAAAATGAAACATGCAGCTTAAAAATTACACAATGAAAACTTGTATTCCCTCCATTTGCATTCAGCAATTAACAGTTTCCCACATTTGCTTAATCTTCTCTCCGTATGTGCATGCACACACACACACACACACACACACACACACACACACACACATTTTTAACTTCAGCATGCTTTTCCAAAGAATGACATTCTACTATATACCCAGCATAACATTTTCATCCCTAAGAGTGTTAAATAATTTCATGGTTCTGGTTCGTATTCAAATGTTGGCAATTGTCCCAAAATGTCTTTTTTAGTTGTATTTTTACAATTCAGTATTAAATCAATATTTTGGGGGCACCTGGATGGCTCAGTTGGTTAAGTTGGTTAAGCCTTCTGCTCAGGTCATGATGTCAGGGTCCTGGGATGGAACCCAAGTCATGCTCCCTGCTCAGTGGAGAGTCAGCTTCTCCCATTCCCTTTGCCCCTCCCCTTGGTCATGCTCTCTTGCTCTCTTTCTCTCTCTCTCCCTCTCTCTCTCTCTCAAATAAATAAAGCTTTAAAAAATAAAAAAATAAATAATTAAAAAATCAATATTTCATTTTTCATTGCATTTGCTTTTTCATTTTTTTATTGGAATAATTTAGATAGAAGATTAGTATAGACAGGACCGAGCATTCCCATATACCCTTCACATCGCACAGCTTCCCAGGATGTTAACTTCTTATATAACCATGATTCATTTAATCACAGCTAAAAAATTAACATTGGTGTGAATTATTTTTTTTAAAGATTTTATTTATTTATTTGACAGAGAGAGAGAAAGCCAGCGAGAGAGGGAACACAAGCAGGGGGAGTGGGAGAGGAAGAAGCAGGCTCATAGTGGAGGAGCCCGATGTGGGGCTCGATCCCATAACGCCGGGATCACCCCCTGAGCCAAAGGCAGACACTTAACCGCTGTGCCACCCAGGCGCCCCGGTGTGAATTATTTTTTAAGTGAAATATTTTCTTTTCTTTCATTCCTCCTAATAAATAAAAATCAGTAACTTATTTGCTTTACTTTTTTTGTAGCTTTTAAAATTTTAATATGTGTCTATTAAATTGCCAAACCAGCTTTCCTGTTTGTTCTCTTTGACACTTGATTAAATTGCCATTGAACATTAGGTATTTCAAACCATTTTCTTGTGGACCACTTAAAATTTAATTAAAGCATCTTTATGTTTTTCTCCATTAATTTTCTTATAGTCCTGTATTTCTCCAAGACTGAATTTCATGGTTCTGAAAGCCAGAGTAACATATCTCTTCTGTCTTTGGAAAGTGCCAGGCATATTCTATCACATCCTAGGTCTATGATTTTCAGTCTAACGTAGTTTCTTGATAACAATGATTTATAAGGAAGAACAGATTTATCCTCTTTCACTCTCATTTACTCATTCAAAACATTTTTATTGAGTCCTACTGTGAACAATTTGTTAGTCTAGGTACCAGTGGTATAATGATAAATCAGATGGACTAGCTGTCTGTTCTAATGGCAGATTTTCTCATTTTCTTTACCTCACCCTTTTTTTAACCAGTGAGCCAGTGTACTTTTACATTCTGCCCAAGAATTCCACTCTAACAGAGCCTTTTCTTTCCGTGTAGAGCTTCAGCTATGACCTTATGATCCTCCTCCCCTGCCCTTGCCACCCTCCATATACATCAAAACTCATGATTCCAATTATGCGCTAGTCTCATCAGATTTTGATTGATGAATTTAGTCAATCTGATAGACCTATTTAGGTAAAGTTTTCATGATTTAATATAATATCTTTATCCCCAGAGTAATTACTTTTGTATTGAAAAGTCTCTTAAAATATGATTTTTAACCCTGAAAGAATGAGATCCTAATACAAGGATATTATAGTATCCTAACGCTAGAACATTATCATGGGATGTTTATCTAACATTGCCTCAAAACAGACTACATGAGATCATACTGTGCACACACAAATGTGTGAGAGAGACTGTGGATTAGGCTTTACTAATGAATTGGAATGTTGCTGGAGAAGTAATGAGCGACTGGTGACAGTTATAGGTAAAGGCATAACATTTTAACTAGATAATAAAATAACTCCAGGGGAAACATGGAGTACAGTGGAGAGGACACAAAGAGCCTCACAGGAGTGATTATGTAGCTAGCTATTAGAATATTCAGGTGAGAGAGACTGAGGGATTGATCCAGAGTGGTGATGATGGATGTGGAGAGTGAGAACAGATTCATGAATCATTTCAGATATATTTTTTAGATCTAATAATCAATTGACTGTGGGAACCAAAGAAAGTGAGAAATCATTTTATTTTTGCCACCTTAATCTCTTTTTTGTATATCCTCCCATTTCATATAAATTGTATCATAGCAGTTTACGAATTGATTTGTAGTTGCTTAGATGTTGGTTTAATTCTAGAATAGATACTTTTTTTTTTTTAAGGTTTTGTTTTTGAGTAATCTCTACACCCAACACAGGGCTTGAACTTACAGCCCCAAGATCAAGAGTTGCATGCTCCATTGACTGAGCCAGCCAGGCACCCCTAGAATATGAGTTTCTTAAATGCTTTATATCTTCAGTGACAAGCACAGTGCTCGATTCATAGTATCTTATTACTAAAAGTATACAGGCTATAATATAAGTTTTAAAAATTTATAAGATCCAGTAACAATGTTCAAAAGTATTACTATAACTCAGTAAAATATAAATGTGCAACAATATATGAAATAATGAAAAAGGAAAAAAAATCTACAGTTTTTCTGCCTTTGTAGGGAAAACCCAGTTCTTTCCTACTGTGTTTCTCCCTTGTCTGTCTCCTTCACTAGTCATGTAGGCACTAACATCTGTTTACACAATTACATGAAGGTTTCATGAGGAAATAATAAGAGCTGCACACAACATTTAAGTAAAAGGACATTTATTGCAGTTTTATTTATTATTATAATAAATGTAGAAAGAAGCAAAATGTCTAGCTGTATGAGACTAGATACATGAGATGCATAGATGTGCTGTGTACATGTATTATCCAACCAGAGTCCTTACTAGAAATTATATTAAAATGAAGGTCAATACAAATGGAATAAGTAAGATATGGAATTCCTTAAAGTAGGGTAACAATTTTATTAATATAAAATTCATGTATACTGAATTATATTTCATTTTTATATAGAAGCATAATACTAGCTAGACGGTGATTTTACAATAATGTTGTTTTTAAATTTATTTATAGATTTTACATGTTTACATTTTTTTCCCACAAGGTCCAAGTTATCAAGTGTAATTAATGCCATGAAAACATTAGTGAATGATAATATCTAAGCAGGGAATGTGTTACTCACTTAATTATGACCAGGAGTTATGTTTGTATAGACTATAATAATGTGTTTATGTGCACTAAAATATCATTAGGTTGGTAAAAGATAGTGTATATGAATTTATGAAATTGCGCCATTGGCATATTGTTTTATTTTATAACCCATGACAAATGCCATTTAATCTTTTAATATAACAGTAACTGGTGTTATTCATTGGTGTCACGTCCTCATTTAAGCCATCAGCTATGCTGTATCCCTGTATTCACAGAGACTAAAACTGATGATCAGTCAGTGGCTACTTCCTTCTTGAATGTTAACTCAGCTTCCAATGAAGAATGAAAAATAAGGCAAATTTAAAAAGTGATAGCAATTTTTAAAAATCACCAAGGTGAATGTAATGAGCTGAGATAAGTTCTTTCCAACAAATTTTGGAAGTGTATGTGTTTGAAAATAAGGGAAAGAAATTTGTAATATTTTGAAATCGTAGATTAGTAATTTTGATGAAATCAGTTCCTCCTTGTGTTGTGTATTCAGTATTCTTTGTTTTTCAGCTCACTCTGACTCAGTTTTGTCCAGGACTGAAATAAATAAATAAAAAATAAATAAATAAATAAATAAATAAATAAATACTCAGTATCATATAAGAGGTTTTCTTGAACTTGTGTCGTAAGCTTTAGATGATTACCTAGTGTAATGTCTAAGTTAAATAGTATGTGTCCTTTTCTGATTTTTTTTTAGTAATCTTTTTTTTTTATTATTATGTTCAGTTAGTCAGCATATAGTACATCACTAGTTTTAACTTTTCTGATTTTCAATACACAATGCCAATTTGCTATTCAGAAATGTATAACTTACTTCTGCAAAAACGGGCAATATTCCTTTAACTCTTGCCACTTGGGCAAATGAAAAATAATATTAAGAACTATATTTATTATTATTATTTTTATTATATTATTATAGTTATACTAATAGTGGCAGTTAACATTTATAAAGCACTTACTATGTGCAAGGACTACTTTTTTTTTTTTTCTTAAGAGAGAGAGAGAAAGAATCTTAAGCAGTCTCCACGCCTGGTTTCACAACCCTGAGATCATGACTTGAGTCAAAATCGAGAGTCAGACGCTTAACTGACTGAGCTAGTTGGGTGCCCCAGACTACTGTTCTAAAGCACTTTTTGTAGATTAGCTCAATTACTTTTCATCACAACCTTATAAAATAATGTGTTAGTTGTCTATTGCTGTGTAACAACCCCAAATCTTTGTGGTGCAAACAATAAACATTTATTATCTCACAGTTTCTGTGGGTCAAGAATTTGAGAGAAGTAATAATCAGTATATTTATGGTGCTGCAGTGAAGGCGTCCGTTGGGACTACGGTTACCTGAGGGCTTGACTTGGGCTGGAAGATCTGCTCCCTGTGTGGCTCACTCTTTACTCACATGGTTCTTTACCTCTTGGACTTTTCCTTAGGGCTACTTGAGTGTCCTTATGATGTGGCAGTTGGCTTCCCCCAGAAAACATTGACCTAAAAGAGAGCAAGGCAGAAGCCACAATGTCTTTTGTGACATAGCCCTGGCTGTCCCACCCTGTAACTTCCACAATATCCTATTCGTTACACAGATCAACCCTATTCTGTGAATACCAGGACATGAGAACCATTCGTGCTCCAGGAGGCTTCCTACCATAGACAGATTTTATTAGTATAGTTGACTCTTTTTTTTTTTTTAAGATTTTTTTTATTTATTTATTTGACAGAGATAGAGACAGCCAGCGAGAGAGGGAACACAAGCAGGGGGAGTGGGAGAGGAAGAAGCAGGCTCATAGAGGAGGAGCCTGACGTGGGGCTCGATCCCATAATGCTGGGATCACGCCCTGAGCCGAAGGCAGACGCTTAACCGCTGTGCCACCCAGGCGCCCCTAGTATAGTTGACTCTTGACTAGCATGCCTTTGAGCTGCAGGAGTCCAATTATATGTGCATTTTTTTCCGCAATAAATACAGTATAGTACTGTAATTGTATTTTCCTTATCATTTTCTTAATAACATTTTCTTTTCTCTAGCTTATTTTGTTATAAGAATACAGTATATAATATATGTAATATACAATACATGTATTAATCGACTGTTTATGCTATTGGCAAGGCTTCCAGTTAATGGTAGACTATTGGTGACTAAGTTTTAGGGCAGTCAAATGTTCTATGTGCATTTGCCATCTATGCATAAGATTGGCATCCCTAACCCCTGTGTTGTTCAAGGGTCAACAGTATTCTCATTTTGAGGATGAGGAAATGGAAACACAAAGATAAGTGAAATGTTGATGATGCCATACTAAGTGGTGGAACCAGGCCTTTAATCTGTGTTCTCTGTCTCCAAAATGTGTGCTTTTAAGAGATACATGGTATTGTCGCTAGCAGTTCATTTTAATTTTCAGTTTTTGATTACTAAAAGAGTTGCACATTTTCATGTATCTATTGCCCATTTAATTTGTGTGTTCATTCATATATAAAATACATCCCTGTACTCTTATTTTCTACAGAGATGACTATTTTTCTCTTAGTGAATTATAGAGGTTTTTCATATTCTAAAATTATGAACATTCTGACATTTTAAAAATTGCATTTTTTTTTTCAGTTTGCAAGTTGTCTTTGGATTGCATTTATGGTGCTTTTAACTAACAAAAGTTTTATCTCTTTTTTTGTACTCTTGTGCTTTTTGCTTCTAGATTATCAGTGGATTAATCTTTTAATGCTTCAAATCAGTTTACTATTACAAAAGTTATTTTCTTTAAGGTAGCATTTTTAAGGGAATTATCCCTTAAGGTAAAAAAGAGTGTGTGGATAGTGAATGACTGAAATGCCCAGCCAACTTTATTTCTTGGAATCTGTTGCTATGAATATTATGTTGAAGAATTGTGGGGGCTGCTTGGTGGAAAGTTGGTGATATTAAGGAAGAACATCCAAGTAGGCAAGGACTCAGTTAGACGTAACATTTGGCTCAATTACCCGTTCAATCAAACTCCCTTTGCATTGAGGAATTCCTTTTAAGTTACATATGTCTCCTGGTAAAACTGGAATTTAACTCTTCTTTTGTACTTTACTTTTACTTTGTTCAGATTGTTAGATGAGCATCTAGTGGACAGTAGCATTTATCTATCTATCTATCTGTCTGTCTATCTGTCTATCTCTCTATCATGTATGATTTGGTAAGAACATTTTGGAAGGAAAGGGAAATTTTGGTTACTATGGTAAACTGTCAAAAGGCAAGCAGTTGCTAGTAAGTATGTACTAAATGTGTAATGCAAGTGATGAGGTGAGAGCTTCCTTTGCAATTTTGTCCAGAGTAATGACACTACTGAAAAACAACTGTCACAGACATAACAGTTATAAATATGGCTATGGGTTGTCATTTGTCTGGGAGGATCAGGTAAATTGTAGCATCTTCCCTAATTGGTAAGGGAAAGATGTGCACTCATATAAGCTCCTATTTCCACTTAACTCTTTATTTTTATAAAACAAAAATGTTTACTTGGTATGAGACTCTGTAGTTTACTACATGCTGCCCTGAGTTATTTCAGTCTGAAGTTTATATTTTTATAAGACAGATGTAAATAGCTATATGTATTTGTCTAATATGATACTAAGCACAGTTCCCTAAAGACTACATGCTTAAAGACATGGGATTCAGACTTATATCCTGTGACTCTGATTCTAATCATCCTTTAAATCGAGCACAAGACAACATTTGCAACATTTTCCTACTTTATCTTGAATTTTTACAAGTGCTAACATATTATATTTTAAACTTCATAGAATGCTTGATTCAGAAGACCCATTTTCCAATTGACAAGAATTCTCTGAGATTTAGAATGAAAAAAATATGTAATAGAGTATATACCTGGACGTTGACATAATCCCAGATACTTCCATGTTATTTATACTCTTCAAACCTCACAGTATCCAAAATCAATCTTCCTCGTTTCTATTTACTTATTCAGCCCTCCTTCTGCTTCATGAAGACTTTAAATGCAGTGCTATTCGAAGTGTTGTTCAAAGACCAGTTTCAATCTACAGACTTTTGCTAGGCTACAAAATAAGTACAGCAATTCAGATTAAGCTGTTAACAACTTTGATAGCAATTTGACATCACTGTAACATCCAACATGCATAATCAGCGTGTTGTCTCTTTGGAAAACAAGTAGACTCATATCAAAATCATAGGTGAGTCATGCATGGCCTGAATTCTATACCAGTCATGCACAATAGAACTATGTATGTGTCTGCAGTGGGTTGGAAATTAAGAAAAGGAAAGAAAACACTGGTTCTTCATCACAAATAGCTGAGGAGCATTGCTCTAAAGCATCATCAGTGTGGCTTCTCCCTGGGCCTTGCCTTCCTTTCTTCTCTTCTGCCCTCTCTAAGCAACCTGAAATCTATGGGCTATCATTTCAACCAAACTCATATTATTTTTTATTTTTTTATGTTTTTATTTTATTTTGTTTTTATTTTTTTATGGCTCCAAATTGGAAAGAAACATACACAAACAAAATCCTACATAAATGGATCCTCTTTTCCTGCTCCTTGGCTGAGCACTGCTGGAAAAAAAAAAAAATCACTTAGTGGGTCAGATTCACGTTACCACAAACTCACCTGGGCAGCTGAGAGGCCCTTAACAGTGTGGAATATTTTCTTATCAAAATACTCTCTGCTCTTGCAGTTACAATTTCAAACATTATCTCATTTTTCCTAATTCTCTGAGGCCAATAAATGAAAATGTCCTCAAATTTTTGGCTATCATATTTTCTAAATATTGCTCCGTTTTCACTTAGCACTTCCTGCTTTCCTTCTATTATGATACAATTTTCTTCTCATCTCTATGGTGGATCCCAGTGCTTTGTGCTCTGTTAGCAACTTTGTAATATTTTCTCTCCTTAATATTTAGACTTTTTTTAGTTGTTAATTTCCATAAAAATTTAAATATCCTTCTACCTCTCTGATTTTATTTACTTATTTTTTCTGAAAGATTTTATTTATTTGACAGAGAGAGGCAGCCAGCGAGAGAGGGAACACAAGCAGGGGGAGTGGGAGAGAAAGAAGCTCCCCCCAGCAGAGGAGCCCTATGTGGGGCTCAATCTCAGAACGCTGTGATCACGCTCTGAGCCGAAGGCAGATGCTTAACGACTGAGCCACCCAGGCGCCCCTCTCTGATTTTATTTTAAAGAAAATTATTTCTGTCCGCTTTCTTCACCATTCAAATAACTTATTCTTAATTATCCTTAAAATCATAGTTTAAACATCACTTCCTTGGAGGTGCTTTTTTTTTTTATTTACTCTAGGGCAGGAAAAGTGTCCTTTTGTATCCCCTTATAATACCTGCATTTATTTTTTTTTGTAACATTTATCGCAGTAACAGTCTATTTGCTACTAATGAATCTAGAGATCTTTCCAAATCCCTTTGACTCAAATCATTTTAGTTTAGCTGCAATTTTTGCGTGTGTGATTGCAAAGTAACGAAATTGATTTCAAGGTCAAGTTTGACTTCATTGCTTCCAAACTGCCTCATTAAATGATGGGTGTTCGGGGAACATCGTGGGTGTATTTTTTCAGTAATCAGTTTAATTTAGTGGCTATTTCAGTCATTTGTCCATTTGGTAGCAAGCAGAAATCCTTAAAATGGGTTCAGAAGAGGGGAAAACCACTAAATGGATCACTTATTTTAATGAGTTTGGTTAATCAATTTTTAAGTTGTATAATTTTTATAAAGTTCTCTCAGTAGTCTGAATTTAAATTAATAATGGATTTAGGCAAGTTATTTTACCTCTGAACATCTGATTTGTTATCTGAAAATGCTTTAACACAATATACATCATCAAGCTTTTGTGAGGTTTAATAATGTGTGTATATACACACATACATATGAATCACTTAGCATAAAAGCTAAAATATTGTTTGGTATTATTACTACTAAGATGATTCAATAACTGTATTCTTAGCTCTAATGATATCAATAACTATCATGAGCTAGTGAGGAGAGAATACTTTTAGTTAGAACCTAAAGAAATAAGAGTCCTGAGGACAATAATTTTTCAAAAAATATTAAGACTACTGTTTTTCTGACATGTTTCAAAGAAAGAGAGGTTAATAGAATTAAACTGTTTTGCTCTGGAATACAGGAAACTTGATTCTCCTGAGCATTTAATTAATAGGGTACATTAAAAAATTGCAGCATTAAAATAATTCAAGGATTCAAGCAATTAGAAAATCAAGCAGCTTTTTATACTTTGTATTGTTGAGGTGCAATTAATCTGTTTTATAGGATATTGCCAATCTCAAATGGAGCTGAATTCTGTATATTTAATAAGCATTCTTATATTTAGATCCTGTGAAACTAAATGACTTTTAAAGGTTTACTTAAACCTATTCTTAGACATTTCACGGTTGAACGGCTCACTATCCTGGAATTGGCAAAAGTCTCTGTTGTGTGATCATGCATGTGTATGCATGCACATACACATACAGCACACACACACACACACACACACACACACACATGCACACACCAATTGGTTATTCTATTGATTAAAGTGACAGGGTCAAAATAAAGCTCAATTGCTAGAGATTATCCATTCTCCTCTAAGAAAAAAAAAGCAATTTTCATAGCAATCGACCCACTCATGCTTATAAACAGTCTAATAAGCAAAGAATATGTGAGAGATTTTATAACATAATTTGTTCAGTTAGTCAATGTAATAAACTTATCCCCATAAAATAAAAACAAATAACATTCAGTTTTAAAAATTTATCTTGTTTTGTGTTTCTGTTTAAAAGCTCTTTTCCAAGAAGGATATTTGATTTCTGTAAATCACAACCGTACATTGGTTTAGTGCACTCTCCTCTGTTGTTACTGCTTTCCAAAGACCTGTTACCTAGCAACTGCATGGAAGAAGCTTCTAGTATTTTAAATCTTATACAAGAGCTCAGAAAATACTGAAGCAGACTTTTAAAAAAGGCTCTGACTTGTTAAAATGTAATTAACAATTTTATTTTCTATAAAGTAAAAGGAACTTGAAAACTTCATACATATCTATAAACTTGTCTCTTTAGTTATAATCGCTTATCTTAAAAGCCTTTACATTAAAAATAATAAACATAACAATTAAAAAGAAACAAAGAATCTCACAGAGTCCTACTATTTTAAAAGTCATTGTTTTTGAAAATTTGCTCACTTCTTGAGGTAGTTACCGTTAATAGTTTGATGCCTGCTGTTAGAATTTTTTGTACTTATTCAGACATACATGTGAGCATATGAGCATACGTGCAGAAATCAGCATTTTTATAAAACTAGAGTTGTGTTTTAATTCCAGAACGATACATTTATGTTATATTGTTTTGCTGTGTACATTTTTAAAATGTACTATTGGCATTATTTCAAGATACTTTATGAAGTCTTTGTTTTTAATAAACATGACTGTGAGGATATATACTTGCTTAGAATTCTGATCAGCATTTTATACTCATTGTCTACTTTTCTTCTCAGAAAATCCTATGAGGCACATACTATTATTATTCACATTATAAAATAAGGCAAATTAGGCTCAGAGGGATCAATATTTGCCCATGGCTTGGCACACTCAGTGGTGATATCACTTGATCTCCTGTGTTTATGCTTTAACAGCAAGCCACAAACAAGAAGGATCTAAATCAAAACAAATACACAGAAACTTTAAAAGGATGAGAAGAAGATCTGAGATGCACATAATTTTGAAAGAGGAAATGGAAATGCTTTCTTCAACAAGGGAGGGAAATTAGAAACCATAAAGGAAAAAAATGGACTGATTTTATCATTGCTAAGGAGTTGTCTCTGTCTGCATAATCAAAACTGAGCGTTTGCCATTATGTGGTCTCACCAACAAGAAGGAAAGAGTTTAGGGAAAGTGGTTTTGTCCGCAAAAAAATAATACAGAAGCTGGACAAACCTCGGCAGGTGACCATATCTAACTAAGACGAAGCTGGAAAATGTAATTTCTACCTGGGCAGCCATGCACCCAGTTAGAATTTGGGGATGGGTGAGAGGAAATAAGAGCTTCTATTACTGAAAGGAAGCAGGAGAGAATGAATATGGGTGATAGTAGTTTCAGCCACAGTTTAAATCCTTACCCACCTAAGGGTTCATGTACAATATTTTCCCTATATATTGAGAGACTCATCCATTATTATGAAAAATACTCCACAGATCTGTATCAATTATTACATCCAACTTATAGTCCAGGATATCTGGATAATGCAAAGACAGTTCTAGATGTGGTTCCTCATGGTCTGGCAACACACACACTAATAAATTAGTTAGCTACTTCTACCTGATTGCATATGAATATAAAATAGTGAAACAAGAGAATTGTAATAAAACACTGGTGTTTGGAAAAAGGAAGAAGTGGAGACACACAGCAGTCATGGGTCCATAGCAATGATGAAATCCTGTCAGACATGAATGGCAGAGACCTCGTAATACCTGTAATTTTCCTATCTCAGCACCCACTTCTAGAGGGGCATTCCGCAGAGATCATGTTGTTACTTGTTAATGTGACTCCTCCATAATCTCTGTTCCTGGAGACCCTGTTTCTGACTGCTGCCTCTTATCACTCCAGTTCACATCCTCTAGTATGGAACCCCAACTATCTTTTGACTACATGGGACTTAAAATTCATTGATTCTACCAAACGTTTACCATTATTGTCAACTGCAGATCCTGTCTTCTCTTCTTAACCTGCTCGAATTCCATAACACACCATTATAAGCCATTATTTTAATTCATCCTCTGTTCATTGACCTTCTACCATTAGTTAGACTTGTTTGTCAGAAGTTGCTGGTGGTGAATGCTCTGTCTTCTTGACAGAAGATGGTGTTTACTTCCATGCATTTGAATGTGGCCCGAAGAAACAAAATAACAAAAGACAGCCTGCCTACAATTCCCACTTTAAATTCATGATCCTTGATTTCTCCGGGTTCATGAGCTGCCAAACATCATTCTGTGTCTTTGTTTTGTTTCCTCTTTCACTCTCTTAGGCAACTACGCCGTATTTTCTCCTCTTACTTCTAACCTCTTCTTTAATTATCATTTCCACCAATTTCACAAAGAAAACAGAACCACAGAAAGACAGACAAAATTTTCATAAACTTCTACCTACACATCTACCTATCAACCTGCATGTACACCCATATGTTCTACCTCCTCTCCTGTTACTGTAGATGAGCAATTTTAGCAGCAATGTGGCTAAGCAAAGCCATGAAAAGGTGATATAGCATGTTAGTAAGGTTACCCAAATTCTGCCAGTGTATGAATGAGATTTTAAGGAATTTGAAATATATCCTATAAGCTTTAGGATTTATGGAAAGTCATTAATCCATTTGGCTAATCAAATAGCACTGGCCAGTTATTGGTGATAACGGAAATATTCCGTATTTGCATTGTCTGATACTGTAGGCAGTTACTACAAATGTTATTGAGCACTTTATTGCTATTAAAAAATGGCTAGTAAGATGGAGGAACTGAACTTTTACTTGTATTTTATTTTAATTAATTTATATGTAAATTTATATGAACTTTTATTTGTATTTTATTTTAATTCATTTATATGTAAATGTAATTTATTAATTTATATTTTTAATTAATTTATAATCTATATATATATTAATTAATTAATTTATATGCCCTGCCATAAATGGCAGGGCAACTCTAATTGGGCAGCACAGTATTGGAACGGGTAATAGGCAGAATGCTGAAGAATTGGAAGACATGATGAGCAATTAAGAAGCTGTAACATTTGTCTAGGTGAGAGATAGTCATAGCTTGAATAAAGATTCACAATCCTTTAGCCATAATTCCAAAATCCAGAAAATTCCCCCAAAAAATAGAGAGAAAAAGAAAAAAAGAAAGAAAAAGAAAGAAAGAAAGAAAGAAAGAAAGAAAGAAAGAAAGAAAGAAAGAAAGAAAGAAAAGCAGAAGTACTTCTGTTGGTGGTGAAATCTGACCTGATCTGAAATTATTTGGTGGCAGTTCCCACACTGAATTTTTCTTTTTTCCACTTAGTATAAATATTCACACATTTAGCTACAGAAATAATAGTATGTTAAAGCATAGGTTCCTCCCTAGACATAGGGTCTGGTAGATGAAGCACATTGCCTTTCTAAAATCTAAAAATAAAAAAAAAATTAATTCTAAAAACTGATAGCTGGCCCTTAAAAATTATGGATAAGGATTGGAAGCCCGTAGCAAGTAGAGACAGTGGAATGGAGGTGGAGAAGGTGGGAAAGACAGAGAAGGCCTTAGTGGTATGATCAATAAACCTTGGCTGTCATATGACATTGAGAAACGAGGGGCATGTAGCAGGAAAGAATGGTTTTCAATTCAGGTTAGCGATAGTGATTAGTATTTTAAAAATGTCCCAGGAGGAGTCATAGATTTGCACTTAAGAGGAGAGGTATAAAGATATATTCAATTCTATTTTACAGAGTGGGTTTCAATTTTGTGCAAACTTGTACAAAATTCTCTGTAATTTATGCAAATGAAGATTATTATCTAGTTGAATATTCTATCATATTCCTTTTCCTGTGTCAATCACCTATGTTGACTAAATCAATTTCTTTTTTAGGAAAAGAAAGAATACTGATTTTTCTTTTTATCTAACAAGGAATCCCATGATAATTACATATTAAGTCATGTATCTAAGGCAGTGATTTTCAACCAATCTGATCCAATCCGTCCTTTTTACAGTAGATATTTTGTAACACTTCTTTTACTATCCTGGAATGAAATTAGAGTAAATATAACTATATAAATACATTTAAAATAATAAATATTTTAATTGTAATTTGAAGGAGAAAGGGAGGGGAATATGTATTTCAATATGTAAATAGTCAGGTACAAATACATAGAAAAACACAATGGAAAAGACAGATGCTTGCACCAATAACTATGTGCCAGCTACTGACATTGATAATATTAATAATCAAACATCCTAAATTTGTATAAATGACTGACATACAATGCTAAACAGAATAATATAAATTTTCTTTTAATTTACACAGTAGTTATGTTACTAGGTAATTTAGTATACATTTTTGGCTCTTGAACAACAGGAATGGGGGCATCAACCCCCCCACCTGCTCCACCCCACACAGTCAAAAATCTGCTACAATTTTGGATTCCTCCAAAACTTTAGTAGCCTACTATTGGCCAGAAGCCTTACCAATAACATCAATAGCCTTACCAATAACATCAATAGTTGATTAATGCATATTTTTGTGTTATGTGTATTATATACTATATTCTTATAATCCAGTAAGCTAGAGAAAAGAAAATGTTATTAAGAAAGTCGTAAGTTAAGAAAAAATATATCTATAGTACTGTACTGTATTTACTGAAAAAAGTTTGTGTAAGTGGACCCATGCAGTTCAAACCTGTGCTGTTCAAGGTCAACTGTATAATAACAGTGCAAAACATATTTTGTATTTATATGTAATATTGCCTCCAGTATACTGTATACTTTGCTGATGGGCTAATAGACACTGAAAAAAAAAATAAAGAAAAGAGAGACAGACATTGTTAGCAGATCCTTGATTTTGTTTGATTGTTTGTTTTGAGTAAATCCTGAGGTGTAACTGTAGCAATTTCTTCCATAACATATAAAGGAAAAAAATAAATAAATAAGGAAATGAAAGAAAGAGAAAAAGTAATGGGTTCTTTCATATGCTAACTTATAAAACCAGAAGTAAGTTTATTACTTATCTATCTGGAGCGTCTGCTGCACCATTTCCCAAGTAATCTCTTGTTTCTTCGTAAATGATGTTGGGTATGCGTTCCTATTTTTTTTTAATTAATTTAGTTGAGGGGCGGGGAGGGGAAGAGGAAGAGAGAGAGAGACTCTCAAGCAAACTCTGTGCTGAGTGCAGGGAGCCCGATGCAGGGCTCTGTCTCAAGACCCTGAGATCAGGACCTGAGCTGAAACCAAGAGCTGGTCACTTAACTGACTCTGCCACCCAGGTGCCCAATGTGTTCATTCTGTAGATTACCGACTCACCTACAAATTCAACCTTCAGTTTCTTAATGTAGCTAAAACTATTTTATGGGAATATTTATTTTCTTGGAACTTTACACATTGTCTTTATTTCTAATACCAGCTGTCATTGTTTACTTGGGAAGGGAAGGGTTTTTTTTCCCCCCTAAAGTAAACAATATCTTAATCGCTTTTCTATGACTTCTGTGAAGAATTGGATATCTGGCATCTGTGCCCTCATGGCTGTATGAAAGTAATGGTCGTGGGCTGAGTTGCATCACCCCCCTTTCACGTGGCCTTCAACCTCTCCTGTGCTTTATCTTTAGCACTCTCTTGTTTTTATGTCACTGACTTCAATTGCCATTTATTATCTTGCCTGATTGAATCCTATCATCTTTTGTTTATGACTGTAGGTCTTGAGGTCAAAGTACAATTTAAATTTAAATGTATTTTAGCATTAGTTTTTATTGCCTGATATCATAGTTGTTTTGATTGTACAAAATCTATTACTGTTATGTAAATGTTATCTACCATGTCTTTTAATAATTCTGTGTGCTGTGTGACTATGAATTTGATAAATCAATAATGCTTTAAATCAATACTACAGCATTTCATACCATAGAATTATCAGAATTAAAGGAGACTTTATACAGTCTCTGATTTATTTTCCAGATTCCAACTCCAACCTATCTGTCTCCCTCTCACCTCCTTGTACAGATGAAGCATAAGAAAATTAAACATTTGCCAAAGGCTGCCGATTTCATTAAAGACAGAATTGGGGCTAGAATCCCCTTCCCTCTTGGTCACTTAACTCATAATCTAGTACTCTCTCTTATGAAACATTTTTCCTGGGGAAAATTGCACATGTAAAAACATCTCGAAGACAAGTGTGTTTATGTGGAAACTTCTGTAATTTTATTTGCTGTTTTATTTTTCATATTATTTTAAAATACTACTCTCCCAAGAATAATTTACCTATTTTATTTCAAACAGATCATGTTGTTTGTGAAGAAGAGTTTAAATACGCCATGTTAGCTTTAAACTGTATATGCCCGGCAACATCTACACTTATTACACTACTGGTTCATACCTCTAGAGGGCAGTAAGTATATGTTTTCTTTAAGATAATACATTTTAAATTATTTTTAAAAAATAATATAAGTGCAGTCATGTGATTTAGAAGTACAATAATACAAGGTATACAGCTTGATATGTACTTGTATTCGTGTGCGTTATCTTCATCTGACAGACAGGTGGATAGATAGTTAGACAGACAGACAAATACAGACTGTTAAGGGGCTGCGGCGGGGGGGGGCGGGAAGGAATGACTCTAAGACATATTAAAAATTGGCAGTTACTTTCTGTCTTTTCTAATTAATCTTGAGATAATTTGTTTCAATCTAAATTCTAAGTGTCTACATCATTTGTTAGGTCTAGGATTAGGGCACTGTTTCTATTTTCAAGATACTTAGCAAAAAAACTTTAAAAAATAGGATGACAATCATTAATATGAGATCTTGAAGCCATTTTTTTTCTATTCCTGAGGTAAGTTTTTATTTCAAAACTATATGTACATGATAGACCTCAAAAATAAAATTTTACAATTATTATGGAATAAAAAGTATTTGAAAAAATTAGCAAATTTAGTATAAAAGAAATCACTTTTTTATATGCATTTCAAGGTAGATGAGGGCAAGTTATATCATCAGACCATTTTGTTCTATGAGAGAGTTTGTATTTGACTTGGATGATCAGGGAAAATATAATCAGGGAACACAGTCCCCACTCTTATTTGAAGAGAAAAATGTCACATTGCATTTCATACCTTTTCCTCTTCCTTATTTGGTATTTTAGACAAAATGTTGATTCTCTAAATAAATTTTACTGTGGTGCTTGTGGATATGATTATTTAAATTTAGTAAGTTAATTGATAGTTATTTAAGTGAAATGCCAAATCAAATAAATCAAGAAGAAATAAAATTCTATTTGGGATTTTTTTTTAATTTTTTTTAAATTTTTTGGGATTTAATACTAGATGGAGTAGGTTGCTAATTCGAAAATAGCAAATACCTGCAATATTTTCAGGTAGCTTTTACTCTCTAATTATGTCTCTGCTCTATTGAGATAGTTAAGATTTTCCAAGGAGCAATTTTCTTAAAGTTCTGAATGAAAATATCTCTATTCTATGCATTTACAAACCTTTAATTTGTGCAATGGGAAAGATACAACTGGACTATGAATAAATTGTTTTTCTTTGAAGAAAGTATGTAGCATTTTGATGAAATTAAATAAAACACTGAAAATGACTTTAACACCAGTTAATGGGACATTCAGAGAACTCATCACAAGAATTCATTATTTAGCCATGCCCTCTTTGTCACAGACATACAACTTTATAATTGAATATCTAGTCTCATTTTATTGTTGTAGAAATGATAAAAATGAGGCTTATCAACACTAACATATATCATTAATTATAGACTGGTTTAAATCCTAGTAAATACTATTTATTGACATGCAACATTGCCCTAATGAACAAATTGTACTTGACATAAGTTAAAAAAGCATTTCAGGGATCCTTAAAACATGACTTTTCCCAATATACTTTAATGAATTTTGCCTTATTAAAAAAAGAAAATAATGTTGTTGAAGACATTGTTAGCACATAATTAAGGATTTTCCATGAATAAGATTGACTAGAAAAATTATCTCACAACTGAGTGTCACAATAAATGCTATGGTCCACCGGAATAACTTTCTTCATAGCAACTTAATTGAGTCATAATTCACTTACCATACAAATCACCCATCCACAGTGTACGGTTTAATGCTTTTTGGCATATTCACAGACTTGTGAAAACATCTCCACTATAACTCCTGAATCTTTTCATCACTCCATTTTATAAAGCAAAAGTCTGGGAACAACATCTAGAGCAGCATGTCTGACTCAACAGTGCACCTAGTTTGTTCCTTTTTTTTTTTTTTTAATTCTAACATTTTTAGCTGTAGGACTTAACCCTCAAGATTCTCTCCTTGTAATCACAAACGTCTGCTTTCCTTTAGGCTCTTCTCCTTCTAAGTAGGAAGAAGGGGAATGACAAAGGGGCAAAGTATTGTCAACTGGGACTATTTAAAGCTTTCCCTGAAGTCTAACCATGCCTTTTAACTTCTTAAGATACAGTTATATTTTGCATATTAGAATATAAGCTTGATTCTAGTTATGTCTCTTAGCAATGTAAATAATTTTAAATTTAGGGACGCCTGGGTGGCACAGTGGTTAAGCGTCTGCCTTCGGCTCAGGGCGTGATCCCAGCGTTGTGGGATCGAGCCCCACATCAGGGTCCTCCACTATGAGCCTACTTCTTCCTCTCCCACTCCCCCTGCTTGTGTTCCCTCTCTCGCTGGCTGTCTGTCAAATAAATAAAATCTTTAAAAAAGTTTTTTTTTAATTTAAAAAATTGTATACACAGTTTATGTATATATACATATATACACACATATTAATTTAAAATTATATATTTACTCTTTTAAAATAATTAGGTTACATATCATAAGAATAAAAGATAAATCAAAGGATCTCATCTGGGGGTATAGTAAATCATGCAAATAATTGTGAAAGCCTAAGATTTATATGTGAAATAGAAAAGTCATTGCTTCTTATTAGAGAGAGACCTCAAATCTGGTAATTGCAAATTTGGCACTATTAAAAAATATTAAGTATCTTAATATTTTATTATTACTTAAAAAAGATACTTAAAAAAATTAAGTATCTCTGTAGTGTAGCTGTTAGTTTTTATTACTTTTTGATAGTTGGCCCTTTACCTGAATTTTAACATATTATGTATCAGTGAGCCAAAACCATGCACATTATTATTATAAAATATGTGATTCAGAAACTTCTCTCATTAAAGTAGCAGCTGAAATTGGACTTTCTGGGAACTGCATATCCTCATCACAACTAAAATTCCCTGTTTGGTAGTGTTCATGCTGTAAATGGGGCTCATAAATTTAGGGAGGAAATATGACAGAGATAGAGGATCACCCATTCTGGCAGCTTGAAACGGTTGACTCACTAACTGGCAAAGTTAACTAACACTGAGCCAATTACATACTCCATTTCATTCTCAATCATTTTATATGGAAAATTTGAAATAATAATTTTCTCATCCATTACTTTATTCATTTATTTGACAATTATTTATTGAACGCTTACTCTGTGACAGAACCATTCCAGGTGTTGTGGTTTCAAGAAGGAAACCAATAGAAAAATTCCAGCTGTCATGAAGCTTTTATTCCAACTGGGGAGACAGATCAAAAATAAATATGTAAAATATATCTCAGATAGACGCATATCTGATGATCTGAGAAACAGCAAGTGGGCCAGTGTAGCTAGAAGGGAGGGATGAGAAAGGTAGTAAAAGCTGAGATCTGACAGGGAAACAATGGTCTCCTAGGTCATGATAAGGGTGGTGCCCATCACTCTCAAATGAAAAAAGATTCTGAACAGAAGAGTGATAAAATTTGAATAAGAGAAACAAACACATTGGCTTCTTGGTTGAGCAAAAGCAATTAAGAGATCATGGGACTAATTTAAACCACAGAAGTTAAACCTTGTATTGTCAAGGGCACAAGTATGGAAGTGATTAGATGTGCTAAGATTTGGATGCCTGAGTGGCTCAGTTGGTTGAGTGTCTGCCTTTGGCTCAGGTCATGGTCCCAGGGTGCCAGGATCTAGGCCTGCATCAGGATCCCTGCTTAGCAGGGAGTCTGCTTCTCCTTCTGCCCTTCACACTGTTTGTGCTCTTTCTCACTCTCTCTCAAATAAATAAATGAAATTTTTAAAAAAAGTGCTTAGATTCTAGATGTATTTTGAAGGTCTTGTCAGGAATTGTTGATTAGATGTGGGGTGGAACAGAAGAAGAGTCTAGCATGACTGCAAAGTTTTGGACTGAGCAACCAGAAAAATATAATTGTGATGTACCACAATGAATAAGACCAGGGAAGATCAGGATTTTTATTTTAGACATAACTTAAGATACTTGTTAGACTCCCAAAATTGTGTTTAATATACAGTCTGGAGCTTACCTACACTGATGATAGAAATTTGGCTGTAATCAGTATACGGACATTAAACCATGAAACTGGATGAAATCACTTCGCAGGATTATTTTGAGGATTATGTACAGCCATGCCAGACCATAGTAAGTAGGTACTCTTTAGTTCTCTCATTGGCTCTATTTATGTGTATCAAGTGAGTCAGATTTTATATGCATCAAAAATCATTTTTTAAATTTGGTGTCAGAGACAGTTTGAGGGTAGCAGGAGAGATGCTTTAAAGACAAAGCAGGACACCCAGAACCATGTATGTATTTGTGATGGAGAAGAAAAAGACTCAGGCCATGCACATGTGTTTTATATTTAAATTAGAATATGTTCATAACTTTATTTGGATATTTTTTGGAACAAAGAATGACATGAATGAACAAATATATATCAGAATGCTTCGAAGCAATAAACAGTGAAGGTGTATTTCTCACTATGGCCAATCTTTTGAATCACTGTTTTAAGTATTACAGAAATTAGGATTAAATACATTTTGAAAAAGATGACTCAAGTATGTAAATGTCAGGGATTTTATTCGCAAGCAATATATTATTCAGTCATGGAAGATTTCATAGAAGAAAGTCAAGTAGAGTTATAGGAGGTATGAAACTATTTTGTCTTCTTAAAAGGTACAAGTTTGGGGATGCCTGGGTGGTTCAGTTGGTTGAGTGTCTGCCTTCGGCTCAGGTCATGATCTCAGGGTCCTGGAATCAAGTCCCACATCGGGCTCCTTTCTCAGCGGGGCGCCTGCTTCTCCCTCTGCCTGCCGCTCCCCCTGCTTGTGCTCAAGCTCTCTCTCTCTCTCTCTCTGACAAATAAATAAATGAAATCTTAAAAAAAAAAAAAGACATCAGTTTTTAGTGACCTTCTCAAAGTGTGTTTGGAAGAAATGCATTATAAAAAATAATTTAAACAAGAAAATTATTAAATGCAGTTAAATTACTTTAAAGTGTAGCAGAAGACATAAAGATAAAAAAGACATATCAGAGAAAATGGTTAGCTATATAAATGTAAGCAGATAACAGTTGCAGGAAGATTCAGATTTCATAATACATTATTACAATATATTGCAATAATTTTCTTTTGATTTACATGGCCACAAAAAAGAAAGCTTTAAATAGAAATCAATTCGTATATTATATAAATATGTATATTAAGTATTTTGAATGGGTGAAAAGATGTAAGAATTCCAATGCTACATTACATAAATACATATTAGAAGTAAGGGGGAAGCAAAGTTGCTTTCCTATTTTAGTAAAATCAATTTCAAAAAGTTGCAATTTTGTAGATATGCTCCTTAGGGAAGGTTATTTCATAAGAAGCCCTTCATTAAGTTACCAGGGCGTGTGTGTTATTTTCATCAATGAGATCTGGAAACTGCAGATTTGGGGATTGCTGCAATGCTTTTTGTAAAATGAAAATTAAACACTATTAAGTTTTGTCTGTTTTTTTCAATGTAATTGGTCTCTTTTAAAATAGAAGAACACCTTCATTTGTGGTTATTTCCTTAGCTTGCAAAATTTTATCATACCTCTAACCACATGCAAAATGTTTGTAAAATTGTAGATAGATAGTCTTGTTCAAATTTCTGTCATGAGCATTATAATTGTGTACATTTAGATTTAAGTGAAGTTTAGGCTTTCTCAAATAACTATTTCACTAGAGATTGCTTAATAGTTTTGGGAAATCTTCAACCATAGTAGAAACACATTAAGCCAAAATGCACTGTAATTAATTTTTGTGTGTGGTATATAAATAGTGGTTCTATTACTTCATATCATGGCCAAATTTGTGTTCCAAAGCACAATTAATAATGCTTTTGGATGGAAGTTCATAATTTTCCTGAGAAGTAAAATTATGTACTCAAGTAAGATTGGGAAATGCTGGATAACATGTTACATTTTTAATGGCTTATTTTTTAGTCTTTTTATTTGAACCAGATTTAGACTCACAGAAAAGTTACAAAAATAATACAGAGAGTTCCTACATACCCTTCCCATATAAACTTCCCTTAATGTTTTCATCTTACAGTATCATAGTGCAGTTAACAAAATGACAAATTAACATTAGTACAATACAATTGACTAAATTATTGACCTAAATGAATTTGACCAGTTTTACCATTAACATCCCTTTTCTGTTCCAGGATCTTCTCCAAGATCCTGCGTTGCATTTAGTTGTTATTTCTCCTAAGCCACCTCCAATCGGTGGCAGTTCCTGTGGGTTAAGATTGGAAATTAGTATAAACTCATGACTTTTAATGCACATGTATCAAAGATAGACACGGAAATTTAGACCTGTGTCTGTATGGGCCTGTGAATATATACAAATATAATTCCTAGCTCGTTTACTGAGAGAGCAATGACAGCTCCGTAGCACGTAGCACAGTTAACGCTCACGTCTTGGTTACTAAACATGTTCCCTAATAAAAACATCCAGGGCTTCTTGGGGTACTGGGTGAATCCAGGATGCAGGCAGGAAATATATGAGAGTCTGGAAAAGTCTGGTGCTGCCAGAATGTAAGGAGTTGCTCTGAAGAGTGTGGGGGTTTGTCAAAATGACACAAGAAATAACCTAAAGGAGTTCCTAACAAGCTAAGATGGGACAATTTTAGAAACAAAATAAATAATGATAACATTCTATTTTAACCCATAAAATCCAGTAAATACACTAATGTAAGTAAACAATGAATAAATAAATAAGTGGGGAAGAAGAATAGCTCTTTCTTACCAAAGAATTCCAACTAATAAATGTGGAAGGAAAGAGAGAAATAGGAAGTCATCATTAGGCAAACAATTGTTGTAGACACGATCCTCCAAGGGGTGCTAGTATTAGATGGTGAATGTTTATGGAGAGCCAGGATCATTGTGTGGTCTCAACATATCTGTCCGTGCTATTTAATAACTATGAAAGGAAAATTATAATTTTCTAGTGTAGTAACCTGACAGACACAGATCTTAATCAAGAGACCAAGGTAAACATCACCAATAAAAAGAGATGTCAACATCATGTAATCCCTATAATGTGCCAAGAAGTACATGACAAAAAAAAAAGAAGTACATGACATAATTTATTTGGTATTCTTGCCAATATTTTCTGATTATGAGGGAATACCTAGACATACCAATATTGAGAACATCTTACAAAATAACTGACCAGCACTCTTCCAGATGCCAGGGTAGTGAAAGACAAGGAAAGCCTCAGGAATTAAATATTTATTTTTAAACATTTCAGTCAGCTTTATTTGGGAGTGATATAAGTATTTTAAATAGTATTTTGACTGGAGGAATTCTCCAAACAAAATTGTCGGGAAAAAAGTATATCTGGAGAAAACAAAGAGCAAGCTAGGGCAATATTTTGTTATATCTTTTTTTTTTTTTTTTGAAGTAAGTTCTACACCCCAGGGTGTGGGGCTGGAACTCACTACCGTAAGATCAATAGTCACATGCTCTATCGCCTGAGCCAGTCAGGCGCCCTCATTTTGTGGTACCTTTGAATCTATGCAGAACTACAGGGATCTGCGCTAGACCGTGCTGAAGCCTTCATTGTTTCTCTGACCTCAGATGAAAATTAACCATGAGACTTCCCTTGTCTATTATACTCCAGCATCCAGGGAGTCCCTATTTTAAACACGTGATGAGGAAAAAGGAAAATTGAATATCTTTTACCATCTCCAGAAAAAGGACCGAAACGAGGGAGGGAAGCAGGGGCAGAGGTAGAGATGAGAAAGGTTGGAGAGTTTTTTTCCTTTATAATACTGAGCTGGTCACAGAGGACCCAGGGAATCAGTTGCCTTGAGAAAGGAGGAGAAAGTTTCTTAAAAGTAACAGAGATTAGGGGCACCTGGGTGGTGCAGTGGGTTAAGCGCTGGACTCTTTGTTTCAGCTCAAGTCATGATGTCAGGGTCATGAGATGGAGCCCTGTGTGGGGTTCTATGCTCAGGGCAGAGTCTCCCCTTCCCCTATGAACTTGTGCGCTCTCTCTAAAAAAATGTAACATATCATAATTACCCCCTTGACTGAAAGAAAGGAAAATGGGGAAAAAATATGTGTGGGGTGGCGGGGCAAGCTCAAGTGAATTACCATTAAGTTCTCTTGGAAGTTTCCCATTCCAAAACTGTGACAGAAGATTACATTGTGTCATCTGGCAGGTCTAATCCAGTCACTGTCTTCCCATAGGAAAGTAAAGTAAAAATTGAGTGTCCACGAGGATGAGAGGCACTTGGTTTTCCTTTAGAGTAAAACATTTTTTTTTTTCAGTTCTAATGCTTGATTTCTCCATTTCAAGTAATTATCACTTGGAGTATAAATCTTGAACTTTATTTGATAAAACTTTCTTAAATCTTAGCCTCTATTTCCATTAATAGATGTATATGCTTTTCAGTGCTTTCAAGAGAGAATATCAACAGGCTTCCCCCCGCCCCTCACCACCACCATACCTCAAATCTCTTTCCCATCCCTAAGGCCTCATACCATTAGCAACCTGGTAACTTACTGCTGCTCAGACTTCCAGAAAAAAAAGGAAGGTCATAGAAAGGGCTTTGACATATTTCCTCCCCATATCCTTCTCTGCTTTTCCACTATGGAGTATGAATTTCACTGCATCAATAAACTACACAATAATTCTCACTTTTTCTTCTAAAATCTCCCACATCAAACTACCCTGCTTTAATGTGCTTGCCTTTTCCTGGCCATTAGATTAGTTTGCTAGGGCTGCCATAACAAAGACACTGGGTGGCTTAAATAACAGCAATTTAATTTCTTACAGTCCTGGGGGTTGGAAGTCCAGTGTCAAGGTACTGGCAGGTTTGTTTTCTCCTGAGGCCTCTGTCCTAGCTTGCAGATGGCCATCTTCTCCTTGTGTCCTCCCAAGATCTTTCCTATGTCTCTCCTGTCTCTTATGAAGACACAAGATTGCTCTAGGGCTCACACTAACAGCCTTGTTTCAACTTCACTTTATTTTTTTTTAAGATTCATTTATTCATTTGAGAGAGAGAAGGAAGGGGGGGGGAAGAGAATCAGGAGGAGCAGACTCTGTGCTGAGCATGGAACCCAATGTGGGGCTTGATCTCACAACCCTGAGATCATGACCTGAGCCAAAACCAAGAGTCAGATGTTCCCCCAACTGAGCCACCCAGATGCCCCCAACTTATCACTTTTTAAAAGTCTCTGTCTCCAAATACAGTCACATTCTGAAGTGCTAGGGGTTAGGACTTCACCATATGATTTAGGGGGTGAGAAAAATTCATCTATAACAGCTGTGGAGTTGGAGGACACCATGGGTTTTATTGGAACACATCTATAAGTTATAATTGTTTCCACTATCAAGCAGAAGAGGCTTCTTTGACCTTGGAAATAGAGAAAGATGGTGTTGTCTGTATACCCCAATGGTGCTTTTTCCATTTCTCCCATGACAAAGCATTTTTGAAAAGGACTACAAGACTGGAGGTCTGAATGGAGGTGATCACAAGAGAGGGAAATGATGCACCTCTGAAGGTTACTTTAATTTTCTTTTATATAAGTTAGGTGTCCTGAAAATCTCCATGCAAGTGCATTTTATTTGGTGTATCTAAAACCTGAGAAATGTTTTCCTAAGCACACCTATTAAAAGATCAATTGGAATAGTATTTTATTAAACACAGTTTGAGAAATCTGGATATTGCTCTCATCTGGCAATCCTCTGTTTGAAAAGACTTAAATAGCTCATCGTTCATTTTCAAATTAGATTCAAATATGTCCATTTAATTTAGGGCCCTCTACACTCTAGCCATAATTTATTTTTATGTCCTCATCTTCCATGATTCTCTTATATATATCGTGTCCTCCAAATAGCATGATCCTAAATATACTTTGTGGTTTCCACTTTCTACATCTTTTTAAAAATGTTGTTCCCATTGCCTTGAATTCATTTCTTCTGGCTTTCCAGAGGATTTTGCTAAATCAAAAATTCTAGCTCCTCATGAAAATTTTTAAACTCCCCAATTTAATGTGATTTTTCATTTCTATGAACTTGTATAGAATTTTAATATATTCTGCCAGAGTATGTATTTTTTTTAAAGATTTTATTTATTTATTTTAGAGAGAGAGTGTGTGTGCAAGTGGGGGGAGGAGTGGGGGGATAGAGAGGAAGAGAGAATCTGAGGCAGACTCCATGCTCAGCCCCAACATGGGGCTCAATCTCACAACCCCAAGATCATGACCTGAGCTGAATCCAAGAGTTGGATGTTTAACCAACTGAGCCACCCAGGCGCCCCTATGTCTTGTTTTGTTTTGTTTTTAATGTATTTATTTTTTCCTGCAGTAAGCTGTAATTTCATTCAAGGTAGAAAACATGTTATACTCATACCTTAACAGCATGGATGCTCAATAAATATTAGTTAAATAAATGAAGTAAAGAAGGCACTAAAGATGATTCACTGAGCCCTTGCCTCAAACTAGTTTATGAACCATATGCCTTCATCTGCTCTCTCTCTCATGAGACTGTTGAAATGATGACAGAGAAATAAAAAATGATAAGCTTTCATTAATAAAGAAGAAGTGAAAGGCATAAGAGATTTCAATCAATTTCTGGGAGATGGAAAAAGGAGTGTTTTCTGTTGACACCTCCCCCCCCCCCGGCCCCAGGATGCCTAGAGGGTGATGCAGCAGGACAAAATGGCATCCCCCAGTGAAGCTCTGGGGTGCAAGATTTCTAGAAAAAGGAGTCAAATTTTAATTGAATTTCTGAATACCAAACAAGTTAACCCTGTTCCATCTACCATAGTACCATCCCCCTGCAGTTAAGTTTAGTCAGACATTTACTACTGGGAAAAATCAGATTTTTCCTAAACAAATTAGAAGAAAATGTCTGAATTGTATGCTAGTAGATAGTTTGGAGTTGGGGTTCAAAATTCTGTAATTGGGCATTTGATGGCTCCAGACAAAATAATGTGATCCCTTCTTACTCACCGGTGTAACCTGCCACTTAACAAAACATTTACGGACAAAGGAATCCATTTAATATACTAATATCTCATACTCAGAATTTTGAAATATTGCTCTTGCCATTTGCTGACTATCAGTATGCAGCATGAAATGAGGGAAATAAATCCAGCCAGGTGGAAACAACTATCTCTATTCTCACTGGAATTTTTTTGGATCTATAGGGAAGGTTGGTTTTATACTCACTAGAAAAAAAAACAAGAACGCATATTTGAAAATAGAATTAAATATATTTTTTGAGGCAAGGAGAGCCTCAGTAAATGAGTAAATACTTTAAATGTATTTTTGATAAATAGAGAGGTATAAATAATAGTATAGAAGAACATTGAAGAATTATAAAAGGGTGATGATGGCTGTTCAAAGGAATAAAATGCTGAAATTTTTTTATTTGTAGAATTTTAAATTTTCAGAATTTTTAACTTAGATTCTTATATTTCTGGAGGATCTTCTCTTTAATAATAAGAAAAAAGCCATAAACAAATACACAAATCTAGAATAGCTTAAATTATTATAATTATTATTCTAGATTTAGGAAGAACAGAAGTTATGGTGGAGAAATAGAAAGTAAAAAAGACCTTTTGAAATTGACAGAGTGCTGAAATTAAAATTTAATAAAATTCAGTAAATTCCTACAACTCAACAACAGAAAGAAAGAAAGAGTAAGAAAGAAAGAAAAGAAAAGAAAAGAAAAGAAAAGAAAAGAAAAGAAAAGAAAAAAGAAACCTGATTAAAATATTAGCAGAGGATCTGAATAGATATTTTTCAAAGAAGACATATAGGTGGTCAACAGGTATGAAAGGGTGCTCACCATCACTAATCATCAAGGAAAAAAAAATAAACCACAATGAGATTACCACCTCACATCGGTTACAATGGCTATTACCAAAAAGAAAAGAATATGTAAACATACTGTAAATTTCACCTCGTAGATTTATTAGTTAAAAACCTTTTGTCTATGGTAAGATTAGCTTGCATACCTTGAGAATAAATCGAATGACAACATGGACAGACAGTAAACAAATCTAGTTACAAATAATTTTAAATGGGCAAAAAAATATTCAAATGATAAAATGTAAATAACAAAATAGGAGCTTCTAAAGCTCCTATATTCCAAAATATTAATATTTATGGTATATAACTTTCCTGGGAAATTCACAGTGGTGTTCTAAACTAAAGGGATGGATATAGTGGTGCTATATGAATGTACAAGGGCACAAAGCACTTGAACCAAAGCTAAACGTATGGTCTTCAGTAAGAGAGAAAGGGGTGACTATATTTTTGTTATGAATTTTTATTAATGCTGAAGGAGAACAGTTTAAAATCAGCAGGCTGTGATTTACTTGATAGTGGAGTTAAAGAGCTGAGAATGATGCTTATGATGACAGAGGAATTTACTTTTTCACCTGACAGTTTAAAAAGCAGATGAAAATCTTGGGTCACCTGGGAGATGCAGTTGGTTAAGCAGCCCACTCTTGGTTTCAGCTCAGGTCATGATCCCAGGGTCTTGGGGCTGTGGGATCAAACCCCTGCATCAGGCTCCACACTGAGCACAGAATCTGCTTGAGATTCTCTCTCCCTCTCCTGCTGCCCCTTCACCGCCCTCCTCCGCCACCCCCCCATCTCTGTTTCACTCTCACTCGCAAATAAATAAATCTTAAAAAAAAAAAGTAGATGAAAAATCTTTACAGTTTTTTAGTGTGTGATAATTAGGCAGGTTCTTGAATTAAGTGAGCACTTTGGAAAATTACATTGGAGTTTTTGAAAGACTAACTTCAAAGATAATGAATTTTGGCCACCTTCAAGTATATACAGTCTTTCAGATTTAACAGTTGAGCTCTATTTCATTTCTTCATGACATAGATTCCTTTCAAAAGAGTGTTCCTTGTTTAAGTTCACTATTAATAATGTTTGAAAGCTATATGGTATTTTTCTGTTTTCTCCACCACAACAATTTTTTCCTGTCCTGAGAATGGCAAATAGCTTTCCAGTTCCATCTAGCGGTAGAAAATTGATTAACATACACTATCTTGATTTAATCTTAGAACTCAGATTTCTGTTTTGATGTATGATGAGTGGGAATGCGTAAGCCTCTTCCTAGTAGACTGAAGCATCATAATCTTGTGTTTTATTAATTTTTCTATTTAGAGATCTTGAATACTTTCCTTCTTAGATAAGATACCCATACTTGTATGTCGGTTCTGTCTGCAGACTAGCAAGAATAAATGTTCATCAGAGTTGTGTGTTAGCTGTTTCTTTTGAAACTCCCCTGTTTTGCAAGCTTCTGTATACTCTAATATACTCTCTCCCCCATGAATTACAATTATGTTTCCAGTGACACAGCCTACAATTTGTCAAAATCTTTTCTTTGGCCTACAATGTTAACTGTAGATTCCTGACATTAATAGTAAAGGCAAGATTGTAATATCATTTAAATAATTTGATATTTAAGTAATGTAACAGTTCGGGACCATTATGAATTAATGCAATTCATGTGTGTTTGCAGAAAAGCACCATTTAAAGAATATAAACAACTATATGCAACCAAGCAGATATTAAATTGGGGAAATACAAGTGTATAGAATTAAATAAAGTGTATTAATTTTAATTAGATTTAAGCCTTTGAGTTTTAAATCTACTTTTAATCAATATAATGAAGTAGTAAATACCTAATCTTGGGACACCTGAGTGGCTCAGTTGTTAAGCGTCTGCCTTCTGCTCAGGGCATGATCCCAGGGTCCTGGAATAGAGCCCCTCATCAGGCTCCCTACTCAGCCGGAAGCCTGTTTCTCCTTCTCCCACTTCCCCTGCTTGTGTTCCCTCTCTCACTATGTCTCTCTCTGTCAAATAAATCAAATCTTAAAAAACAAAAACAAAAACAAAAACTAATCTTCTTTAAAATGAAGCATCAATAAGGAAATTTTATTTTATTTAACATTTCAAGTATGAATCTAAATGACATTCTTTTCCTAAGGCAAAAATTTCCACCTAGATATATGTAAAGTCTTTTATTACATAGCAAAGAATGGATTTTATATAAAAAATCCCTGTGGCAAGGTGCTCTTTATTCTCACTGATGTGAAAATAATTTAGTTTGATAACCAAAATAAGTGTATAAGAACAACTAATTTGGTAATCTCTGTCAATTTTGGTGAATCTGAAACTGATCATTTACTGTATATTTATCTACATTATTCAGGATTGAAGAGAACAAAATATACCAGCAAAACTAAATCCAATGATTACAATGCAGAGGCGTTTAAGACAACAAACATAATATTGTGAAAGAGGTGGTATCCTACTAATGATTAATTTTATAACCTTGAAGGCAGTGCTTCATAATACCATGCTTATTCTTGAGTTTACCTATAGTTTGGTGGCATCCTTGTATGCATATAGACAATATAAAAGTAAAATCAAATTTTATTTTCTAGAAGTGACTAGTATGAGTTTTCAGAAAAAATCCCCAAAAACAAAATGCCATACATCTTTATAAAAAATAGGAATTTGCCAGTAGAACAAGGTTTTATGCTGCTTTTGTTTGTATTTGGTTGTTGGTGTTGTTTTGTTTTGTTTTCAGAACACTTTTTTGAAGATTTATTTATTTATTTATTTATTTATTTATTTATTTGAGAGTGAGAGAGAGAGTGCATGCATGCACACGGGGGCGGAGAGGCAGAGGGAGAGAATGTCAAGCAGATTCCCCGCTGAACATGGAGCCCAACGTGGAGCTCATTCTTATCTTGACCTGAGCCAAAAGCAAGTTGGCGGCTCAACCGAGCTACCCAGGCTCCCCTTCTTTCGTTTTTTTAATGCAAACTATATTACTGAGCAGAGTACCGTAATACAATTCAATAACACAATTTCAACTTATTGTATCTGGAACAAGAAATTCCAGTTAAATCCTTTTTTTCCCTTTCTTTTGTGAAAATTTGATGTGGGGAAACTTTTAAAAAACAAAATTACATAAGTTTCTTTTACTGTATTCAGAGGCCTGTATTAAAATACATTTCTACAAAGACCCAAGTACTTACTCACTAGTCCTCCATCCACTCTGTTGGTCATGTTGAAGCACAGCAAGTTGGTATCTGAGTCAATTTGCTTTCTGGCAATAAATACCCATTTTCCTTGAAGGTGTAATCATAGATTAATGAGGAATGTGATACTTGCATTTAAAAGAAAAATAAGTTCAGTTGTCAAAATTGATTTATGCACCATCAGGAAGTTAACTGGAACAAATGATATTTCTAACTTGGGAAAAATAAACAGAATAGAACAAACGTACTTTTTTTAAACTAATGCTTATTAAATTGAGAGGGACTTTTCATGTCTCAGAATTGATAACTATAACTCAAAATTGAGGACAAGGAAGAGTCAAGTATCCCATTGTCTATTCTCCTCACCTTTCCGTAAAGAAGATCAGAGAGGGGAATGGATAGAGTAGCACAGTGCTCTTGCACCCACCCCAGCAACGTGAGTGAAAGTACAAAAGAATTACCTGTCACTCATGGACAATAGGAATTTCTGCAGGAAGTGGGAACTAGCATCTTGCTCCTTAGTTAGACATTTGCTTATATAGTTTCCTGTGATTATTTGAACATGAGGAATAAAGAATTAGAGAAAAATGATAGAGCTAGAAAGTATCCTTCAGTCCCACACATGGGTTTTCCACAGCACAATTGATAGCTTAAAAAGATTTGAGCCATATTTCTGGTACCCCATCTAAGTGTGTTGGCCACAATGTAAGAAAACTCAAGAAGTAGACTGCAAGATGTACCACCGGAAAATAAGATGAGGGAAAGTGGAAGAGAGTTTCTTGTTTACCAGTGATCATATACCGAGGCTCACTCCACACTCCCCATAAAGGGTATTCACATGTGCCTATAAGAACCCTTCATAGACGATGGTGATGGCCAGGTAGTTACTTTGAAGAGTAGCAATATCCCAGGCAGAATAAGCCTGAGATGGTAAGACTGGAGTTTCAGATTGGGTGGAACTGAGCTTTTTAATAACTGAACATTATTTGAAAGAAAGGTACCCACCCAATACATTATTATGTGACAGAAATGGGGGAATTGACAGGACATGATTGAAGGCTACAAGCTCTTGAAGACTTTGATGTGGGGTTTGTAATTTATTTGACTAAACATTTTTTTCCCTTTCTCTTAAGCAACCATCTTTCCTTCCACTTCCGTTTATAAAAAATTTTTTTTTCTTACTTAGACATTTGTGTAGTGTTTGAAATTCAGACACAAGCTTTGTGTCCTTATAAGTTGCCTCATGAAAGTTTTTCCAAGGCTGTCATGACTATGGTTTTGGGTGCATGAATTCTATAGCATGTCCCTTTATTCAGGGGAAAAGACATCTCAAAGAGTTCTTTCAAGTATCAAGCATATGCTGATATTCCATAATCCATGTAATTTTCATATTCCTATTACTGTTTTCTTTCTTTTTCTGCTAATACCTTTATAAGCAGCTGGCGCTGTCAATTATTTTGAAAATGAAGGTAGACATAAACCTGTCTAAGAAGGACAGATTACCATTGAGTTTTCAGTAAAAATGGTAGAGCAGCCTTAAAAGGGTATGAAATAAATTAGACTGTACTATTTTACAGGTTGAAGTATACTTTGAGTTTGACAGTAAAAGCACAAGCCAGTTATTTTCCCCAAAAGTTCATTTGATTAGTGTAAACGCATCTTAAATCTTCATTAAATGGCTTTTTGTAATTTTCACTAAGCTTTCCATTCTGTTCTTTTTGTCGCTAATATCTTTTGTGTTTTTACTGCTGCTGAGGTTAAATTTATTTCATGTCCATTAGCGATTGAGGAACTCAGTGATTTTTTTTTTCTAATTCTAATGAGAAATTCATCAAAGGAAAAGTAATTGGTTAGACCTGAAGAATGATTCTGGTGAAGGAGACAGGTATTATATAATTAGGAAAGCTGAACTTTTAATAATTAAGCATGAAGAACACTGTTAGATTTTTCTTTGTTCATTTAACCGAACATTTATTAAGCACTTACTCTGTGTCAGATTGGATGTCAGGGTCTCAAAAATACAGCAGTAAACAAGACATGATCCCTTTCCTCATGTGGCTTATTTCACGGTGGAGGCAAGACATTAAGGAGTAATTAATACAATTTAGAGTTATAGTATCATGAAAAAAGTACAGCCCTGCAAAGCTGAGAAAGTAATGAGTAAGCTGTAGGTCAAAGAATGAGTAGAGTGCAGGAGATAGAAGGAACAACATTGTGAAAAGGCCAAAGGATAAGAAAGAGTTTCTTGTTCAGGGTAAATTATGGAATGCTCATGGCTGGAGCACACAAGAGAAAGAAGACAGAAGTAACAAAAGAAATTAGAAAGACAGGCACAGCATAGATCAGGAAGGCTTTGTAATGATGATAAGGAGGTTCACCATTTTAAAATGGAAGGAGGAAGTCCTTTAAACATTTTCAACAGAAAAATAACATGAACTGATTTGAGATTTTGAAATTTACTCTTATGACAGCACCATAAATTGATTTGTAATGGCCAATACTGGAGGCAAGGAGGCAAGAAGATGGGTTAGGACTATTTTAAGAGTGTAAGAATTGATGGAGAAAGAGACAAGTGATGAGTTTCAGAGCCACTTAGATGGTGGAATTAAAGAATTCTCTTATATAAGATGTTTGGAAATATCTTTTTATTTATGTGATTGTTTTCCTCCATTCAAAAATAATCTTGAATTAATTCTGCCTAGAAACATAAAGTAAGATAAGACTAAGAGAAAATTTAGGTAGAATAGTAAGTTGAAGACAAGTCTTTTTTACACATCTATAGGCCATAAATGCCCTTTTTAAAAATTGAGATATAGTTGGCATGTAACATTACATTAGTTTCAGGTGTACACTATAGTAATTCTATATAGAATTATGTGTATATATACATATACGTATATATTTAGAGAGAGAGAAAGAAAAAGGATCATGACAATAAGTCCATCCATCATCACACATACTTATAATTTTTTTCCTTGTAAGCAGAACTTTTAAGATTTACTCTCTTAGTAGATTTCAAATATATAACACAGTATTATTAACTATAGTTACCATGCTGTGCCTTATATTCCCAGGACTTACTTATTTTACAACTAAAAGTTTGGACTTTTTGCTCACTTTCATCCATTTCACCCACCTCCCCACCTTCCCCCTCTGGCAACCACTAGGCTGTTCTCTAAATCTCTGAGTTCATTTTTTGTTTCTGTTTTTTTAAATTCTACATATAAATGAAATTGTATGATATGTTTCTTGGTCTGACTTATTTCACTGAGCTAATATCTACAGGGTCCATCCATGTTGTCACAAATGGCAGGATTTCCTTTTTTATACCTAGACGGTAATTCATTATATATATTTACACCACATTTTCTTTATTCATTCATCCATCTACAAATACTTCAGTTTCCCTGTTTTGCCTAATGTAAACAGTGCTGCAATGAACATGAATTACAAATTTCTTTTTGAGTTAGACCTGTTTTTGTTTTTCGTGATGCAATTAGAAATATTTCATACATTAGCATGTTATAAGGATATTATCATGAACATTCATGTACCTAGCATTTCAGATTTAAAACATAAACATTCCAAATGTTTCTGAAGCCTACATATACTATCTCTGAATGACTTCTTTCTTTCTAGGACCTAGTTAGCTACAATGACACATCCAAAATCACTTCTTTTATTTAACATTTTATATTTGAGATTTCTCCATGATGTTTTATAAACAGTAGTGCTTATCTGTATGGATTTCATTGACTTATTTATTTATTTATTCATTTATTTATCTATCCATCCATATTTCTGATGGACATGGATACTTAAGATTTTTATCCTTTTTTTCTCTTCCATTAGCAAATCCTTTCTGGTCTCCATTCAGGACCAAGTCTAGTCTGGTCCAAACTATTATCATCTCGTGGATCTTTGCAGTAACCTCCTCATTGGTCGTTAACCGTTCTTTAATCTCTTCTCAGCACCATAACCTAGGGGCATTTTTGTAAACTTTAAGTCAGAATCTTTTGCACCCATCTTCGAAATCCTCCAGTGGCTGCCAAATCATCCCAAGTACAGGTCCGAGTCATTGTAGACTTTATAAATCTCTATGTGATCCCTCTCCCTTCCCTGTTACCTTTCTGGCCTCATTTTTTCTCCTCCCTCAACTCCAGCTAAACTGGCCTCCTTGCTTTTCCTTATCCATATCAGTTATTCCTCTGCCTCAGGAAAGTACTCGTGGCTACTTCTGCCTGGACCAATATTATCCTGGGTACCCATGTGGTTGCCTCTACAACTCTTGAAAACTTTTACTCAAATGTCAACCTCTCAGTGATGCCTTCCTCAACTATGACATTTACATTCCATTTCACTCCCCAAAATTATTTCCCTCTTTGATTTTTCTATCACTTCTCACTCCTAACACATAACACAGTTTGCTTCTTTTATTGTCAGTCTTCCTTCACTAGAGCCTCCAAACAAGAAAACATTTTTGTCTTGTTTGTTAACTGCCATAACTTTTTGAATCTGGAGCTCTCCCTGACACAGCATGAGTGCTCGATGAATATTTCGTGTAGGGATTAATAAGTGGGAACTGGACATAGTCATTAGTATTAAATGGCATTACTAATTTCCTACATTTCTCAAACAATTAACATGAGCTAAAAGGAGAAAATTTTGTGTATTTACAATCAGCAGAATTTAAAGATTCTTGGTTACCTATTTGGGATATTTGAAGAATATAAAGAGGTCTTCTGGAGGTGGAAGCATAAAATAGCATGAGAACAAGCAAATGATTTAGGGAATCATCACCTGAAATGCCCTTGTCTAATCCTCCTTTTCTGTTCGCTTCCAAGTTACATCATTGTATTCCCATTTCAGCCCCTGGACTTAGATTTATGATTCTCTTGAATAGCTTTTAGTACCCCTGTGTGACAGTGATTTCACTCCATGCTACCTTTTGGATCTCAAACAAACCCTGATGAATTACTGTCATCTTCTCTTACATTTCCAGCACTTTAAAAGGATTCTATCTATGCCAAGTATCATCTTGCCAAGAAGACTATAGAGCATAACAAAGACAATTTTATTTTTGTTTGCCAAAGGGAATGTTTTCTCCACCAGGAAAAATTATTCTTGGGAAGTAGGAGTTAGGTATCTCCAGACACAGTCAATAGTCAGAAGTGGTCTGTTTTATTTTATTTTCCTATTTCCACAAACATAGTAACATTAAAGAAAAATGAGTAAAGGTTTTAGGAGTGTTAGTGTAGGTTGACTAGACATGTTGAAATTGGCTCCAAAATTTAGCAATGAGGAAGGTGTAAAGCAAAATAGTGGAAGCTAACATTTACTGAGTGATTACTGTGGTCCCAACAACTGCTAAGTGACTTATTTGTATTACTTCATTTTATCTAACCCAGTGAGGCTGGTGCTATTTTTCACAGAAGAGGTAGAGAATCACTCAGAAGTTACTTAACAGCTCGAGGTTGCAAAATTAAGATTCAGGTCAGGTGATCAGACTTCAGGGTCCAAGCCCTTGACTCTTTTTTTTGTTTGTTTTTTAAATTTATTTTAGAGAGAGAGTGCACATGCACATATGCATGAGTGGGGGAGGGGGAGGGAGAGAATCTCAAGCCCCCCCCCCCATACCCCAGCACAGAGCTGGAAGCAGGGCTCAAGGTAGGGCTCAAGATCATGACCCTGAGATCATGACCTCAGCTGAAATCAAGAGTCCAATGTTCAAAGTTCAACCAACTAAGCCACCCAGGCGCTCCATGTGCTATTGACTCTTAATTGACTCTTAACCGCAATTAAGAAAGAATGAAGTAAAGTTAAGCATACCTGGAAAATATATGATTTTTTAAAATTTATTAACTCTGAAAATATTAATAAATGTATTATCTTTAATAATCCTTTATATAAAACTCATATTTTAAATTTTTTTTAAGATTTTATTTATTTATTTGACAGAGAGAGACAGCCAGCAAGAGAGGGAACACAAGCAGGGGGAGTGGGAGAGGAAGAAGCAGGCTCCCAGTGGAGGAGCCTGACGTGGGGCTTGATCCCAGAATGCTGGGATCACGCCCTGAGCCGAAGGCAGACGCTTAACGACTGTGCCACCCAGGTGCCCCTAAAATGGTTTTTTAAACCCTAAATATGATAGATATGATTTGTTATCTGCTTTTATCCATTCAGAATCTACTGACATTATGATGAAATATTTTGATATTTATATATTTATCACTTTCCTTTTTAAAATGCATTTCTTGTATTTATAGACTCCATAAGCTTTATTCAGAAAAAGTGAAATTTACTATAAAAAATGAGAAAGAAGAACTCTTGTATATTCACAATGCATTTTTCATAGGTTGACTTTTTTATTTATTTCCAAGGCCACCAAGCAGAACATTGCAGAAAATACAAACTCTACTTTCTGTGATAAACTTACATTGTTTTAAAAAATACTTCTGGGGATCTCTTTGAAGACCCTTTTATCATGAAGAGGTATTTTTTCTTAACTGCTACACAAGTGGAAGAAAACCATTGCTATGATATGGACAGAAATTAAGAGTATATTTTCTGTGAAATCAAATTGATAAGTTGACATGTGTGTATTTATAATTATAAATACAAAGCCAAATCAGTTACCTACCAGGGCCAAACAGGTATCCTAAATGAGATGAAGTGGGCCACACTATTTAGACTATAAAACAAGTGTACTGTATAGGAAGTGCATGACAGGATATACGTAAACAGAAATTAAAATGAAATGCTTTATCTTATTGGTTCACAGTCAGGATACATGCTTTCGTTAACTGGATTACTACTTCCTAGGGATCTGCCGTCTGTCAAATTCATATATGGTGTTAGTGTCAAAATTTCTGTAGTAATTCTTTGTAAGTATTTGTAAATAATATCATCATTTAGAGCACCACACATAGACTTCTTTGAACTGTGCTCACCGATTCTTCCTGTAGGGAAACCAAATTACGTATGAAAACTGCCTTTTTAACTGCATTCACTGCGTTTTCCTCTTTGTGTGTGTGTATGTGTGTGTGCTTTTGTTGCAGAGAAGGCCAGCAGTCGCCAGAACAGTGGCAGAAGATGTACGGTCGATGCTCTGGCAATGAAGTGTATCACATTGTTTTGGAAGAAAGTACATTTTTTGCTGAATATGAAGGAAAGAGTTTTACATATGCTTCTTTTCATGCACACAAAAAGTATGTTTCTGCTTCCAGAGTGGACTTAAAATATAAATCAATCATCCCCTTTAAACACAGTTTTCTAAACTATAGCCCATATTGGTGCTCACAAGTTGCAAGTATTCTGAAATTTTTAACATAATTATTGAGACATTTGAACTCTGAGCCTCTGTAGGGTCTTTACAAGTTAAGAGTGTTAGGTATAGTGGCGCCTGGGTGGCACAGCGGTTAAGCGTCTGCCTTCGGCTCAGGGCGTGATCCCGGTGTTATGGGATCGAGCCCCACATCAGGCTCCTCCACTATGAGCCTGCTTCTTCCTCTCCCACTCCCCTTGCTTGTGTTCCCTCTCTTGCTGGCTGTCTCTATCTCTGTCGAATAAATAAATAAAATCTAAAAAANNAAAAAAAAAAAAAAAAAAAAGAGTGTTAGGTATAAAGTATAATTTAGTAGGAATATTGACTTTAGTAACTTTTAAGTCATCTTTAAAATATTATAATCCATTAAGAATTCACAAATATTTAAAAATGAATCTTCTTTAGAGATCTGATTTTAAAGTGCTGATTAAAAATCAGCAAAGTCATAATAACATTTATAAAATCTAGACGTTTAAAAAAACTTGCTTTGGGCAGAGAAATAAGTTAAAAAGTAAACAATAGTACCTTCTAATTCAAACATGGAACATAATATTTTTCCTTTTTGGGAAAAATTATTGACTAAAGAAATAAAAATGTATGTTTATAATGAAAGTGGAAAATTATCAGTTTTATAATTATTGATATAACATTTTTAAGGTTTGTATATATCTAGGATATTCCCCTAATGTAATATTTAATGTATTCCGCTATAATTCTCAATATGATTCTATCCATACATATACTTTTGATATTTAAAAAATATTTTTAGGCTCGATTTATTTGTAACACTGTAAGACATATTGAAGTAAAAACATTCAGGACATTTTGTGTTTGGAACATAACCTGAAATAGTATAAAGGAAATTTTTGATATCTGTTACATTTAGTGATTGATGTTTCTCCCAATTAAGCTATGCACCTATTCAGACTATTAATTTTTTTTCTAAAATTCAGAATAAACTAAATATGGTAGAAACAGAACTAAAAGAAATTTAGGGACCCTGATTTTTTTCTCATGTGACCCTGAGTAAGTTTCTTCTTCTTTTAGGCCAATGACTTTAAAGCATTTTTGACTAAAGTAATACGCTTTTATATTTTTTGACCGAGTGAAAATATACATTTATGGTGAGACTCAAAATATGCACACACACAAAATTTATTATAAATTCTTACCCTTACTAATGATACACATCCTGATGTTTTCCATTATCTTTTTTTCTATTCTTCTTTATTTAAAAAAAGTACATATGCCATAATCAACTAAATTGATTTCACTACACACTAAGGACATAGTTTCTTTTCCTGGAAAACAGGAAAGTTTTGAGTCTCAAGGTCTCAAGAGTCTTTTTTTTTTTTTGTCTTGAGAGTCTTGAGTCTTGAACTTTCAGGATCTTTTCAAGCTTTAAAATGCTCCAATTTGGAGTTTTAATTTTCCTCTGCCTTACAATAGTTTACTAATTTTCTTACATATGCAAACTTAAAAACAAACAAAAAATGTAAGAGCTTTGCTGAATTACAATTCTTAAACTTTTATTTATTTTTTTAAATTAAGGTTTGGCGTCTGCTTGATTGGTGTTCGGAGGGAGGATAATAAAAACATTTTGCTGAATCCAGGTCCTCGATATATTATGAATGCTACAGATATATGTTTTTATATTAATATTACCAAAGAAGAGAATTCAGCATTTAAAAACCAAGACCAGCAGAAAAGAAGCAATGTACCAAGGTCATTTTATCATGGACCTTCTCGATTACCTGTACATAGCATAATTGCCAGCATGGGTAAGTATAAATAAATTTGAAAATATCACTAGTTTCTATCTTTCTTTCTCTCTTTCTTTCTCTTTCTTTGTTTCTCTTTCTTTCTTTTTTAAAGATTTTATTTATTTGAGAGAGAGTGAGAGCAAGAGAGATCACAAAGGGAGAAGGAAAAGCAGACACCCTGCTGAGTGGAGAGCCCTATGCATATATATGTGCATGACCCTGAGATCATGACCTGAGCCAAAAGCAGACGCTTAACTGACTGAGCCACCCAGGTGCCCTAGTTTCTTTCTTTAAAAGGCATAATAAATATCTTTCAATGTTTGTTAAAATATCAAAGTCAAACTTAGAAACTAATTGGTGTAACTTGGTGTAACTAAATATACAGAACAAAGTTTCTAAGCTGTTAAACTGGAAGAAATAAAACTAATTTGGGATGCCTGAGTGGCTCAGTTCTTTAAGCATCTGTTTTTGGCTCAGGTCATGATCCCAGGGTCTTGGGAGCGAGTCCCTCCTTCCTTCTTCTCCCTCTGCCTGCCACTCCCCCTGCTCGTGCTGTCTTTCTCTCACTCTCTCTCTCTGTCTCACTGACAAATAAATAAAATCTTAAAAAAAAAGAAATTAAGCTAATTCAAAATTGTCAACAATTAGTTCATATTTCTGATCAGAATATAAGCACATGACACTTTTATAGTTCTTTTGTAAGTTCTCTATCCAGTTATCAACAGAGGCTATTTCAAATATTCTGTTTTTCTCAAAACTCTTTTTCCATCCTCCATCTCTATGACACAGAAGTACGAACCTACAAACATTCATTTTTGTCCCGAAGATAATGTGTCCTTTCTTTTAACTTTTAATATTTTTTAAAGATTTTATTTATTTGTTTGTTTTAAAAAGAGAGCAAGCAAGTGGGGGAAGGAGCAAAGGAAGAAGAAGAGGGAGGGGGAAAGAATCTCAAGCTGAGCGTAGAGCCTGACATAGGGCTCGATCTCACAATGCTGAGATCATGACCTGAGCCGAAACCAAGAGGTGGACACTTAACTGACTGAGACACCCAGGTGCCCCACCTTTTAACATTTTAATAGTAATGACTTCACTTACTACCTCCTCTGGGACCTCACTTTTTATTTTAATTCATCCTTATTACCTAACTTTATTTTTTTTTTCAAAATCATCAGCTCATTTCTCCTCGCTTTGTCTCTCTGTCTCTATGTGTCTCTTTCTTTGTATCTCTACACACACACACACACACACCTGGACCTCTTGGCTTGACATCTTCACAGGTATATTCCTTGAAATAGTTGTCTTCAGTTGCTAGCTTGAAATCTTATTGTCCCGTCATGCCTCTGCCCAGTTTAGTCTGAAATCTGTAGTCATTCTATCACCACTCCGGCAAAGCCACCACTCTGTCACTAAATCCAGTGGACATCTTCACAGCATAGGATGGTATTGACCATGTTCTTCTGCTGTTCTTCTTGATGCTTTTCTTATGTAAATCATTAACTTAAACTTCTCTTCACAACAATATACTGGTTATGTTTTTCTCTCTGGATGCCTCACAGGAAAAACCAACACTGCATATTCAAATTGAACTAATCTTTCTGCCTTCCTTCAAAACTACTTCCTGCTCCATTTTTTGGCTAAAAAACAGATGACACATTATAATTTGTAAAGTCAAAATTCTGACTGTTCACTGTTCCTCTCCTCTCATACCTCAGAATTCGCCCAATTCTATTAAATCAGATTATCAAGTATCCCTAAAAGTCATTCCCTTCTTTCTGCCCACTGTCTGTGTGATCATGGTCTGAGTGTTCATCATCCTTTCCCTCAACTGCAGCATCAACCCCTCCCACCAATCTTCTCTCCATGCTTCCATGGTGTCCTGTACTCTTCTCCACCTTGCAACCAGAATTATAATTTTTATATAATTTTGATGGTGTCATTCTCCTGCATTCATCATTTGAATTGCTGGGGCGCCTGGGTGGATCAGTTGGTTAAGTATCAGATTCTTGATTTCAGCTCAGGTCATGATCTCAGGATTGTGAGATCAAGTCCCGCATTGGGTTCCGTGCTTAGTGGGGAGTCTGCTTGAGAGTCTCTTCCTTTCTGTCCTGCCCCCGCATGTGTGTGCTCTCTCTTTTTGTCTTTAAAATAAATAAATCTTTAAAAAAATAATTTGAATTGCTTCTTATTATCCAAGGGAAAAAAATCTAAATTTTATAATATTACATGGCTTATTATTTGGATGGACAAAATTTCTTGTTTGCACAAGGCATTCCCAGTTGTCCCAGTACATGGCTTATTATTTGGATGGACAAAATTTCTTGTTTGCAAAAGGCATTCCCAGTTGTCCCAGGACAGTCCCAGTTTATATACATTGTCCTGGTGTCGTTATTGAAGACTGCCCCCGTTGACTCTCAAGAGTATCCTAGTTTAGAAGATAAATCACAAGGTCACTTTAAAGTTTTGTTTTCTTTTATTTTTTTAAATAATTCTACCTTAATTTTCTAGTCCTGTATTTTACTATCCCTTCAGTTACATTCCTAAGTCCCATTAGTACTAAATTCCTCTCAACCTTCACTAATGGTTTTTCACCAGTGGACCTTAACACATGAAGTTTCTTCTGACAAGATCTACCCCCCAACCCCCAACTTTGCCTGGTGACTACTTCTAATCCTTTGTATCTCAGTCTCAGTATCATTCTTTTTGAGACATATTCCATGGTCCTGCTTGGACTGTGTTAGGTAACCCTGTTTGTCATTGACATAGCGTATTATTTTTTTTATAGAAGTCCTACTCATTTTTTCCATTATTGACCATTACTTACTGAGCACCTAATATGTGTCAGACACTCTTATAAAAGTATTTGTGATAAATTAGTGAACAAATAGGTAAAGATCCCTAGCTCACAGATCTTATGTTCTATCACAGGGAAGACTGGCAATAAACAACATATTAAAAAAATAAGGAGATAAATTAGTGTGTTAGAAGGTGATAAGTAGGGGCGCCTGGGTGGCACAGCGGTTAAGCGTCTGCCTTCGGCTCGGGGCGTTATCCCGGCATTATGGGATCGAGCCCCACATCAGGCTCTTCCGCTCTGAGCCTACTTCTTCCTCTCTCACTCCCCCTGCTTGTGTTCCCTCTCTCACTGGCTCTCTCTCTCTCTCTCTCTCTGTCGAATAAATAAATAAAAAATCTTAAAAAAAAAAAAAAAAGAAGGTGGTAAGTAATAAGAAAAAAGAAAGAAGGCAACTGAGCTAGTAAAAGGGTTTATGAATTCTGGAGAGTCTGAATTTTTAAATGAGGTGGTTAGCAAACCTCATTGAAAAGGTAATACTTGAGAAAATACTTGAAAAAAAATGTAAGAATTAGCCCTGTGGATGTCTGGAGGAAGAGCATTGCTGACAGATAATAGCTACTACAAAGGCTTTATGGGAAGCCTGACTGGATGTTCCAGGAGCAGTAAAAAAGTTCTTGTGGTTCAAACAGTGAGCAGTGATTGGTTATAGGACATGAGGTGGAAGTGGTGAAACAAGACAGATTGTGTTCAGGCTTTTAAACTCAAAGTAAGGATTATTGTTTCTACTCTGAATGAAAGAAAAGTCATTGCAAGTTTTAAGCAGAGCAATGGCATGATCTCACCTATGCTAACCTATGTTTTAATATAATCACTTTGTCTGCTATTGAGGTCCTTGGTTTGGTCCAAGGACCCAGAGTATTTTCAAGTGGAGGTGGTAAGAAGGAGAAAATTCTGGGTATACTTTGAATATCGAGTACCAGGATTCACTGATGATTGAAAGTAAACTATGAGAAAAAGAGAAGTGTGAAGAACCCCAAGGTTTTTGGTTTAAGCAACTGGAAAAAGGGAATGGCCATCCATTGAGATAGGAAATGAAGGTTTGGTGGGAAAGGGGGGTAAAAAGTTCAGTTTGAGACACACTGAACCTCAAATGTTTGTTAGACATTGAGAGGAAGATGGCAAACAGGAAGTTAGATATTACAGTCTAGAGTTCAGGAAAGAGGTATACACTGAAAAAGTATTGGGGTTCCTGAGCTTATGTATTATATTTAAAGCTATGAGACTGAACAAGATATTGATGAAATGAGTATGGACAGAAAAGGGATAAAGACAAAAGACTAAATCAACATTAAATATCAGGGAGATGAGAAGAAACCAGCAAAAGAGACCAAGAAGGAGCCACGGCAAGGAAGTAGAAAAACCTGGTGAGTGTGGCGTCCTGGAATCCAGTGTATCCAGATAATGGAGTGATCAGCTACATCTACTGCCACTAATAGCTCAAATAACATGAGACTTAAAAACTGGCAATTGAATGTAACAAAACAGTGACCATCACTCTTTCATTGGAGGGGTGGTAGAAAATGTCAGATTAGAGGGGTTTATGACAAAATGGTAAAGACAAATTCGAGACACTAGGTCTGATGTCTCTAAAAAAGTTTTGCTGTAAAGGGATGCATAGAAAGGACTTTGTGGTCATGGTGGATGTACAAGGAAGTGAGAAGGGCAAGGCAATTGGGAATACATTTAAGAGAATGAATATAAAAATGGACCCTACCTTTAGGTGACGAAGTAAAAAATCATCTTTGGTTGAAGTAAACAAAAAAGGTAGTGGATTCACAGATTATAATTCCAATAGAAATTAAAAAGGAGAGAGTTGGAAGGAGAAGAGGCAAAGTATGTATCAGAGAATGTGATGACAGAAATAGAGCTTATGTGTAGTAAACAGTAACTACAAAATCTAAGGTAGACTGAGAGTGAATGTCTAAAGAATGGTGGAATAAAAAGCTATTAGTGGAAGAAAGCACAAGGAACTAAGTCTGGAGTATTGGAAGGACCATCTACATGTATAATGAAATATACATCTACATATATAAAGAAATTGCCAAGAATAAGGACAGAGATTGGACTGGAGGGACTAATGCATTAGCTAAGCAACCCAGGCATATTCATTCGCATCGATGTAGGTATGAGTTGAATTTAAATAGGGTTTGCTTTTGCCAAGAATGTAAGAGAGCAAAAATGTTGGCAAGGGAACCAAGAGTATGCACAAACAAACAATCATAAAGTGGAGTTTAAGATGGGTAAGAAGAGAAGACAGAACATGAAGGGAGTGAGGGAGATTATTCAAACTTGGTATCATGACTAGAAGTTTTAGAAGAGTAAAACCTTAGCTGAAGTTGAGACACAAATGAGAATGACCTGAAAAGATAGGAAATATTAGTGGTCAGACAATGAATGTGTAAAATGAGTAAATGCAGCAAGGCTGTTACTGGTTATAACAAGGTCTAAAAAGTGCCTAAGTGAGGGGGCCTCAGATGAAAATGATTCCTTTAGTGAGTTCAAGGAAGTGAGATCTTGGGTGTGGGAAGTTTTACCTATTTGTGTTTTTAACACACTGAATGAGGCAGGAATAGTGTTATGAATTGAATTGTGTCCACCAAAATTCCTATTTGAAATCTGACCCCCAGTACCTCAGAATGTGACCTTTATTGGAGCTAAGGTCTTTACAGAGGTGATCAAATTAAAATGAGGTCATTAGGGCGGGCTCTAATCCACTAGGACTGGTTTCCTTATAGAAAGAGGAAATTAGGACACAGAGACACATCCAAGGAAGATAATGAGAGGAGATATAGGCAGAAGATGACCATCTACCAGCCTAGGAGTGAGGCCTGGAACAGACCCTTCCCTCACAGCCTTCAGAAGAAACCAATCCTGCCAACACTTGGTTTTTAGACTCCCAGCCTCTAAAAGTGTGAGGCAATAAATTTCTGTTGTTGAAGCCACCAGGTCTGTAGTACTTTGTTATGACAGTCCTGACAAATTAATCCAAATAGGACCGGAGAAACTGACTAGAAACATTAAGAAATAAGTAGAATGACATAGGATTAGTCACCAAACAAAGCAGTGAAAGATGGTATTGATAGAACCTAAAGATACGGGATACAAAGCTGGGATTTTAGAAAGAATAAAAGGAAAAGAGTCTGAAAGAGTCAGTCACAACACTGAAGGTATTTACCCACCACCTTTTTAAAGGGTTTGAGGGGAAGATGTCAGTTTTTGTTAAGGAAAGGAAGTGTTCAAAGAAGAGCTTGTTTCTGTAATTGTAACTACTTTTTGAATTGTGTCTTCCCTGCTAGATTCTTTCTCACAATCATATCCCCCATGCCCAGCTTGGGGCCAAGTATCTGTTTTGGCAAAATAATCAGGAAGTGACCGAATTTCCCTGTGTTGGGCAGGAAAATGCTAAAGAGGTAGCTGGGGATGATGTGGAGTCACATATATTTGGGGAGTTGAGTTAAAAGATCACGATTTCTTAGGAAGCAGGAGGGGATTTAATTCCCAAAATATGAGTAGGGATAAACTTCACATAAATGGAAGTATTTCTGTTTCCTTCTAAGCAGAAATAAAGGAACAAAAGTTTGGTGAAACGCTCATGTTTGTTTGAAGTCAGGGAATTGAAGGATTTCTTCTATGATAAGTTCTGTTTTCTCTCTGAACTCAACAATATGGTCATCTGCAGAGAATAAATATTATACAAATGAATTTTAACTTAAAACCTTAGGCTGTAAATCATGGCTTTTCTTTATTTTTGTAAATCAAATTTGTGAAATTTAATTTTTAATCAGTTCCACATACCTACTAAATAGAAAATTTAATCTTATTTTCTCTAGGATCCCAATTCACCCCTTGCCCAAAGATAGAATTAATTAATTAATTAATCCTTATTTATGTTGGTAAAAAATTCGATGAGCGTAGAGTCTGATGGCAACAATCTTTACAATTGTTCTGATATTGGAATTGCTGAGTGTTGGTCCCCACATCTTTTTCTCAGAAACAGCAGTTCTGGCAATGTTCATATATGCCCGTCACATGAAGGCTTCCCCACGAACTACAGAAACTACAGACATACTAGTCTTCCCCTCCCACTAATCTGAGTTTTGTGTATATGAAGAGGTGCAAGTCTCTGAAACTTAACCCCCAAAATTTATTTCAGTTTTGAGGAATACTCAGATATTCTCACCAGAGTTGGGCTACCAACTCTCACCCTCAAAAACATTTCCTGTTTATCCCTCCTACTATGAAGACTTATAATTGCCTCCGAGGTTTTAGAAATCAGTTGCTGGGGCGCCTGGGTAGCGCAGTCATTAGGCGTCTGCCTTCGGCCCAGGGCGTGATCCCGGCGTTCAGGAATCCAGTCCCACATCGGGCACCTCCACTGGGAGCCTGCTTCTTCCTCTCCCACTCCCCCTGCTTGTGTTCCCTCTCTCGCTGGCTGTCTCTATCTCTGTCAAATAAATAAATAAATAAATAAATAATCTTTAAATAATTACATAAAATAGAAATCAGTTGCTGACCTCTCTTTCCACGGTACAAGGAAAGAGATGCTAAAATCCCTTAATTTTATTCCCCCTTTAAAAACTTCTGCTATAATGGTAAAGGAGGTGACAAGGTCAGAGGTTTGAGGGAAGTGTTTTAATAGTTGCTTCGAATGGGACAAAGTGAGGTCTAAGTGGTTTCAGAAGGATGACCAGGTATTGTGCGTAAATGAAGTGAGTGGTAGAGAAATATGATGGCACTCATCGGTTAGACTGTTTTATTTTCTTCAGAAGGGGTGAGACATCAGCTTTCCATAAATTGATGTTTAAATTAATTTTGAAATTCCATTTAAAAAAATCACAAAGGAATTTGTTTCTTCTGTTTACTATTGACAACCCCCCAGTATTCAAAAGCCTTAAGCTATTTAGGTTTGCTGTTGCCATTGCCTCCAGGTATTTCCACATCTTGAGTACTCACTATTGTCTTTTGAGTAAAAAAATCAAAGGTCATGACTCAGAGTAGCCTTCCCAACCACCTGGTGAAAATTCATTCTTCCTCCTGTTCCCAACCACCACTGTTCTTTATTATGTCATTTTGTTTTATTTTCTGCATGGTATTTATCATTATCTAAAATGACATTTTCATTTACTTGTCTACTTGGTTATTTTAAAGATAAATCCTTATGTGTAGAAGCATTATCTTATTCCCTGCATATCCCAACTGCCTAGGATAGTGTTTGCCATGGACTAGGTACTCAATAAATATTTGTTGAATAAATATAAAATATCAATGGTTCTAATATTAAAAAAGTGGTTACAAATCAGCAAGAGAATAATAACAAAATGGGGGAAAAGGATATAATAAGAAATCCACTCTATTGAAAAGGCCAAAATTTTATTTGTTAATTTTAAATAAATGTAAATTGAAACAAGGTATTTTTTCACTTTAAATTCCTAGGTATTTCGGGGTTTCACATATCTTATGTTTTGTGCGACAGAGATAGACTCAGCAAATACACTTTGCACAAATGCAGAATTTTTAAAATCTGTGTAGGCAAAAATGTCCACATGGGAAAGAAATAACCTTTAAGATTAAAGGGTAAACAATAATATATTTCCCAGTTATACTGGTTGTATTTCATTTTTATCATTAAATGGTTGATTATCATCTAAGTGGCAAATACTTTGATGGAATTTTATGTTTCCTTGTTGCAGGTACTGTGGCTATAGACTTGCAAGACACAAGCTGTAGATCAACAAGTGGCCCCACCCTGTCTCTTCCTACAGAGGGAAGCAAAGAAATCAGAAGGCCTAGCATTGCTCCCGTTTTAGAGGTTGCAGATACATCATCAATTCAAACATGTGATCTTCTAAGTGATCAATCAGAAGATGAAACTACACCAGATGAAGAAATTTCCTCAAACTTAGAGTATGTTTAGATATTCTAGAACAGTTGTAAGATTTACTGGGATTTGTGTTACTATGGGGCATAATGTCCTTACGTTTTATATATCCTAGAATCAATTCCACATACTTCTACCAAAACACCCTTCCTGTTAGCCAGTATCTTTATTACTTATAAAGTATTTTAAGATTTCTGGCTTCAACGCAGATTTCCAGGATCAGTTTTCTCCAAAATATCTTTTATTCTTAAAGAAGAAAATACATAAACCAGTATTTTCATGATATAGTATGCATTTTCATGATTGTGTGTTTTTATTAATTATACTTTCTACTTTTAATTTATTTCCTTCCATGTCCATACTGAAGTTTGGTCAATTATTCAATAACATGTAGTGCAAGTTTCTTCCATTAAGCTTCCCTTCCTTATCTTAGCATTCAGAGCTATTTTTCATATGTTATGCATCAATAATATTTTGAATGAATGAATAACATGCTTTTAATCACATTTTAATCTTCAGGAGCGTTTGTTTACATGTCCTAGTCACATACTATATTGCTATTTCTTGAAGAAAGCACAGTGGTCAGCAGTCTTGACTGATGAAGTTGTAGAATCTAGGTGAGGTTCAGTGGGGTGGAGTCTGGAGCCAACGACCAAGAAAGAATTCTTGAGGCATCTTTGGTGCAAAATTGGTGGTTTATTAAAGCACAGGGACAGGACCTGTGGGCAGAAAGAGCTGCTGCCCCGGGTTGTGAGAGGTGGCTGATTATATACCATGCCGTTGGGGGAGGTGAGAAAAGAGGGAGGCTGAGAAAGCACTTTCATATATCAAAGAAGACTCGCAGGACACTGGAGGCCCCACCACCGTCAAGCCAAGGCTGTCCACACTATCACTGTGTCCTTATCAATGAGCTGCAGTTACTTTCATATGTCAAAGAAGACTCACAGGATATTGGAGGCCCCACTATTGTCAAGCCAAGGCTGTTTGCACTATCACTGTGTCCCTATCAATGAGCTGCAGGTCCTTTCCTTAGTTTTAGGGCAGCCAGGAGTGCCAAGGAATGTTGCATACATGGGGAGGGGGCAGGTTGCAGTGTGTCAGCTTCTGCTTTGTCTTCAGCCAGCCTTCTATTCCCTCATCATTGACAATGGAGTCTGAAAGAGTTTGTTTCCCATGTCAGTTTCACCCTGTCCTGGTTATGTGCAAGTGACTGATTAAACAATATGAACCAGTGTCTATGTCTGTAAAATGAGTATAATTACTGCCTCATAATATTCAGATGGACATTGAGATAATGGAGAAGTGCTTAGGTAACTGCTTTGTGCTGAGTAAGCATTCAAAGAGTAATAATTACCAGGAAGTGTAGTAGTAGTAGTAGTAGTAGTAGTAGTAGTGGCAGTGGTAACACCATTTAAATACTTCTCCCAATATCTTTCATATAATAGATGTTCAGTTAATGTTAATGTTGAACTAAAATGAACTGAAATACAATTAAAACTTAAAAAATCCTTCTTTTAATCTGTCGCACTTAAAAAAAAATTATTACAAGGAATTTTGATGTTCCCACAGAACACAATCCACTCTCCAAGAAATCAGTAGTACTCAAATATATTTATGAAATATTTGATGGGAACAAGGAGAGGTTTGACTGCCAGTATATTTCTAGAAATGATGTTGTGTGGTGTGATTGAAATTCTTTCTTTACATGTCCTCCTGAGAAGATTGAGAGGTGGATTTTTTTTTTAATCAAACTGAAAAAGATATTGAGATAATAGTGGAGATTATCAACTTCTACATTTGCAAAATGTGCACCATTTTACCCTCCTCGCTAATAACATCTGGAAAACAGTTTAACTATCTTTGAAATTTCTTGGTTTAGAAGGTAAATTTTTACCAAGAAAACAGTTTTCATATTAGATAAAGGCATTTTGCCTCTACTAAATTTTGCTTTATTTCTTAATATTCATTTATGCTGCTACTTTTTGATAGTTTTATTCTGAAAATTAATATAGCTGTGATGTGCATGCAGGTGGCTACTGTCATGAAGTCAGCAAATGATTATCTTTGATATTATTTTAGGCATGATTCCAATAATATTCTGTTATTGATGGTGTTTGAATAATTAGCTCAACTGTTTACTCCTTTGTGGTTTTGCATTCATGACTAATGAATATTAATGGAGTAAATCATAATAAGTCAATTTGCTTTAAATGTGTTTTATAAAAATTAATATTGTTATTTAAAAAAATCTATCTAAATCTTTTGAAACAAGGAATGGCAAACTTTTTCTGGAAGAAACCAACTAATAAATATTTTAGACTTTACGGAACATATAATCTTTGCTACACCTATCCAACTATTTTTGAAACACCCACAGACAATACATAAAATTAATGAGCATGATTGTGTTCTAAGAAAACTTTTCTTATCGATGTTTTAATTTTAATTTCATGTAATTTTTAAAAATGTATTTACTTGAGAGAGAGAGAGCATAGAGGGAGAGGGAGAGGCAGGCTTCTCCACTAAGCAGGGAGCCCACTGCGGGGCTCAATCCCAAGATCCCAGGATCATGACCTGAGCCAAAGGCAGATGCTTAACCTACTGAGCAACCCAGGTGTCCCAAATTTCATGTAATTTTTATGTGACATGAAATGTTCTTTTTTTCCCCAACAATTTACTTAAAAGTATTTCCCCCAAACATTTAAAATTAAAAACAAAACAAAACAAACACCTTTAATTCACAAAACCAGCTGATAGACCGGATTTGGTCCATGGGTCCTAGTTTGCTTATCCCTATTCCTAACTATTTCTTTATCAAAGTGTAATTGCAACATAAAGAGTTATCCCTAACTTTATCAAAATAGAGACACATAGCTATAACCTAATTGTCCAACTTTGTTTATTCAAGGCAGCTCAAATATTTCATATTGTTTTACAGATATGCTAAAGGCTACCCACCTTACTCTCCATATATAGGAAGTTCACCCACTTTTTGTCATCTACTTCATGAAAAAGTGCCATTTTGCTGCTTAAGACTAGACAAGGTAAGCAATTGTTGTTATTTTCTCCAAAACTGAAATTATGGCATTTTGTAACTACATATATTTAAATAATTTTGTATAGTCTTTTGACTAAAATATGTTTAAAGAGCATTATCTTTTCAAATGTAAATGCAATACATAAAATGGTGAATTGTACTTTCTTAACTGTACTAAAGATTACCCAAATGCTTTACCCTTCTACTAAAGTACCTGATGAGTCAGTCGGTTGTATTTTTAAAGAGGAAAACAAAGGTGCCAGAATCTCAAACCTATGAACTCTTAACACCCAGAGTCTGTCAACAGTACTTGGCCAAATGCGCACTATTTATTTTGTCAGACATTTTTGCCTCAAAATTTAATGTGGAATTGCTTGGCATGGTGAAATTAGCTTGTCTCTGTGTTAGCCACAAAGATTCATTATTGACTAGACTGAAAGCTAGTATTAGTGTTGTGGTTATTATCTCTTTTCCTAAAGATTTTATTGTAGCTCTTGATTCTTGCTTGGATCTTCTATTTTTTTTAAATTTTGTTTATTTCTTTTTGAGAGAGAGAGAGAGAGGAAGAAAGAGCACCCACAAGTGGGAGGAGGTGCAGAGGGAGAAGCAAGCTCCCTGCTCATGGGACATGGGACCCAGGACCCTGGGATCATGACCTGAGCATAAGGCAGATGCTTAACCGACTGAGCCACCCAGGCGCCCTTGCTTGGATGTTCTAAAGAAGCCATGCAAAACAGAGAGATTACAAGAATGCAAGCATTTTTAAATCTCTTTTCCAAGAGGGCCATTAGGCATGACCTGTATAAGAGCTTGTTCTCTTGATAAGAGAGCAGATAAAAAGAAGATTCCCAAACCCTCCCAGAAATTAAAATGTGCTGCTAATTCTAACCAGGAATTTATTCTTTTCCTCTAAATTTTGGCATTAGTGAGAGTTAAAATCCCAGCTCTCTGCTTACAGGCTTTGCAATTTGGGCAAATAACTTCACTATTACATTTCAGTTTCCATATTTGTAAAATGGTTGTAATTTTAATATGAGCCTCATCAGGTTCTCATGAGAATTCTATAAATTAGCTCAAGCAAAATGCTTAACACAGTGCCAGGAAGTTAATAAATGAGTAAGCACCTAATACATTCCGTTAGTATTCTTGCTACTATTACTTTTTTATAAAATAAGCATCATGAAGCTTGGCTGTTACTGTCACTCTTGAGGAAGAATAGTGGAACATTAGAAAATCTTTGCCATTGCTCCCAAATATTCCTCTGTGTCCATTAAGATGGACAGTTCCAACTCTCAATGCCTTATTTTTTTTTTTTTTGGACCTTGTTTTAATTTACTGTCTGCAGTATTTGATACCTGCTGACTAGCTGTGTATTTTTGATAATATTAATAAATCTTAAGCTTCAGAACCCCTTCACCAGGTTCTTTCTAAGAACCTGTGATTAATTTTTAAAATTTATAATATTTGTGTTATTTTCCTTAAAGAGGATTCCCCAAATAACATAAGTTTTAGGCCCTACAAAACCTGGATTCACTTCTGGTAGCATTTTTTTTTTTTTTTAATTTATGGGGGAGACAGAGAGAGAGAGAGCTGGAGTAGAGGGAAGGGCAGAGGGAGAAGCATGCTCCCTGCTGAGCAAGGAGCCCAATAGGGGACTCAATCCAGGGACCCTGGGATCATGACCTGGAGCCAAAGGCAGCCACTTAACTGAATGAGCCACCCAGGTGTCCCTGCATTTTACTTTTTAACACATAGTTCAAGAGAAAAAAAACATACTGGGATATCTAAGAGTGGAAATAATTTATCTCCAAGCAGGGAACCCTATACAATTGAAAAGCTAAACTTTCAGAGATAAGGATTGGCAAAGAAAGAATAGAGGGTCTTTTAAAGCCAAAGACTCTGAACTATCTCTTTACCATATTAAGAAGGCAAAATTTCTGAATGCTGTTGACTGGCTGATGACATCTGGTATTATCCTTTATTTATTTGGCATTAGGCTGGCTGGAGGTGGTGGTGCGTTATGTAAATGAATGCCTACTTTGCAATCAGGATATGGGATGATGCAGTCAATCCTACTGCATCTGTGAAGTGTGTGAGTTGGAAATGCCCAGTTCATTCTACAAGTTATCAACAAGCTGGTTCCTGATCAAGGCTTGTAACACTAAATTCCCTGTTTTCTCCTTTTTTTTTCTTCTAATTGAGCTACTTCTGAATCTCCTAAATTAATTCTTTTCCTCATTTTTTCTCATAAATATTGAAGTTCTTAATAATCTCAACATCACTTGTCACTCTTCTCCTTCCATGACCTCTTTGTGAGTGACCTTATTCATTCCTTCATGTGGTTGCAGATCCTACTTATATTAGTAAACTCCAATCATACTTCCACACTTATTGTCCCCTTTATAAAAAATCATTTCCCCTTTTCTTCATTCTTTTTTATGTCTTAAGCCTTCTGGATTCATTTTCCTCCTGATTACAGCTTTTGAAATTCTCTTACTAAAGTCCTGTGTTAAATTCTGTCAATTTCAGTTTCCCTAGAAATGTCCTTGTTCTTGAAAGACAGTTTTGCTGGGTGTCCAATTCCAAGAGTTTTCTTTTTCTTTTAGCACATTAGAATTTTATTTACTGCTTTATGGGTTCCATGTTGTTATTGAACAGTTGGCCATCATTCTAGTGTGTATTCTCTGTGGGTGATCTCTCTTTTCTGTCTGGCTCTTTTTAAGATCTGATTGTCTGGTTGTTTTGCACTTTTATTATCATGTGTATGAAACTGGATTTTTATTTATTTATTTGAATTAGGATTTACTGGAGTTCCAGAACCTGAGGATTTGAGTATTTCATTAATTATAGAAAATCCTTAGTTAATATTTACTTGAATAGGGCTTCTTTCTGATACTCTCATCTCATTTTCAGGCATTCTGTTTAAATATATGTTAAACATTGTCATACTATCTTCCAAGCATCTTAATTTTTCCATACTACATATCTCGTTTCTTTTCACATTCTGAGGAATTATGTCAACTCTGTCCTGCAGTTGACCCCTTCACATGAATCAAATGTGCAATCTAACCCATTGTTTTAGTTTTTATTTTTAATTGTTATACTTTTTAGTTCTAAAAGAAAATATATGTATTTCTTTTAACATCTACCTGAATATTTTAGGTAGCTTCTTCTTCTTTGATCTTACTTTAAATGTCCTCTTTTATTTCTTTAAGCATAGTAAACACGTTCATTTTTCTGTTCCGAATCTAATAACAAAATTTGTAGTCTTTGTGAGTCTAATTCTATTGTTTATTGTTTCTGCTGACTCATGGTGCCTTGTTCCCAACAGCATTTTGTAATTTTTTATTAAAGAATAAAGGTAGAGAATATTCCAGAATTGGTGATGAATCCATAGAGAATCAACTAATCTCAACCCAAATAAAAAGAAACCCACGTAGAGACATAGAAAGATAGAAAGCCAGACACTAAAGCGGTTCTCCATGCAGATAATTTACTTTAAAAGAATCTTGGTTTAATAATGCTAAGTCCAGTAAGTACTAGCTCTCTAGAATAGCAAAATACCCTCAGGATAACAATGAGTTTTGATAATGTATTGTTACTGTTTTGTTGTTATTAGTAGTATTGGTATTTTACTTTTGCGTATTTCTATTATTATCTTGCCAGCACAGGTATATGTTTAGACAATCAAGGGTTTTCTTTTCTTGTTTTTTAACAACAAAGAAAGTCTTCCTCAGTATCCATCCCTTTAGATGTTCAGTACCTGGAATGTTCCAAGTTCTTTTAATTATAATATTATTATGTTTCTGGAAATGAAAGTGAGAGGTAGATTTTTCCAGCTTTCTTGAGGTATGATTGACAAATAAAAATTGTATATATTTAAAATATATAACATGATGCTTTGATATACCTATACATTATGGTAATTTTTAAATATACATACCCAGATGTCATCTAGCAATATGTTTCAGCTTACAGTAGAAGAACATGTGCACACAGATATTTCTGACTTTTCTGACTTTTTCCTTCCCCCATATTAAGCTACACACTTGCTGTTCATTTGTCTTGTCCACGCACACCTTCATTTCCTGAAGCAGGCTGGAGAACTGGGCATAGAAAAATGTAACTAACAATTTTCAAATTTGTTATAAAATAAAGGATTTCCTAGGTTAGATTAATTTTACTTTTCCATATATCCTAAATTTTTTCAGCAAATTTTAGTGGAGTGTAAAAATGGCATTTCTTTGTATAATTTTTCTTCTCTAGAGTTGCCAGCATAACTACTATGAGGACGCAAAAGCCTATGGATTCAAAAATAAGCTAATTATAGTTGCAGCTGAAACAGCTGGAAATGGATTGTATAATTTTATTGTTCCTCTCAGGGCATATTATAGACCAAAGAAAGAACTTAATCCCATAGTACTGCTATTGGACAACCCGTAAGTATATTTTAAAATACCCAAACAAGACAAAGAGTTTTTAATATTATATCAAAAATAATTTATTCTAATTTGCTTAGAATATTTTAAATCAGATACATTATGGCACATGATTCATTGAGAGATATATTTTGTGCTATGGTACGAAACAATCATTGGAATATGGTTGTTTCACACATACTACTTAAAACATCACTGGAACACTCTGAGCTTTTTATTTAAAACTATTTTGCAAGTGGTCATCACTCAATACCAATGGGAAATATGCCATTGAAATAATTACAGTTATTTTCCTTAAATTAATCAACTAGCCTGGAAAATTTCTGCCAAAACTGGATAATTTTTTTGGTCTTTCTAAAGAACCATTAATTATCAGCCAAGCATATTATGATCCATTCTATGTTATACTGCGATACATCATCATAACTTACTGTGATTCTTCCACTGTTAAAACATACATTCTATAACATAACATGAATAATTAATGCTTTATTGTGCTCATTTATTTTGAAAATGTTGGATTGATATACTCTTGTGAAATAAGACTACTTAAGCCTTTAAAAATCCTTATGCAAATATAAATGTAGGTCATGAATGCAGTAGTCAAACCCATTGTATCCTAAAATTATGATATTCCTCTCTGTGACTCAAAATTGGTAGCAGATGGTCCTTAGATCAATACCATATTTTAGGATCCTCCAACTCTCTTAAATTCCAAAGTGATGCAAAATTTCAGAATAAACTAAATGAGGCCAAAATCTGTTGCCTTGTCTCTGCCTTTAAAAATTTATCAAAAGAAGTTCTTGGAAACAAAAATATCTTTCCACTACATTACCAATATCAAGACACTCATTGATGCATCTTTTCTACCATCATTATCACAATGATAATCAACTCTAAAAACTGAGAACACTCTAGAGGTTTCAGTTGAAGCAATTTCAGATATGATGACTCAGTGACTTTCCTGATACCACTTTGGTGTCCAAGGAGAGGTCTGATAAATTTAAGGCAGGTATGAGGAAGAGAAACTTGGACCCGTTATCAGAAGAAATAAAAGCTTAATGAAACAAATCTCAGGAGGATGAAAGTTGGGTTGCCGGATGGCTATGGCAGTGGTTATGAAATACCTCCAAGGCCTTTGAATGTATCCCTAGTTCTAGAACCTTTCTGGCAGGAAGCTCTAAGGGACTGGCTAAACTGGCACACCAAAAATGCTCAATTGACCCTGTGAATTCTAACACATTAGGTTTTGGCTCTTTTTGCTTATGATGTGTCTGTTCCCTTAAGATAGAATTTAAGGCAGGGGCATTTACAAGTTGATTGTCGTAAAGCATCCCCTTCTTGTTGTCTTGGATCAGAGTGGATCCTCTGAGGCCCCAGAATACATAGAGGAAGATAGGAAGAGGCTTGAAAAATTAGAACTGTGCTTATAGCATCCCTGTGGTAAAGCAAAGATAAAAACTGACCTTTCCCTGCTTTACATTATTTCAAGGTAAAATTTCTTGTTCTAATGTGTGAATCTAATTGGGTTCCTAGACCCAGTTTCAATGTGTGTATGTGTTGGTGGATGGTTTCCCACATCCCCAACAAGCAACACTTGAGACACCAATTGGGAGTCCTACAATTCAAGTTGATTCTGACAGTACTATTGTCTAGGTTAAGGGCTCCACAGTTTAAGGGTTCAGTACTACAAGATTGCCCCCTTCCCTTCAGAAGCCAATCACAAGCTTTAGCTTATATCACCTGTGTTTCTAACTGACCAGCTATGGATTGGAGGTTCTAGTGGCCCCCTTCTTGAACTTCAGATGCTACTCACAAGTCCACATTGCAGAGTTCCCTACTCAAGTTCCATTAACTTGCTAGAATAGCTCCCAGAACTCAGAGAAACATTTTACTTACCAGATTTCTGGTTTGTTTAAAAGGATGGAACTCAGGAATAGCCAGATGGAGGAGGTACATAAGGCAAGCTATGGGGAAAGGACATGGGCTTTTCATGCTGTCTCTGAGGGCACCACTATTTCCAAATTTCCATGTGTTCACCAACTCAGAAGCTCCTCAAATTCCTTCCTTTTGGTTTTTATGGAGGGGGTCATTACATAGACATAATTGGTTAATTCATTGACAATTGTTGGTTGAACTCAAACTCCAATCCCTTGCCCTTCCGCAGAAATCAGGGAATGGGACTAAAAGTTCCAACCCTTTATTCATGGTTCGTTTCCCTGGCAACAAGCCCCCGAAAGGGGTGCTTTTCAAAAGTCACCTCACTAATATCAATCCAGTTGTGGTGGAAAGGGGCTTGTTATGAATAACAAGACACCCATTTCACTTTTATGACTCTGAAGTGCTATCAGGAACTGAGGACAAGAGAACAAATATTTTGACAAAAGATGCTCCCATTGCTCTTATCCTCAGGAAATTTCAAGCATTTTGGGAGCTATGATCAAAGAACCATGGATGATCTGAATGTCCAAATATTGATTTCTTATAAATCCAAAAGAATCCATCTCTCCAAATTTTGGAGTGGTGTTCACTCCATGGAATGGATATAGGCTCTTCTCTTTTTTAATATCTAGTCTTATTAAGTAATCCCATCTCAGCATCACTAATCCCCCTTTGTCCACCTTATTGAGTAAGCAGCTGGGGCTAGAGTTCCTTAACATGTGTACCTTATGTGGATTTTTGAATGGTTGTAACTAAATCAGTCCCCTTAGGTTTGGTTCTGAATAAACAGGTTGCCAAAATGCCCAATTACTGAGGGATTGGTTGATTGATTGATTTGTAATTTAGAATTATCAAATCAAGTGGTTGTTTTTGTAGTCTTAATTCCTGAATCTGGTCAATCATAGAAAAACCTGAAAATTCTGTTTCTCTTAACTACTGGCAAACTGGTCAGTGTTTCTGTATAAATCTAGATGTAGCTTTTATCAGGGAGTATTTTGTTGGAATAAGACCATAGAGATCATTTAATAAAATTAATATTCTTTACTTCTACCTTCTGTTCATAATAGTAATAATTGTTGAACATTTACTACGTCAGTCATCATACTAGACACTTCATCTTTATTTTACATTTTATTCTCCTTAGAAGTATATTCACATCATAGAGTGACGATTTATCCTCAGAGAGATGTAGCGTGCAGCTCAAGATCTCAAAGTTTACAAGTTACAATGATAACATTTAAATAAACCAGTTTGTGTCGCTTTGTTACAGTACTCTTATTTTGTAGACAAGGAAAAACAGATCAAAGAAATTACATGACTATTTCCAAGGTCAATTCTAGGATTAGAACCTTCTACATAATTCATAATGCATTGTTCTTTCAACTATATGATCTTGCTTAACTTACAGGTTTTTGATATCTGTAAAAAAACACATTGTTAATTCTTTTTAGTAACAATATATTTTAGCTTTGGATTATTTTGCATTACAAATTTTCTTGCTTTCCTAATGCCTTACGTTTTGGACTCCAACTATTTCCATGATGTTGTTTGTTAGATGATTTTTGTGGGGTTTCACTTTTCTTTCAAAGGGTTAGGATGAAAGTACATGTTGTAAAGTTTATTAGCTTCCTAATGACTTCCCATAAGCGGTATCTAGCATTTTTATTTGTTGTCCTCTGCTCTTTTGATCAAGAATGAGGAAATAAAAAGTAAACACTAACAAATAACGTTCCAGGAAGTTTTATGCAATCATTTTTTAAAAAATGAGATTCCTACTGCCCTGCCATGACTAGTATTTTGCAATGTACCTAAATTTCTTCTTCAAAATATTTCTGTGTTAAAAAAAAACTTATACAGTAAAGATTATATACACTTCTAAAATTATTAGTTTAGTGGGTTTTGACTTTGTTTTAAATTTACATGAGCATTGCTGAAAATAATATTCAGTACATGGCTATTCAGGAAATTTAGTTGAAAGACCAATTCAATATAACAAATAAATAATAACAGATGTCATAAGTACGGATTTTAAAATGCAAATTAAATTGATAATATTCACAAACATAATGTGCCAAAATAAGTGTTTATAATGTTTCCAAATAGAAAGTCTTCTAGATCTCAGTTGGTAACTAAGTGGAACCCAGTCACAATGGAAAACGTTTTGCACTTGATACTGGCTCATAAGAGGTGGTCTCAGTTCTGATTGGATGGCCATCTGTTTAGTTTGGTCTGTTGTTGTGCCATACTGATCTTAAATATTTTGATTACCACCTTAACCTTAAAGGTCATCTAGTCATCTGATAATATCATTTCATATAAGAGATGGAAACAAAAGTCAAAAGCTTTGGAATATATTACCTAAAGCTACACAAAGTTGAAGTGCAAGATCCAGGCTTATGTTCCTATTTTTTTACATCTTATTTACACAATCCTTTTATTACATCAATCTTCTTTTCATATATAGTGTTAAGTAAACTTCAGCTTATTTCAAAAGCAATGATAAATTGTCTGACATATCACGGTCCTTTATTAAAGACATTCAAACTTTGAACTCATACAGATCTGAGATAAGGTCTAAGCTTACTTACCGTCTTGGTAAAAAGCCTTTTTGCATGTTAGCAAATTTCTCTAAGCCTCAATTTTCTCATGTGTAAAATGAGTAGAACATTTATCTTAACAAGTAATGTTGAGATTCTGTAAGACAGTGTATATGAGGCACTAGTATAATATCTCACTTAGAAAAGGCAGTCAGGAAATGTCAGTTTACCCCCTTCCACCAATCAAGAAAGTGACATTGTCATTATTCAAACTAATGAGTGGATTTGGGTGAAAACCCAGTTAACAAAAAAGGGAGATTTATTTTAAGCAGTTGAAATTAAACTCCTTATATATTTTTAAGAAAGAAATAAACTACTTAGGTATAGAACTATGAAATGCTAACAAAATAAACTGTCTCACTCCATTCATTTCTTGAATTTAAAAATCAGCAATTAAGTCCATTATAGTTATTAGTTAAGTGGGAAATGATTTTCAACTTTGCAAATCCATGCAAATCCACAAACCTTTTCACTTCCTAACAAAGACTAGCTAATTTAACATTTGAATATAATGGTAATTTTTATAATGAAAGCTTTTGTAAGAATATGTTGTTTTAAATATTTTTTTTTTTTAAAGATTTTATTTATTCGACAGAGATAGAGACAGCCAGCGAGAAAGGGAACACAAGCAGGGGGAGAGGGAGAGGAAGAAGCAGGCTCATAGCATAGGAGCCTGATGTGGGGCTCGATCCCATAATGCCGGGATCATGCCCTGAGCCGAAGGCAGACGCTTAACCGCTGTGCCACCCAGGCGCCCCAAGAATATGTTGTTTTAGACTCATAAGCAGTTGTCTTTCTTAATACAGTTACAGTTAGGGTGGTGATTAATGATGGCTCAATTTTTTCTGTTTACTAACATAAATTTTTGTGCTTGTTGAATTTTTATTTCTTTTATTACTAGTTAGATCCAGCATGTTTCATTTTGGTCTGTGTATATTTATTTTGTGCTAGATCTATTTTCCCGTTAGGTTTATCTTATTGATTTGAAATACTTTTTTACATACTAAGCAAATATGATCTGTAAACATCGTATAAGTAACACATTTTTAAATGTTTGTTTTTTATATGTTAAAATTTTGTGATGAGCTTTACCATTAAATAGGCAATTATTTTTACTATTTTCCCATAATGTAATTTCTAACATAGATAGATCTTCTCTATTTAGCATTCAGATTAAAAAATACATACATTTTATTCTATTGCATTAATGATTTTATTTTTCTACATTCCGTTCTTCATCTGTACTTTGGGGGTATAACATAAGAAAGGGACATTTCCTATTTCTATTAATGTTTGATGTTTTTGCTCGGTGTTTTTCCATGTAAAGGTTATGCTTGCCAATTAACTTTCAATAATTAGAAAGATTAGTCTATTAGGAGTCTATGATATCATTTATGTTACTCATTAGCTACTACGCCGTTTAGTGACATGAACACTGTTGCCAATTTATTTAAATGAGCTAACATAATACATGTAGGTGTACGATTGCTGTATTCTTGATATTTCAAGTTTCATTTTAAACTATCGTTATTGATTAAATTAGTAGATAAATCTATTTGCTATATAAGTTACATTTTGCAAAACGTATGGCACATTAGACTCCCTACATTAGATGATATATTTACTAGGTTTCAAGGGCTTGTTTTACCTTGTAACACAGCTGTATCCGCGTAAGGATGAGCCATGCTACACAGTGAAAATCCTGAAGTACTTTATGAGGATGTAGACGAGTGCTTGCGCGGTGCAAATACACATTTGTGGCCGAATTGCATGTGGGTAAAATTCATGACTGTCCTCAAACAAGGCAATAACCTTGATGTCTAATAACTTTAATGATTCATACAGGGCAAAGCAACAAAATACAAAGGCCCTATTTTCAGTTTTAACTCTAACAGAAGGGTTGTCATAAAGTAAGGACTTAATTTTGTCCTCAATGACCCCAGTACAATTCATGACACAGATTTTCAGTATCTTTATTATGTTGAATTGTTCAATAGCTTATTTACTTTTGCTTTACTAGGCTTTAGAATAGAGAAGATAGCATAAAGAAACTGAAATAATCTGAATTTAAAAGAATGAGCCAGATTAAAAGTGTAGTTATTCCAGCCAAGATATATATATCTCTGCAATTAATAACGAAGGATTATGGATCCATGTCTGCCACCTAAGTTACTGAGCTACTTACTTTATATGACTAAAACTCTATGGGAGGAAAGAGAGATGAAACAAAATAACAACCAAAAAAAGACACAGGCAAAATGATTTCTCAGATCATCACAAAATCTCAGTACTGCCCCAGGCTTGCGGCACTTGGCATCCTCGTCTGTGCTTCTATAATCACGAGGTAGGGCAAGAGAGATGTGAGGGTCTTGAATCAGCAGTGAGAAGGACACTTCTATTTTTAAGAAGCAGAGCAGTGCTCAGACAGAGAACTAGAAGACACTATAAAAATATCACTACTGGGACTGCTACTATTTGTTGAAAAGAATATACATCATGAGTTTTAAAGATATCTATATTTTGTGAATCGCTAATAGCCCTTCTCTGAATATTTTGGAGTACATGATTAAAAAACTAATACTAGAAGAATGTCATTCAAAGGTGTTCATACCTGTATTATTTATAATACCAAGATATTGGAAATAACTTATAACTTCAGTAGCAAAAAAAACTTACAAATTGAATAATGAGGATTTTTAAAATTAATTGTGGTACATTTATAATATGTAATAATATGGGGCCTTTAAAAATGACTATGAAGAAATTTAATGATGGGAGGAATTAAGCAACATTACAATAGTGGTATTCTTTGGAAGATCATCTTTTTTCACTTCACTGTATTGTGCAGTCTTTTTCTTTAGAGTGTAAAGGGATAAGAGGATGATCAACAGGAAGAAAGTAAGTCAGGGAGGAATAGACTTCATCTAGCTGGGATATTTAGATGCTACACTTCCCTTTTCCTAGAATTTCCCTCCCCTTGTCTTTTACTGGCAGACATCCAGATTAAACATAACCTTTGTGAAATGACCTCTAATTCTGCCTTCTGAGTGCAACCTACCGTTTATTTTTTCTGATTAAAACACATACTGTGATTGTGTGCTCTTATCCCTGTATATCAAAAACTGTTATTTCTTATAGTACAAGGTAACTCGATATTCTTTTTTACATATACCTTAGTATACTGAAATGTCTATTATATGAAATGTTTTGGATACATATATGCTGAGTGAATAGAAGCATGAATGAATTTATCACATTATAAAATGAGTACAATAGATTAGGTGATTTTTAAGGAAGCATCCAGGTTTATGATGCTTTCCTCAAATATGCATATAAGTAAAGATTTCAGTAAGTATTTGTGCAACAATATATATGGAGTAAGTCAATTATTTAAAAGGTGAATTATTTTCATTTTAATTTTCTTTAATACATGTATTACATGGATGCATATATTTATTGATTGTTATACTGATATATTAGGGTCATGTTTAATTGTGTATATTCCTTAGAGAAAGGTGTTCTTAATAAGCATACTAATTTAGTTCTCTATGCTTTGGGCCATCTAAGAAAAAATGATTAATTTCTCACTTTACAATTCTTCCTCTGCATGAATAATTTTTAAACTCATTGATAAGACTAATTGTAATTAAGAATATCAATTCAGTATTTTTGTAGAATAATGCCATAATGTTTCTGATTTAGAAAGCAGAAATACAAGTTTTTATAATTCTGAGTACATTGTATATTCTTAACAAGTACAAATGATATTTCCTAATTTATGTTAAGAAAAAAAGGCACTTAAAATTAATCTTGTCAACAGTGTTTAGTTTTGGAAATGCAAACTAAGTCAACTTACTTCCTTTCCCTAGAAGCGCTGCCACTGTTGTGACATTGTGTTTCATTTTGTAACCCATCTGCTACTTAGGCCAGATATGCATTTTCTGGATGCAATCTGTTGGTTTCCAATGGTTTACTACATGGTGGGCTCTATTGACAAGTAGGTGACAAAATCTTTGGCACACTAACTAGTGCGGTGTCCTGTGGTTTGTCATGTGCTGTGCCTCTGTGTTGCATGATGAGTGTAATTTGCCATTTCAGTATTGCAAATATGGTGTATTTTGCATGCAGAGCTTATGTTCTCGTGTTATACATCTTGTATTCAAACTTCCTAAGCAATAATCTGTTGTTGAATTAAAACAAATCTTGCTGCATGTGAATTTTGTCACTTTTGTTTAGTTTCTAAAACTATTTCAGTTTTGTGTTGTCTCTAGCAATAACGTTATTATTATGGACCTAGGGGTAGAGAAAATCTAAAGGTTCGATGTTGTGATGCATTGATATCATCGTCGTAACTTTTGGAAATCTTCAAATAATTTAGAGATGCTCCTTTTAAGCCAGATTTATAAACTGGAGCATTCCCTTAAGAGCTTACTTTATTCTAGTAACATATACCAGTCTATAATTTCTAAAAATTTGTTAATTAAAAAGTCAAATGTGTGCAATGTGTTAGTATTAAAATACAAATTCTTTTATATGGATGAACATATTATAAGAAATATAAAACTAAAATGCTTATAAAATGTGCTAGTTTTCCATTAAAAAAAAATGTCAGCCAAAGCCTTCAAAACAAAATGCTGAAGTTACTAATTAAGAACTCTCATGCTTACGTTTGTCCTGTAGATTGAAAAAAAGTTTTATAATTTTGAAAGTGTTTATTGGCTGTGGATACATTAAAGAGAAAACTGAGTAACATTTATTTAACCTTTATTCTACATTAATATAATTTGCATTATCAGTTATCTTAATACTAATCAACTAAGATGTAGTTAGATGTACTAAAATTACTATTTAAATTCATGAATGTGGAATTAACCTGTATTTTATCGCTAGTGTAATGTTACTTTGAAATGATAGTGTTCTATTGAAATTCATTAGAAAAACAGAATAGTTAAAAAATAAATACATCTCCCTTCTGTCTTTGCTGATGTAAACTATGAAATGAATTCCTTCTCTGTAAAGTGTTTATGGTGAGGAAAAGAAGAACGGAGAGGATCAGCTTCCTATGATTAGAGATGACACGTGCTTGCCTGCAAGTTGATCATTACTGAAGCTGGGTTGAGTGATTGGAATTTGGAGGGTCACTGTGTTCTTCTCTTTCGCTAGTGTTTGAAACTTTCGCTAAAAAGGCAAAAACACCTTCGAATGAATTAAAACACTTACAAACAGTTCCATATATTCATACATTCACATTATAGTTCTCTTTGAAAAAGAAGGGTTAGAAAACAATAAAACAATAAAAAGGAAGTTGTTGCCATTTAGATTCTTTTTTCGTGAATATTTACTTTTTTCTTAGGCAGCCATCTGGTGGCCAAACTGTGTAAAGCAACCTGCTATTGAATAAAAAAATAGGCAGTGGCTTCGCAAATAGGATAGTGTGGAGAAATCATGACAGATGTGGCGTTATAAGAATAAATTGGTAGCTGGATAAAAAAGGGAAAAGAGTAAAATGTAATGTTAAATGGATATAAAAATAAATAATTTAAAGTTAAAAATTGAAGAACAAAATGTTTCTACATGGTTCTGAAATGTCATTCCAGTTGCATGTACTTTATAGAGATTTAAACTCTTTATTTATTTATTTATTTATTTATTTATTTATTTATTTATTTATTTTTATTTATTTAATTTATTCGACAGAATAGAGACAGCCATCAAGAGAGGGAACACAAGCAGGGGGAGTGGGAGAGGAAGAAGCAGGCTCATAGCAGAGGAGCCTGATGTGGGGCTCAATCCCATAACGCCGGGATCACTCCCTGAGCCGAAGGGCAGATGCTTAAACGCTGTGCCACCCAGGCGCTCCTAAACTCATATTTAATCATTATTACTAAAATCACTTGCCAAGGTTATATGTAAACTACAACAGCCAATATTTTAAGTATGGAATTAACTGATACATATAGGTTTACGTAGCTATTAGCTATTTAGCACAGGTACATGTAATAAAATTTTTTAAGTTTCAACTTCATTGATTTATTACTGATGAAATATTCATTCTTTACCATCATAACTTGTATCTATGTATCTTTTAACAATCAATCTTACCTTCTACCACCTTTTCTTTCCCTTTTCTTATATAGATAATTATAATGGAGAGATTGTTTTTTATTGGGGGGAAGATCATAAGAGCTAAAATAGAAAGTGACTTAAAATTATAGCAAGGTGGATTGAAAGTATATGACTTGAGCATCATTTTTTGGCCCATATCACATTAATTTTCACCTACTTCTTTCTTTTTTAAAAAAAATGTATTTTAATAGATATAAGACCTATTATGAATTTCCAAGTTAAAAGAAACATCCAAATAAAGTATTTCTAGGGATTAAACTTGAGCATCGTATTGATCGGAAATTAGGACCCTGGCCCCTCTCACTGTAGGAAATTTATTTGGAATAAATTCTATTTCCACAGTTTTAGCCATAAAATTTCTGCCACAGAAGTTGTTTCTGATTCAAGAAAAATATTTTTTTTCTGGACTACTCTGGGGGATCTTGGACTCAGAGCTTTGTTAATACTCCTTCACTTGATGTGGCTAGTTCAACCAATCACACACTTGGAGAAAAATCCTCAGGGAACTGACCTGCAGTTTAACAATCTAAAAGGATCTACTGTTCTTTAAGTTCTCCACTTCCTATTTTAAATCAGATGTGAGCATCAATTCGCCCAAGTTTTCTGTCTTCAATCAACTTTGCACCTAAAACGTTCTTACACTCCTTCAAGTTTAGTCTCCTTTATCTGATTCAGATGTATTTTTCTAGTTTGTATGAAGCAGAGGCAGGGAGTTAGTGGTTTCTTTGTTTCAGCTTCAATGGCAACATTTTCTTTTAATTCAGTGGGAGAATGCTAGTTTTTATCAGTGATGGGGAGAAGATTGACTTTCAATTCATGGGAACTTCTATCCTGGCTTAGCAGTTATTTCATGCAATCAAATCAGGTTGTTAAATCACTGGCTCAAAAACTTTAATCTGGCTGAATGATAAATTTGAATACAACTGATATTTAATTCCATGCTCATGGCTGTGTAGGACCAATCTTTAACACATAGCTTTACACAAAGAAATAATACACATTTAAAAATAGACACTTCACAGTTTAATATTTCTTTGTTGGGTTAGACCATCTACATTAACATAAGTATTCATTTCTACTCTTACCAAAAGTACCATAGGGATTAAAAATATATATATGTCATGTCTTTGAAATAGTGTGCTAACCATAAAAACAGTTCTAACATGTTTTATCTCTATTTGATTGCAAAATGGGTGTTTTTAATGTTTTAGTTACCTAATTAATAAATATTATTAAATAAAAATTTTTAATGCATAATGCTTTGAAATAGTTGAGATCTAATGAAACATAAACAGCTCAAAGATACTAATTATTTCATATCAGCAGATAATACTATATTTTAATTCACATCAACATCTATCTACCAGGGCAAACTATGAAAGCCATCTCTAAGGGCAGCCTATACAGGTGCAGAGTGGGTAAGCAAGCCCAGATCCTAGTATGGTGATTTATTGAAAGTCCATTCTTCTCTGTTGATTTTTATCAAAGCCTAGATGATTTACTCAGGTGTGGAGTGACTTTTGCTGCCAACATGGTGGTTGTGGACAAAGAGAGTACCATGAGTGCGGAGGAAGACTACATGGCAGACGCCAAAACGATTGTAAATGTGCAGACCCTTTTCAGGTAAATGTCTCAGTAACGCGGTCCTGTGGCTTACTTACTGTTAAATATTGTTGAAATATTTGACTCTGACTTGTATAAAAGGAATGAATGTAAGATACTTTCACTGAAGTTATGTTCATTCATTTGGTCCTAAAACAAGTACTTTTTTAGCCTCCGATGTATGGCACCATATGTCTAATTTTTAACTCAGGGTCATTCTTTTAAAAATAAATGGAATAACAAATCTGTTTTCTGGTATCATTTAACAAGAACAAATTCTAAATCCTGTGCACTTGCAGTCAAGACTTATGACAGACCATGCTTGGTCTAATTTTGCTTTTATGCCTGGCAGTGGCCAAAAGTATGCATTGACAATCTGGATTACTAAAAATGAAATATTTTAAGGATGTGAACAGGCAATTTACCCATGTTAAGAGCCAAGTCATAACCTTATCCTCACTATTTTCCTGTCTTTCATCAATTAAACTTACCCAGATAGGAATTTCCATTATGCTTATCTTTGGGTAAGAATGAAAACCAGAGAAAAGTCCCGTGCTATAAGCAAAGTCAAAATTACCTATAAACGAAGATATCTCTGTCACTTGAAATGGTTCTTTCTGAAATCATTTTAAAATGTAAATATCTAAAAGATCATTATTTTAGTTTTGTGAGTTCTACAGAAGTCTAAAGGAAATACCTGAACTACCAAATTATGGAAGTAAATAAAACAATCTGAACCCCATCATCATCTCCCCTTGCTCCACCTTTATACCTTCATATTACAACAAAGCATATATTGAGGGTAATTATCAGTTTATTGTTTGAGTTCAGAATTCAGAAGAGAGAGCCTAAATGTGAGTCCCACTTAAGTTGACTATTTATTATATGCTCTTAGGCAAATGACTTTTCTTCTCTAAACCTCAGTGTCTTAATCACAAGGTTGTTTGGGATTTAAAAATATATGATGCTGTAGCACATGTAGCACATGGCTGGTAGTTTTCAGTTATTCAATGAATGTTAGTGACTGTAATTATTAGCACTGTCATGATCACTTTCCTGTAACAGAGTAGAAAAGCCACAGACTTTGGAACAGGGAAGCAACAAACCTCATCTGGCACCTCTATTCCCTAGGTTCTAGCAGACCCTGTGTGACAAGTATATTTCTTAACTTCATAGAAATTCAGTTTCCCTCATCTATAAAATGCACGTGGAAAATAATTAACCCTTCTTGCAGGGTTAAAGTAAGGACCAGAAATTAAATAGGTGAAGAACACATCTGGAAGATTTACTCTAACTTCCATAAGAACCCCTTGTTCCAGAAGGAGCAAAATGTACCCTCTAAAGTTACTGGTAATGTGGCAGTTCATTTAGAGTATAGCTAACTAGTTATTGAGCTAAATGAAATAGTACATTTCAGGGTCGCATAGCACATGTTTAAAATATGACAGACACGTAAGTAATTTTTTTCTCTAGAGAATGAAAAAAATTACAACTGGAAAATTAACTCAGTGGGATGAGATTTACAGCCAGTGAACAAAGTGAAATCATACTTTTTGGTCCCATGCATGAGAAAAGCTAGTTACATTTTTAACAGTAGAGGATCTCGGGTCTGTTTGAGTAAACATACCATTTTAATTTTCAACTTATCATGAATTTATTTCTATTATGGTTTATTTTTTTATTATGGTAAAGTTTCTATTGATTTGACTTGGCTTTTATTATATAGTCTATGATTTAGTTATTCTGATTTCAAGATAATAAATAAATAATAAATCCCCACCTTACTCAAAGGGACAAAGGCTCTAATCTTTTAAAACTGACCAGAATAACTAAGAGCAGACACGTGTGGTGGTATTATCATTATTTCACTAAGTACGTAACAATATTTTTCAGGAAAAAAAAAATTCTAGGAAACTTTTTAATGGAGTAGTCCTTAAGCTGGCGGTCAATGCATGCTAAACTAGGCTAGTCTTACATAATAAAATACAAAAGTAAGACACTGATAGATCCCCAATGTACGGAATGTTATTTATATAGACAAATGACAAAAGTCATGCAGATTTGGTAGTTTCGTTTTATAGGTGCAGTCATTTACCACTTTTGAGGTCACTTTTCCACATTCCTTGAAGATTTTGGTTCCTGATTTCACTGTGACTCTTGACAACCCTGTTTTTACCATCATTTTTGATGATTTCAACAATTCTGTGTAGATGATCCTTTCACTATCTTACCTTAGCCACCTGTTCTCCTGGTCATACATAGCCTTTCCCTTGAAGTACCAATAATATTTCCCTCCATCTTCTTAATTTCATTCAGGTCTGTGAGTACTACTGCTTATTTTCTACTTCATTTCTTCTAAGACCCCTCAATTCTTAACAGTCCTGTGTCTCCAATGAAATCTACTATCCACTGGTTCAAATACCTTTTCACTGTCCTTAGTCACCTGAGAACTTTCCTTCCCTCCTTACCAGATTAAGTTCCAAGATCAGTCATTATAATCACTCCTGCGCTAAAACCCTAAACAGATGATTACTGATCATCTGCTGTGATTAATACCGATCTCAACTCTCTTTCTCATTCTCTCTTCCTCCACTCCCAGTTTTCTTTGAGGTTCTCTGCCCACTACCTTGCATGAAATTCCTTAGAGAGAGATGACAAATTCCAGAGGGAGAATCCAGTTATCCTCATAAGTGAGCAATAGACAACCAGAAATCTAGTTACAGCAGCTGGATACCAGGTTATTTAGGATTAAAGCATAAGGCTCCATGTCTAAGGGAACATCTCCTTGGGAAACTCCTTGTCTAAGGGAGTTTACAAGAGGCATAGTGTTAAAAATGATTAAAGACAACTTAGGTGATTCAAATAGACTTTCTTTAACACTTCATGAAGTGGGCAGTCTCCATTCCTAAGGGTCCAGAGAGGGTGGGAGGCAGGAAGCTCTTACAGGATAAAGAACAAGGAAGAAGAAAGAGAAAAACAGAAAATGAATAAGGAACAAGGAACAAAGAAATAAGTGTAGAGCCCAGGTTTGCTTGGCATTTTGGGATTGGCTGACTGGGTATACCGTGTTTCTGGTCAAGTGGAGCATTTATGGGTATCAAATGACAAAACTAAAACAACTGAGTAACGAGTTTGATAGCCTTTATTCAAGGGAAACAGCCTGTGGATTGGAGAAGTACAGTGCCTCACAAGCAGTGGAACACTTTTCTGGAGAGATTTTTTGGCAAGAGCAAGAGTCATAGAATGTTAGAAGAGGCATCATGGAAACAGGGCGTGACTGGCTAGGACGTCCGACATTTCCTGGTCAGGCTAGTAGGTTCTGTTTTCTAGGATAAGCTGAGTTAGCTAAAGCTGATTTGGAGGATTGAGATTGGTGTATATTAGATTACCTTAATAGATATTTATTGTAAGTACGTGTGACTTAAGTTTAGATTTGTGACGTGGGCTGGGCCACTGAGGCAGTCTCCATTTTGTGGGTCCTGATATGCAAATTAATTTTATCACAGACACACAACAGTTATCTAAATTTTAGTTTGCTGATATGGCAACCCAGCAGGAGAAACCCTGTCTTGGGCCTAGAAATTTATTTAAATAATAGTATCTCTAAAATATCTGAGCCAGTCCTTATATCTTCATGAACATCATTAATTTCCTTGAATGAGAACCAAATTCTAAGCTGCTCGGCCTCTGTATGTATTAAGCAAATTAAGATTACCTTATGCTCTTGCTCTGTATGGGGCGACGCTACATTTTATTTTAGCGTTTGTAAATGACTGTGAAGCTATTTGGGCCCATGCCATTTTAACTTGATTATTTTGACATTCCATTTTGATGTGGGGGCATTTTGACTTTTACATTTTCAGCTTTTAAAATGACTTAAGGAATATGTTAGAAAAATCTTCAATCTGTGCTCGTATTAGAGCCCAGGAGACAAGAATGAGATGGAATTCAAGTCTGAAATGAAAGTAACAGTGCTCTGATTCACAAGTTATTGATGTAACTGGTATTACCTGTTTTGCCAGTCTGGAATAAGGTTAAATTTGTTCTTATTCAGAGGCTCATATTGATCACTTGAACCCCTGCCTTACTAGGACATATAGCTTCGCTTGGCAGGCCTCTATTCTTTCCAGATTGTCCAAGGACCTTTCAGAGTTACTCAGTCCCCAAAGACCAAAGGCAAAAATAGGAGAATCTCATTAATTCAATAGCAGTATACTTGGGGGTGGGGTGGGGTTTAGAAAGAATTAGAGGAGAGTTGGGGGCATGGGGGGAATTCCTTTTCATCCAGAATTGCATTTCCAACTTAAATGTAGTTTTGTAATTGAAAACTGGACTACACAGTTCAGTGTTTTTTTATTCAATGTGGCAATTATGGGTTTGCTGGCTTGGCCCCTGAATGTTTCTTCCAGAGAACCTACTCAGGAAGTATTTCATTTTCCAGAAATGAGTCTAAAGCTTGGCATACAAAGTTTCAACACTCAAATATTTGATGAGCACTCCTGAAGTTTGTGCAATTTTCCAAATTGAAAGAAAAGCACGTCCGTACTTCAAAATTTAAGTTTCTCTTGCTAAAGTTTTACCTAAGAAGCACTTGGTATATTTGAAAATATTGCCTGTTTTTACATTTTTAAGAACAAGTGTTAATATCTAAACTAAATTTAAACAAGCATGCCAAAATGTGCCTTGAATTAAAAACAATGGCTTCACAAAATGGCTACGTCAGACTGACTATCAAAATGCTTCACTTGGGAATGTTTGGCATGTCAATGGCATCTATCATTATTCTCATTTAACTGGGGGGAAAACAGCAACATTGAAGGCAACTTACTGGCTCATCCTATCCTCTAGAGGAAAAAAATGGCTGATTCAAGCCAACTGCCTGAGTCTGTCAGAAGGAAAGATGAGAAATCATCTAGAAGTTGAGAAGCAGAGGTTTTTCTAGAGAGCACACAGGATAGTTAAACATTAGTTTAGTACAGAATGGGTACAAACTAAATACTTGTTAATGTGAAAAGAAAGGCTAAGGCATATAAAACATTGTAAGAGTTTATCTGAGCAAAAATCAGTTCAAATTTGGCAGAGCCAGATAGGAAGTGGTTAGAAACACTTCAAGGACAAGAGTGAGGGACTTACAGAGAAGAGGCGGAATCAAAGCAAGGGAATTATTTGGCTACAGTTTAAGCGGTTGTCTTATTTGAGAAAGCCTAGCAGACTATGATTGGTTGTCCTTTGGTTTTGATTTCTTAGCCTCAGGCATTTACTCTCTGAGGTGTTGGTTTGCTTAAGTAGCCTGCTAAAGTATTAGGACCTTCTCAGTCTAATGGTCTCTTTATTTAATTGATTTAGCATTGATTTATCTGCATTGCAAAAGCCTAGGAGTGACTTAGTTCAGATTCTTTTTTAATATGAAGATATTTTTGTTTTTGCTTTTTCCCCCCTAAAAATTAGCTGATCAAACTGCTAAGAAAACTAGTGCTCTGTCAGTGGAAACATTCAGTCAAGTCATGGATCTGTGATCTGTTTGGAACAGAGAAATGTCTGCATTAACCCCGTATAGGTCAGGAGGACCTCTACAAACACCTGCGGTTGTGATTTATTCACGTGGTATTATTGAGCATCTAGTAAGTTTGGGGAGTATAAAGGATGCTGTCTATGGCTGCCGTGGTGCCAAAGGCAGACACGGGGATCAGGAGTGATTAAGGCTTCCTGGCCTTGGGTTGCTGATGGTCTAGCTGGGAACGTATTAAACAAGTCATTTAAAAAATTTAACTGGAGAATGGTAAGTGTGGCAACTACTGAAAAAAAGGAGAATGTTATATAGATCCAGACAACAAGAATATATGGTCTAGTCCAGTGAATCAAGGAACACCTCCCTGAGAAATTGAAGATCTTTTACCTGCAAGATAGACTCAGCGGCAAAGAGAGGAGGAGAGCATTCCACATGGGGGCAGCATAGTCAAAGGCTCTGAGGGGCTGGCTTTGCAGAGCTTTGTTACAAGTGATCCTCATTACAGGAATAACAGGAAGGAAATCACTGAAACAGTTTTAAAATATTCTTTTAGCTACAGTGTGAAAAGTGGTTTGTGGGGGGGGTGGCTGGGGGGAAGTAAGAGCAGGGAGAGCTGCTCAGTTAGAAGACTTTCATCCCCAGGACACTAAGAGCATAAATGGCAAGCTAAAAAAATAAAAAAGGGAATATTGTCTTCAGCTTGCTACAAGTAGTCATAGTCTCATTGAGGAAATAACACACCTGTACACATGGAAAATGACATAATTGAAAATATTGATAATGAATATATATAAATATGAAAATGATTCCTTTATATAGTACAAAAATATTTTTTATTATTTTGATCAGTTTACATGGATACATTTAAATGCAGGAGATATCTGATATTTATTATAGTCTCATTTATTACTAACTCGGACTCAGACCTAAAGTGTTTAAAAAGTATTTGTAAAAAAACATATATTTATTTTAGTGTTGATAGTCAACTGTAGTCTAAAACTAATGTTTCATGTATCTAAGTGTATGTGTGTACCTGGAGATTAAGGTATACTCCCTGTTACTCAGAAACATCATTCCCAGCCACCACAACAGATCAAAATTTATAGTGCAGCATATTGGCTTAGTTTTGGTGTTTTTTTTTTTTTTTAATATGGGAAACATTTTCCAGATTTGTATGTCCTTATGTTTGTTTTGCTTGACTATATAATTGCAGCTAGTCTCAGAGTTCTCCCAGTGGTCTGGGAAATAGGGTATATGGTGTGTTTTTCATCTTTGTATGGTTTGCATAACTGGGCCTGTCTTTCAAAAATACGTTTTGAATAAATTAGTTCAGGCAGAGAATATTCCATAGAGATTTTGCACATTTCCACAATGATACTTACATCACTCAATCAGAACATAAATTAATTGTAGAAAAGTTTTAAATAGAAAAAAAACATTATTTTTCAATCGTAATATTGTTTTATTATGATCCTCAGACCTAGGGAAGATAGATTTTTTATGTCATTTTATTTCTAAAATGTCTTATATTCAGAATGTGTTTTAGGCCACATTAAGCCCCAGAAATAGATTTGTAGATTAGTATTTTAAAGATACATAATTAAATCTATTCCAGAACCAAATTTATAAATGTATTATAATTGAACATGAGTAGTACTTTGTAGATATAAAAGGCAATGCAATAAAACATTTCATTATTTAAGTCTTACTTAGTTGTAGATTTTCACTAGGTGGCAGACTTAGATAATGTATTCACTTTTGTAGTTTAAAATAACAAAGGTGTAGGTTCATTTATGTAGAACAGAAGTGGTACATCATATACATGTTTTGGTTCTATCTAATTTTCACTCTACAAGTCACTTAAGTACAATGACCAGTCACTCAGTCATATTACCACTCACTCAGACTTTAAATATATATAGCTATATACATTTGATGTAATGTGTTAGCAAAGGATTGTATCATCCAAATAATCATAAATGTATCCAAAGTTAGAATAATAATATCTATGAAAGATAAAAGCTATATTTCTCAGAGAAAATGAAAATTTCCCAAAAGATGAAATAAATTTTCATTGGTTTGCAGTATGTTTTCTTCACAAATTACTTTCTGGCCTTATATCTCAGCACTGTCCTAGATGCTTCTCAGAAGCTCTCCTTTCACTGGTGTTTTAATGCTACATAATCTGTAAAGACTCAGTCATCCATATTTATCACCCCTAGAAAAATATGTACAGCCTTATAATTTAAAAATTGTTATAGTTTCCTCCAGGTAGTAGGTCTAATTTAAAGGCAAAAAATTCACTTTATACTTCTTTTTATGTCCTGGAGACCAGACCTGTCCAATAACAAACACACTTGATAATTACTTGTTAACCTAGAGATTAAGTACTGCCCTCAGTAAATAAAAATAACAATAACGAAGCAATGATCTGACAACTACTATTGTGTGTGTGTGTGTGTGCACATGTGTGTATGTGTGCGCGTGTGTGTGTTGGGGGAAGGAAGTGAATAGGAAGAAAGCTAATGCAAAGCTATGGGACATGTGAAAACTCAGGATTCTCTTAAAATAACACTAACAATTGAGCCTTGGCCTCAATTCATTGTAATTAAATGTTATTTCAGTTAAAATATTTTCTCAGAAATTCACTATAGCAAGATTTGACATTTAAAATTGCATACTATGAGAATAGGGAATCTTAGAAGATCAAAGAACTCATAATACGAACAAGAAGCTCATCCCATGAAATCTTTGTCAATCAGCATATTCATCTTATAAATTTCAATTTCAACATTCAACAACTTCTTAAATCAGCTTCATGAGTTTCTCTTCTATGCCATTTCATAATTGTAGAGAGAAATGTCTAATAAAAGCCAAATTACTAAATTTATTTTTCTTGTAGCGCTAAAATGTTTGCTAAAATATTCTTCGGAAAATAGTGCTCCATTTTTCTCACATCGTATAGACAGCTCATGTAACAATGCCTGCTGCTGTAATTGCATGTCGTTTTATGCCTGAGGCTAGGAATCACTCACTCATAAATATGGCGTTATAAAAAATACCGTATTAGATTGTTAGTGTAATGCAAATGTTCTTTTGTGTGTGTGTGTGTGTGTTTTTAATGTAGGTTGTTTTCCAGTCTCAGTATTATCACAGAACTTACTCACCCAGCCAACATGAGATTCATGCAATTCAGAGCCAAAGACTGTTACTCTCTTGCTCTTTCAAAACTGGAAAAGGTAAGACTTCATATTAAGGAAGTTGCTTATACCTATTTTTTCCTGAAAGAGTAACTCTGAAATTCCTATATATAGAAAGAAATGCAATGAGGTAGTAAAAATAAAAATGCTGTTTGAATCCTTATTTTGGAGCTAAAATCTTAATTTACAATTTTTTTAATGTGAATTGATGTATTTGAACCATTTGTATCACAAGTGAGCATAATGAAGATATCTTGTTCTCTCCTCATTTATTATAAATTGAAAGCATGATCCAGGATGAGTTAAATGCAGCAAGAATGCATATACTCACTTATAATGTCAGTTATATTGTTAATATCATGAGTGCTATATCAAGAAATCTCTGTTTATAGAGGGCTTTGCAGTATAAAATAATCCTTCAGGCCTTAGAAAAGTTGTAGGCTTTGTTGAAAGTTAGCTTCCCAAATGTCACCAACACAATCTGAGACAAAGCTGAGTTTATTTGCTTGCTTAGGTAAGGGAGACCCTCGCCTCAGGAGAGCTTTGGCAATGCTTCAGAACTGGGGAAGCAAGGTTAAAGTTTCTTCAGTATAGGAAATCTTATTTAATGAGGGTCTTATTTAATGAGAGCCTTATTTAATGAGGTTCTGGAATGGGGGTTTCATTAGTTTTGGGAAGGGATCAGAGTACTGTGAATGGACAAAGTAAGATTGTGAAGTCATGTTATGTGGATAGAGAGGTGTGGTTTCCATTCTTAATGTTTAGCCTGAATGTGGCTATCAATGGATTTTGCATCCAGCATTTACCTGATACTAGTATACTGGAAGAATTTGATATAGGACAAAACAATATGATTCAATTTTATTCATGTGAAAATGTGCTAAATCTATGCCCTCTTCATTGTTTGTGACAATATAAGAGGTACAGATAATGATGCCTTATGTTTGTTGTTGCTGTTGTTTGGTTAGTTCATTTTTTCATTTGGTTTTGATTACCTGTTACACCAAACACTGTCCTAATTCCTAGGACACATACTGCTGAGTAAGGCCATTACTGCACTCTGATTTGTTGATTTCCATCCTCAGAGCTGGTCACATATGTTATGTTAGTAGAGGCTTTCCATTGTTCCTTTGCAGTCATACTCAAGTTGCTGTTAGGCACTCCCTTCAGAAGAGGAAACTGAGTGTAAGACAGGTAAAATAACTTTTCCAAGATTATATAGCTATCAAGTCAGTGCAGGAAGGGAATCTTAAAGACATGAATGTTCAGGACAGAAAACTACCATTATGCCACACTGCTTTAACAACATGGAAAGGTTGGCAAGCACGGCTAAATTGGCTCAGCACCCACAAGCAAAGCCGGTTATCCGGAATCCAGCTGGAATGATGATGGTCTCCCTCTTGACACACTAGGATTACCTACTGATGAAGAGTACAGCTCTGGAGTCACATTGGTCCATTTCTCTACCACTTTCTAGGAATGGAACTGGGCTAAATTATTTATACATTGATAGCTTTGGGATTGTTCTCTAGAAATAGTGGTAATAGCTAAATAACAGGGTCATTGCAAAGATTACACCAGATGATCTATCCAAAACATTTAGCCCAGTTTTGGCATACAATCAGTATTCAAATAAAGGGTACTACAAACATAATTATAAATTATTGTGGATTTCACTTATAAATATTCCATTCTTTGTATTCAGTTTTATGCTAAGTGAGTGGATGTTTCAAGGTCATAATTGTGGAAGATGTTTTCAATAGTGTTGAGTGTGTGTGTTTATATTATTGTGTGTCTACTGCATTAGGGAAAAAGAAGAATGATATGACATTTTGATATTTGTTGGGGAATTAATTAAAAACAAAGTCTTCTACTAATATAGAAATCCTCTTCTCAAATGTAGGAAAGTTTTACTTGAATAAGCATTAAACCAGACTGTGATATACATCTCAAGAAATCCACTAAAAAGATTGCAAAAATAGAGAGGCATCTCACTCTTTTATATGGCTAGGCAAATACAATCACATGCAAACATGTCAATTGTCTTAACATAAAGGAAAAATAAAACTTCTTGTATCTTTGCGACAAGCAAGCAGTTACAACTTCCAGCCAGATACCTAGACTAACCTCCCAAAGAGACAGAGAGACAGGATGCTTTATGTTTGCATTTCAGAAAGATAGTTCCAAGGCTTCCAAGAGAGACTTCTCTGAGATACAAAACTGGCTAGAGATTATTCAGGTTTTCAAAAGGTTTGGAACTCTCTGAAAGCGACAGAGAAAGGATTTACACTCTTGAGTTTTCTAAAGGAAATGCTATCAGAAAAAGAGGGGGAAGGATGGAGTTTTCTTCTCTTTTGGTATCAGAGAAATTCATTTATTTTTTAGATTTGTATTTACCCCTACATATACTAGATATTTCCCAAAAAGAGTAAAGGAATTCAGTATATTCCCTAATTATTAAGGAATAGTGGGGCTTGGGGAATTGGAATTGAAACCAGTTGGTTTGGAGGTTTTAAAGCCATAGAAAATTCTTTTCAATTCAGTTATTACCATTTTATCCGTTGATATGGAGATTTTGTCACATAGAAACTTTTTAGGCTTTGGTGCTGTTATGACTTAAATTGTGTTCCTCCCCCTCAAAAAAAGACATGCTGGGAGTCCTAGCCTCTACCACCTCTGAATGTGATCTTATTTGAAGATAGGGTTTTTATAGAGGTAATGAATTAAAGAAGGCTATTGATGTGGGCCTTAATCCATTACACCTGGCATCCTTATAGAAAGGGTAAATTTGGATACAGAAACAGACATACATAAAGGGAAGACAGCTTGAAGAGAAACAGGGGAAAGACGCCATCCACAAGGCAAGGAAAGCAGCCTGGAACAAATCGTTCACTTACAGCCCTCAGAAGCAACCGATACTGCTGACACCTTGATTTCAGTTTTCCAGCTTCCAGAACTCTGGCACAGTAAATTTCTGTTGTTCAAGCTACCCAGTCTGTGGTGCTTTTTTATGGCAGCCCTAGTAAACTAACACATGTGCTGTCAGTGATACAGTAACTGTTCATTTCCAGCCCATGCTTTTTATCTGGTATAAATACAGCTAACTTAGTACTTATCTTTCTATATTTTTAGTCTGGATACAAGGAGCTATTTTTAGGCTAGAGAAATTGATCTTTGTTTCTAATATTGAATAATAGCCCAGAGTTATTATTGGCTGAGGAATAAGTAGATTTTTAATCTTTCAAACATATTTATGAAAATCCTTTTATTCTATCTATAATTAGATGCATTTTCACCTTCATAGATAAAGCTTTCACCTTTAGAAACATAATCAAGGTTTTGAATTAGAAACGAACAACAGCTTGGCTGATGGACACACTTTTTTGATCCTAAGTGGTTTTCATTTAAACTTAAGAAGTGCTCGAATTTGTTAGAATGAGTGTGGGAGATTAGATTGCATTGACCCTGGCTGCTTTACTTGTGTGATGATTACGTTTGGGTGGTATCCTGGTAGACCTTGAATTCTTCTAGAACACCGGTTGCCACTGGTAATGGAAGTGATAATCTGTAAGATTTCTCTGGAAGAAGCCACTTACTGAAGAATATAAAAGAATATAAGAGGATATAAAAGAATTAAAACTTCCATTAGGAAAAGGAGAGAACTGAGAGCACAAAGGATCACTGGTCTGTGACAATAATGTGAGCAGTGAATGATTGTTGAGGACCCCCATCTGTTCTTGCGAAAAGAAAATTCCTTGATTATTTTTTTAGATTTGCTCTCTTGGGGAATTCCCGTGTCTGTTTTTTTATGTGACACTTGTCTTACCTCAGGCTTTTTCCTGAGCTATTTTTATCCATGTCACTTTGGGAATACATACTTCTTGCAGCCTATGTGAATTTTTATCCTGCTTATTGTTTATGCAAGTTTGAAAAAAATCTAAAGATTTTTAAGCTTATTAAAGCATTTTTCCCCTAAACTTTTAAAGTCTAAAGATTTCTTAGATGAGTCTGCTAATTTCTTTCAAAAACTTGATAAAATTCTGGTATACTTACTTCCATAAATTTTTATGACCAGATGATCCCCAATGTTCCTTCTTTTTTTTTTTTTAAAGATTTTATTTATTTATTTGACAGAGATAGAGACAGCCAGCGAGAGAGGGAACACAAGCAGGGGGAGTGGGAGAGGAAGAAGCAGGCTCATGCGGAGAAGCCTGATGTGGGGCTCGATCCAATAATGCCGGGATCACGCCTTGAGCCGAAGGCAGACGCTTAACCGCTGTGCCACCCAGGCGCCCCCCCGCAATGTTCCTTCTTAAATGTAATTTTTAAGTTCTTTATTTCTTTGCCTTCTCAACCCATGCTTCTCTCTATCTCTTGGGAAGCTACCTTGAGGTTATTGAGACAATAGTGTTGGATTGGACTTTGTTGTTAATGCCTTTTCAGTTTTCTCTCTTGTGGGCATTTAGAAGTGCACAGTTTTTAAGTATTAGAGGCTCCTAATTTCTGAGTTCCCTGTTTATTTTTAGTCTCTACTTGAAACTAATTCTTGCTTGAGCTACTTGTCTTTCTTGCAATGTACAACTAAAGGCAGCAAATGACAGTATATACACACCAATATTAAACAGATGGGTCAGGTCTGGGAGTGACACATAGACTTCCACTCATATGCCATTGGCTAGAACTCAATCATATGGCCACACCTAACTTCAAGGGGGACTAGGAAATGCAGTCCAGTCACATGCCTACGAAGAATAGGGCAACATCCAGCCCCTCTGATGTCCCTGGAGGTTTGAAAGGTGACAAAGATGTTGAAAGTTTCAATATACTAATCATGTGGTTACTTTTTCTGGCTCTCACCCTGAAGCTATCTAGGGGATCCTCCATGAGTTGCCTCCTTAGCATAAGATCAGGTATGGTTGAAAGATATGAACAACAAAAAACTCTCCTATTACTCATAAATTCTAAGGGCTTTTGAAGCTCTATGTCAGGAACCAGGGACAAAAACCAAATATATATATTTTTATATCACACTATTCATCTCACATTTTCATTACTTTGCTTCTTACATCACTGTGTAATTACCATAGGATAGCTCAACTGTAATTATGATCATTATTGGGGAATGGTGACAGTTCAAAAGCAATTTTAAAGAAAGCAGTCTTAAAGCAAATTGAGCTATAAGCATGAATAAAAGGCTTTTTTTAATAAAATGCATCAAAACAGGAGATGAAGTAAGTCTTTATAAGGAAATGAGATGAAAAATTCTTTTTTTCCTATTGATGTCCTCCCCTTCTCTATTTTTTATTTCATGTCACATTTTCCATGTCCACTTAATTCTTATACTGTGTTTCTGATGCCTGCTACACTTACTTTGTTAGACGAAGTGTCAATGACACATCTTCGTCACCTTTCAAACCTCCGGGGACAGCAGAGGGGCTAGACATTGAGTTTAATCATGTGGCCAGTGAGTTAATTAATCGTGTCTCCATAATGAAACTGATAAATACTCTGAAAAACAGGACTTGGACAGCTCCCTTCCCCTGTGTACCATTTTATCAGCCATTTATTCTCATTCTTTATAATAAAATAATCATCACTAAGTATAACATTTTCATGAGTTCTGTGAACATTCTAGCCAATTATCAAAACTGAGGGGCTTGTGGGAAGCTCCAAATTTGTAGCAGGCTGGACACAGTTGTCTTGGAGACATCTGGGACTTGCAGCTGGTGTCTGAAATGGGAGTAGTCTTGTGTGACTGAGCCCCTTAACCTGTGGGGTCTGACCCAACTCTGGGTAGTGTCATAACTGAATTGAATTGTAGGGACATCTAGTTGGTGTCAAAGAATTGGTGTCAAAATGCAAAGAGTCATGTCTGTAAATCATATCACTTTGTAGTCAATGATAGAGCAAAATGATAAAAATTGAAGATTGCATCTGGGAGAAATAAGTGAGACTATCAGATTTATTTTTTAATATATTCACTGTGTAAGCAAGTGGCAAATTTTATATATTTTCAATTTAAATGCAAACCAGTAATATTTACTGAGCACCTGTTATGAGCCAAATACCTTGCTCAATGCTAGAGGTTACCAATGGAATAAATACATGGAATTTATAATTTGATGGGAGGCATAGATATATAGGAACAAAAAAAATGCATGGCCTTCCTTTTTTTTTTCTGTCCAAACAAGTTGGACTACTTTTTATTCATAATCAAAGTATTAGAATGGCTGAATGGAAGTTTGGTGCTATCTGCCTACACTGGATTTGATTCATTAGGAATTTTTTTATCCTGTTTTTAAGAAAATATTTACCTTTTCCCATGGGTGTCCAGAAAAAATTTGAAGAGAATATTGATATTAGTTTCTGTTTCTTTTAAATGTGAAAAAGCATTACCTGATCCATTCTAGAGGAGTGAAAAAATGTTATTTATGTGGATAATTATTTTAATATGTAAATTTATCTATTAAGAATGTACATAGTATTAAGATTTCATACAGTATGTCCAAAGTTGCCATAGGCTGAATGTTTGTGTCCTTCCCCAAAATTCATATGTTGAAACCTAAGCCCTGACGTGATGGTGTTAGGAAGTGGGGCCTTTGGGAGGTGAGTAGGTCATGAGGGTGGAGCCCTCATGAGTGGGATTAGTGCTCTCATAAGAGACCCCAGAGAACTCCTCCACCATGTGAGGACACAGGGAGAAGATGGCTTTCTATGAACCAGTGTAGGGCTCGATCTCACAACTCTGAGATCATGACCTAAGCTGAAATCAAGAGTCGGATGCTTAACTGACTGAGCCACCCAGGCACCCCTTTAATCAGTTTTTTAGGAGCATAACATATGCAACAATCCTTTGGAAGTAGTCTGAAAACCAAAAAATAGTCTAGACTCAGCAATCAGTCATTCATTCGAACTCCTGTTAGTTTTTCAGAATCATGACATAATTTTCATCAACAGCCCTTCATGTCATAAAACTTCCACAAGAAATGTATGCACCCTTTGTTTATCTTCCAAGGACTGGGGTATATTTAGATAATACCTTTAAACTCATAGCCTTCCTTACTTAAAACTAGTCTCTGGAACGGTGCCTTTATTCTTAATGAAGGTAAAGCAAACTCTTTTTTCAAGTACCCCTCAAAACATCACATTGACACTGATAACCAAGTCTAACAGTGTGGATTTTCTCCTTTTATTGTTATGTCAAGGTTATTTTCTAACCTTTTCTGTTGCAAAACTCCCCCCAATGGGGACTGCCAACTGTTTCTGCAGACAGTTCAGTTGGTTCTAATTCTTTATCTCCTTTCAGCAAGATACCAGCAGTTCACAAGCACTTTTGTTTTTCAGGCCTTCCTTCATCACGGGAACTGTTGATGATTTAGCCTGTTTTAGTAATTTTTAAAATTATAGTTGTGTTTTATGAGTTACAACTTTTGAACATCATTAAATAGTACAGAACTTGCCTTTATTTTTGAAAAGTAAATACACATAGTTTATTTTATAGTTTGATAAAAGTACAAAAAAAGAAGAGTGGTTGCTTTTCTCCAAACTGAAGCTAATAAAAGTGTTAATATTTTAAATCTCTTATTCTATAAAAAAGCAAAAATAATAAGATCATACGCATGGAATGAATGATTGCTTCCTATTTGGCAAACCTGTCTTTTAAGGCTCAATTATGATGTCATTTCATCTATGACACCATCTGCATCCTCCTTAGGCTTCCTTAATACTTGAACTTCTATAAGCTCACATCACATGGCTTTGTAGATATTTGATTTTAATTCTTTCTTTTAAGTAAAACTGAATACCTGCAAAACTGGAATCTTCTGTTAATTACCTCTCTATCCTACCAACCTGGTTCAGTGCCTGATACATAACAGTTAATGGATAAGTGTTTCTTAATTACCCAGCTTCATTTTTTCTGAAGCCGTGGGAATATTCTGTAGCCAAAGCTTTCTTCCATTTTTTTTTAATTTAACACACATTGTAAATGTGTTTTTAGTTTACTGTGTTATTTCTGATATAAGTTACTGTTTAAACAAGATGTGAACTAACAGATCCCTTGACTCATTTCCAACTAAGTATCTTATCTTCCAAAGTGGAAATCAAGAGCCTGACCATGCAATTAGGTGACACAGATAAATAAAGTGAATCATATGTAAGAAAGAATGAATCTCATTGGAAGCAGATGCTTTCAACTCTGGCCAGTTGTTGATATGACGTATGATATCAGATTTTCCAAATTTAAAAGGAATCAGAAATTTAGACTTTTATGTTAAATGTTGGAACTTATTAGACCTCAGTAAATGTTTGCAGGCCAAATGAAATTCCTCTATAGTTACGAATCTGGACTAGCCACTGCCAATGTGTAAAACTTCTAGCTTGTATGTTGCTTTTGTACAGAAAGGTAGATAAATGATTTTTTCACAATATCACAGTGGAGTGGATGGTAAGACTAAGTATTAGTCATCTCTAGTTCTTCTTTTTCCCATATATAAAAATGGCTTATAAAGTGCAATTTAAGAAATTAATCCAGAGCCACCCAGGTGCCCTTGACAAAATTAAGTTTAAAACAAAGGCTGTGACCAGCAGGAACATCCACGGAATCAGCCTGAGATGCAGGAAGATACATCTGGATCTCTACAAAAGAACATCTCCAGCGCTGAGTATCGAGGTACGAAGCGGGGAGCCGTGAACACGCACAGATATCGGAAGATAAACAGAAGGGGGAGGGAGCCGCCGTGTCAGGGCGCCGGGAAGCGGTAGCCACCTGCACGGGGGAGCGGACGGACCGCGGACCCGCACCCTGGAAAAGGCAGACTGAGTCCGTGAGCCGGGAGCGTGCACCACCAAGCATCTCACGGAGCTCCGGAGCTCCGGTGTGCTCACTGGATCGAGGCTGAGACCGGGAGCTCCTGGAGCGTGCGCAGGGTGGCTGGCGGCTGGCGGCTGGCGGCTGGAGGGCCACCTGCATGGGGGAGCAGGCGGACTCGCGGTCAGCACCCGCGAGACACCAGACTGAGACGGGGAG